>NW_027140240.1:709000-1063500 GCF_036365525.1 Heterodontus francisci
GACAGACAGTCAGGATGATAGTAATTGACTGAAACAGGACATTGATAGTTTAGCAGACTGGACAGACAGTCAGGATGATAGTAATTGACTGAAACAGGACATGGATAGTTTAGCAGAATGGATAGACAGTCAGGAAGATAGTAATTGACTGAAACAGGACATTGATAGTTTAGCAGAATGGACAGAGTGTCTGGATGATAGTAATTGACAGAAACAGGACATGGATAGTTTAGCAGAATGGACAGACAGTCAGGATGATAGTAATTGACTGAAACAGGACATGGATAGATTAGCAGAATGGACAGACAGTCAGGATGATAGTAATTGACTGAAACAGGACATGGATAGTTTAGCAGAATGGACAGACAGTCTGGATGATAGTAATTGACTGAAACAGGACATTGATAGTTTAGCAGAATGGACAGACAGTCAGGATGATAGTAATTGACTGAAACAGGACATTGATAGTTTAGCAGAATGGATAGACAGTCAGGATGATAGTAATTGACTGAAACAGGACATGGATAGTTTAGCAGAATGGACAGACAGTCAGAATGATAGTAATTGACTGAAACAGGACATTGATAGTTTAGCAGAATGGACAGACAGTCAGGATGATAGTAATTGACTGAAACAGGACATGGATAGTTTAGCAGAAAGGACAGACAGTCAGGATGATAGTAATTGACTGAAACAGGACATTGATAGTTTAGCAGAATGGACAGACAGTCAGGATGATAGTAATTGACTGAAACAGGACATTGATAGTTTAGCAGAATGGACAGACAATCAGGATGATAGTAATTGACTGAAACAGGACATGGATAGTTTAGCAGAATGGACAGACAGTCAGGATGATAGTAATTGACTGAAACAGGACATTGATAGGTTAGCAGAATAGACAGACAGTCAGGATGATAGTAATTGACTGAAACTGGACATTGATAATTTAGCAGAATGGACAGGCAGTCAGGATGATAGTAATTGACAATAACAGGACATGGATAGTTTAGCAGAATGGACAGACAGTCAGGATGATAGTAATTGACTGAAACAGGACATTGATAGGTTAGCAGAATAGACAGAGGAGCAGGATGATAGTAATTGACTGAAACTGGACATTGATAGTTTAGCAGAATGGACAGACAGTCAGGATGATAGTAATTGACTGAAACAGGACATTGATAGGTTAGCAGAATAGACAGAGGAGCAGGATGATAGTAATTGACTGAAACTGGACATTGATAGTTTAGCAGAATGGACAGACAGTCAGGATGACAGTAATTGACTGAAACAGGACATTGATAGTTTAGCAGAATGGACAGACAGTCAGGATGATAGTAATTGACTGAAACAGGACATAGATAGTTTAGCAGAATGGACAGACAGTCAGGATGATTGTAATTGACTGAAAAAGAACATAGAAAATTAGAATGGACAGAGGATCAGGATGATAGTAATTGACTGAAGCAGGACATAGATAATTAGAATGGACAGAGGATCAGGATGATAGTAATAGAATGAAACATGACATAGATAATTAGAATAGACAGAGGATCAAGATGACAGTAATTGACTGAAACAGGACATAGATAATTAGAATAGACAGAGGATCAAGATGACAGTAATTGACTGAAACAGGACATAGATAATTAGAATGGACAGAGGATCAGGATGATAGTAATTGACTGAAACAGGACATAGATAATTAGAATAGACAGAGGATCAAGATGACAGTAATTGACTGAAACAGGACATAGATAATTAGAATGGACAGAGGATCAGGATGATAGTAATTGACTGAAACAGGACATAGACAATTAGAAAGGACAGATGATCAGGATGATAGTAATTGACTGAAACAGGACATGGATATGTTCGCAGAATTGACCGACAGTCAGGATGATAGTAATTGACTGAAACAGGACATGGATAGTTTAGCAGAATGGATAGACAGTCAGGATGATAGTAATTGACTGAAACAGGACATGGATAGTTTAGCAGAATGGACAGACAGTCAGGATGATAGTAATTGACTGAAACAGGACATTGATAGTTTAGCAGAATGGAAAGACAGTCAGGATGATAGTAATTGACTGAAACAGGGCATAGATAGTTTCGCAGAATGGACAGACAGTCAGGATGATAGTAATTGACTGAAACAGGACATGGATAGATTAGCAGAATGGACTGACAGTCAGGATGATAGTAATTGACTGAAACAGGACATGGATAGTTTAGCAGAATGGACAGACAGTCAGGATGATAGTAATTGACTGAAACAGGACATGGATAGTTTAGCAGAAAGGACAGACAGTCAGGATGATAGTAATTGACTGAAACAGGACATGGATAGTTTAGCAGAATGGACAGACAGTCAGGATGATAGTAATTGACTGAAACAGGACATTGATAGTTTAGCAGAATGGACAGACAGTCAGGATGATAGTAATTGACTGAAACAGGACATGGATAGTTTAGCAGAATGGACAGAGAGTCAGGATGATAGTAATTGACTGAAACAGGACATTGATAGTTTAGCAGAATGGACAGACAGTCTGGATGATAGTAATTGACTGAAACAGGACATTGATAGTTTAGCAGAATGGACAGACAGTCAGGATGATAGTAATTGACTGAAACAGGACATGGATAGTTTAGCAGAATGGACAGACAGTCTGGATGATAGTAATTGACTGAAACAGGACATTGATAGTTTAGCAGAATGGACAGACAGTCAGGATGATAGTAATTGACTGAAACAGGACATGGATAGTTTAGCAGAATGGACAGACAGTCTGGATGATAGTAATTGACTGAAACAGGACATTGATAGTTTAGCAGAATGGACAGACAGTCAGGATGATAGTAATTGACTGAAATAGGACATGGATAGTTTAGCAGAATGGACAGACAGTCAGAATGATAGTAATTGACTGAAACAGGACATTGATAGTTTAGCAGAATGGACAGACAGTCAGGATGATAGTAATTGACTGAAACAGGACATTGATAGTTTAGCAGAATGGACAGACAGTCAGGATGATAGTAATTGACTGAAACAGGACATGGATAGTTTAGCAGAATGGATAGACAGTCAGGATGATAGTAATTGACAGAAACAGGACATTGATAGTTTAGCAGAATGGACAGACAGTCAGGATGATAGTAATTGACTGAAACAGGACATGGATAGTTTAGCAGAATGGACAGACAGTCAGGATGATAGTAAATGACTGAAATAGGACATGGGTAGTTTAGCAGAATGGACAGACAGTCAGGATGATAGTAATTGACTGAAACAGGACATGGATAGTTAGCAGAATGGACAGAGAGTCAGGATGATAGTAATTGACTGAAACAGGACATTGATAGTTTAGCAGAATGGACAGACAGTCAGGATGATAGTAATTGACTGAAACAGGACATTGATAGTTTAGCAGACTGGACAGACAGTCAGGATGATAGTAATTGACTGAAACAGGACATGGATAGTTTAGCAGAATGGATAGACAGTCAGGAAGATAGTAATTGACTGAAACAGGACATTGATAGTTTAGCAGAATGGACAGAGTGTCTGGATGATAGTAATTGACAGAAACAGGACATGGATAGTTTAGCAGAATGGACAGACAGTCAGGATGATAGTAATTGACTGAAACAGGACATGGATAGATTAGCAGAATGGACAGACAGTCAGGATGATAGTAATTGACTGAAACAGGACATGGATAGTTTAGCAGAATGGACAGACAGTCTGGATGATAGTAATTGACTGAAACAGGACATTGATAGTTTAGCAGAATGGACAGACAGTCAGGATGATAGTAATTGACTGAAACAGGACATTGATAGTTTAGCAGAATGGATAGACAGTCAGGATGATAGTAATTGACTGAAACAGGACATGGATAGTTTAGCAGAATGGACAGACAGTCAGAATGATAGTAATTGACTGAAACAGGACATTGATAGTTTAGCAGAATGGACAGACAGTCAGGATGATAGTAATTGACTGAAACAGGACATGGATAGTTTAGCAGAAAGGACAGACAGTCAGGATGATAGTAATTGACTGAAACAGGACATTGATAGTTTAGCAGAATGGACAGACAGTCAGGATGATAGTAATTGACTGAAACAGGACATTGATAGTTTAGCAGAATGGACAGACAATCAGGATGATAGTAATTGACTGAAACAGGACATGGATAGTTTAGCAGAATGGACAGACAGTCAGGATGATAGTAATTGACTGAAACAGGACATTGATAGGTTAGCAGAATAGACAGACAGTCAGGATGATAGTAATTGACTGAAACTGGACATTGATAATTTAGCAGAATGGACAGGCAGTCAGGATGATAGTAATTGACAATAACAGGACATGGATAGTTTAGCAGAATGGACAGACAGTCAGGATGATAGTAATTGACTGAAACAGGACATTGATAGGTTAGCAGAATAGACAGAGGAGCAGGATGATAGTAATTGACTGAAACTGGACATTGATAGTTTAGCAGAATGGACAGACAGTCAGGATGATAGTAATTGACTGAAACAGGACATTGATAGGTTAGCAGAATAGACAGAGGAGCAGGATGATAGTAATTGACTGAAACTGGACATTGATAGTTTAGCAGAATGGACAGACAGTCAGGATGACAGTAATTGACTGAAACAGGACATTGATAGTTTAGCAGAATGGACAGACAGTCAGGATGATAGTAATTGACTGAAACAGGACATAGATAGTTTAGCAGAATGGACAGACAGTCAGGATGATTGTAATTGACTGAAAAAGAACATAGAAAATTAGAATGGACAGAGGATCAGGATGATAGTAATTGACTGAAGCAGGACATAGATAATTAGAATGGACAGAGGATCAGGATGATAGTAATAGAATGAAACATGACATAGATAATTAGAATAGACAGAGGATCAAGATGACAGTAATTGACTGAAACAGGACATAGATAATTAGAATAGACAGAGGATCAAGATGACAGTAATTGACTGAAACAGGACATAGATAATTAGAATGGACAGAGGATCAGGATGATAGTAATTGACTGAAACAGGACATAGATAATTAGAATAGACAGAGGATCAAGATGACAGTAATTGACTGAAACAGGACATAGATAATTAGAATGGACAGAGGATCAGGATGATAGTAATTGACTGAAACAGGACATAGACAATTAGAAAGGACAGATGATCAGGATGATAGTAATTGACTGAAACAGGACATGGATATGTTCGCAGAATTGACCGACAGTCAGGATGATAGTAATTGACTGAAACAGGACATGGATAGTTTAGCAGAATGGATAGACAGTCAGGATGATAGTAATTGACTGAAACAGGACATGGATAGTTTAGCAGAATGGACAGACAGTCAGGATGATAGTAATTGACTGAAACAGGACATTGATAGTTTAGCAGAATGGAAAGACAGTCAGGATGATAGTAATTGACTGAAACAGGGCATAGATAGTTTCGCAGAATGGACAGACAGTCAGGATGATAGTAATTGACTGAAACAGGACATGGATAGATTAGCAGAATGGACTGACAGTCAGGATGATAGTAATTGACTGAAACAGGACATGGATAGTTTAGCAGAATGGACAGACAGTCAGGATGATAGTAATTGACTGAAACAGGACATGGATAGTTTAGCAGAAAGGACAGACAGTCAGGATGATAGTAATTGACTGAAACAGGACATGGATAGTTTAGCAGAATGGACAGACAGTCAGGATGATAGTAATTGACTGAAACAGGACATTGATAGTTTAGCAGAATGGACAGACAGTCAGGATGATAGTAATTGACTGAAACAGGACATGGATAGTTTAGCAGAATGGACAGAGAGTCAGGATGATAGTAATTGACTGAAACAGGACATTGATAGTTTAGCAGAATGGACAGACAGTCTGGATGATAGTAATTGACTGAAACAGGACATTGATAGTTTAGCAGAATGGACAGACAGTCAGGATGATAGTAATTGACTGAAACAGGACATGGATAGTTTAGCAGAATGGACAGACAGTCTGGATGATAGTAATTGACTGAAACAGGACATTGATAGTTTAGCAGAATGGACAGACAGTCAGGATGATAGTAATTGACTGAAACAGGACATGGATAGTTTAGCAGAATGGACAGACAGTCTGGATGATAGTAATTGACTGAAACAGGACATTGATAGTTTAGCAGAATGGACAGACAGTCAGGATGATAGTAATTGACTGAAATAGGACATGGATAGTTTAGCAGAATGGACAGACAGTCAGAATGATAGTAATTGACTGAAACAGGACATTGATAGTTTAGCAGAATGGACAGACAGTCAGGATGATAGTAATTGACTGAAACAGGACATTGATAGTTTAGCAGAATGGACAGACAGTCAGGATGATAGTAATTGACTGAAACAGGACATGGATAGTTTAGCAGAATGGATAGACAGTCAGGATGATAGTAATTGACAGAAACAGGACATTGATAGTTTAGCAGAATGGACAGACAGTCAGGATGATAGTAATTGACTGAAACAGGACATGGATAGTTTAGCAGAATGGACAGACAGTCTGAATGATAGTAATTGACTGAAACAGGACATGGATAGTTTAGCAGAATGGACAGACTGTCAGGATGATAGTAATTGACTGAAACAAGACATTGATAGTTTAGCAGAATGGACAGACAGTCAGGATGATAGTAATTGACTGAAACAGGACATTGATAGTTTAGCAGAATGGACAGACAGTCTGGATGATAGTAATTGACTGAAACAGGACATTGATAGTTTAGCAGAATGGACAGACAGTCAGGATTATAGTAATTGACTGAAACAGGACATGGATAGTTTAGCAGAATGGACAGACAGTCAGGATGATAGTAATTGACTGAAACAGGACATTGATAGTTTAGCAGAATGGACAGACAGTCAGGATGATAGTAATTGACTGAAACAGGACATTGATAGTTTAGCAGAATGGACAGACAGTCAGGATGATAGTAATTGACTGAAACAGGACATTGATAGTTTAGCAGAATGGACAGACAGTCAGGATGATAATAATTGACTGAAACAGGACATTGATAGTTTAGCAGAATGGACAGACAGTCTGGATGATAGTAATTGACTGAAACAGGACATTGATAGTTTAGCAGAATGGGCAGACAGTCAGGATGATAGTAATTGACTGAAACTGGACATGGATAGTTTAGCAGAATGGACAGACAGTCTGGATGATAGTAATTGACTGAAACAGGACATTGATAGTTTAGCAGAATGGACAGAGAGTCAGGATGATAGTAATTGACTGAAACAGGACATTGATAGTTTAGCAGAATGGACAGATAGTCGGGATGATAGTAATTGACTGAAACAGGACATGGATAGTTTACCAGAATGGACAGACAGTCAGGATGATAGTAATTGACTGAAACAGGACATTGATAGTTTAGCAGAATGGACAGACAGTCAGGATGATAGTAATTGACTGAAACAGGACATTGATAGATTAGCAGAATGGACAGACAGTCAGGATGATAGTAATTGACTGAAACAGGACATTGATAGTTTAGCAGAATGGACAGACAGACAGGATGATAGTAATTGACTGAAATAGGACATGGATAGTTTAGCAGAATGGACAGACAGTCAGGATGATAGTAATTGACTGAAACAAGACATGGATAGTTAGCAGAATGGACAGAGAGTCAGGATGATAGTAATTGACTGAAACAGGACATAGATAGTTTAGCAGAATGGACAGAGGATCAGGATGATAGTAATTGACTGAAACAGGACATGGATAGTTTAGCAGAATGGACAGACAGTCTGGATGATAATAATTGACTGAAACAGGACATGGATAGTTTAGCAGAATGGACAGACAGTCAGGATGATAGTAATTGACTGAAACAGGACATGGATAGTTTAGCAGAATGGACAGACAGTCAGGATGATAATAATTGACTGAAACAGGACATGGTTAGTTTAGCAGAATGGACAGACAGTCAGGATGATAGTAATTGACTGAAACAGGACATTGATAGTTTAGCAGAATGGACAGACAGTCAGAATGATAGTAATTGACTGAAACAGGACATTGATAGTTTAGCAGAATGGACAGACAGTCAGGATGATAGTAATTGACTGAAACAGGACATTGATAGTTTAGCAGAATGGACAGACAGTCAGGATGATAGTAATTGACTGAAACAGGACATGGATAGTTTAGCAGAATGGATAGACAGTCAGGATGATAGTAATTGACAGAAACAGGACATTGATAGTTTAGCAGAATGGACAGACAGTCAGGATGATAGCAATTGACTGAAACAGGACATGGATAGTTTAGCAGAATGGACAGACAGTCTGAATGATAGTAATTGACTGAAACAGGACATGGATAGTTTAGCAGAATGGACAGACTGTCAGGATGATAGTAATTGACTGAAACAAGACATTGATAGTTTAGCAGAATGGACAGACAGTCAGGATGATAGTAATTGACTGAAACAGGACATTGATAGTTTAGCAGAATGGACAGACAGTCTGGATGATAGTAATTGACTGAAACAGGACATTGATAGTTTAGCAGAATGGACAGACAGTCAGGATTATAGTAATTGACTGAAACAGGACATGGATAGTTTAGCAGAATGGACAGACAGTCAGGATGATAGTAATTGACTGAAACAGGACATTGATAGTTTAGCAGAATGGACAGACAGTCAGGATGATAGTAATTGACTGAAACAGGACATTGATAGTTTAGCAGAATGGACAGACAGTCAGGATGATAGTAATTGACTGAAACAGGACATTGATAGTTTAGCAGAATGGACAGACAGTCAGGATGATAATAATTGACTGAAACAGGACATTGATAGTTTAGCAGAATGGACAGACAGTCTGGATGATAGTAATTGACTGAAACATGACATTGATAGTTTAGCAGAATGGGCAGACAGTCAGGATGATAGTAATTGACTGAAACTGGACATGGATAGTTTAGCAGAATGGACAGACAGTCTGGATGATAGTAATTGACTGAAACAGGACATTGATAGTTTAGCAGAATGGACAGAGAGTCAGGATGATAGTAATTGACTGAAACAGGACATTGATAGTTTAGCAGAATGGACAGATAGTCGGGATGATAGTAATTGACTGAAACAGGACATGGATAGTTTACCAGAATGGACAGACAGTCAGGATGATAGTAATTGACTGAAACAGGACATTGATAGTTTAGCAGAATGGACAGACAGTCAGGATGATAGTAATTGACTGAAACAGGACATTGATAGATTAGCAGAATGGACAGACAGTCAGGATGATAGTAATTGACTGAAACAGGACATTGATAGTTTAGCAGAATGGACAGACAGTCAGGATGATAGTAATTGACTGAAATAGGACATGGATAGTTTAGCAGAATGGACAGACAGTCAGGATGATAGTAATTGACTGAAACAAGACATGGATAGTTAGCAGAATGGACAGAGAGTCAGGATGATAGTAATTGACTGAAACAGGACATAGATAGTTTAGCAGAATGGACAGAGGATCAGGATGATAGTAATTGACTGAAACAGGACATGGATAGTTTAGCAGAATGGACTGACAGTCTGGATGATAATAATTGACTGAAACAGGACATGGATAGTTTAGCAGAATGGACAGACAGTCAGGATGATAGTAATTGACTGAAACAGGACATGGATAGTTTAGCAGAATGGACAGACAGTCAGGATGATAATAATTGACTGAAACAGGACATGGTTAGTTTAGCAGAATCGACAGACAGTCAGGATGATAGTAATTGACTGAAACAGGACATTGATAGTTTAGCAGAATGGACAGACAGTCAGGATGATAGTAATTGACTGAAACAGGACATTGATAGTTTAGCAGAATGGACAGACTGTCAGGATGATAGTAATTGACTGAAACAGGACATTGATAGTTTAGCAGACTGGACAGACAGTCAGGATGATAGTAATTGACTGAAACAGGACATTGATAGCTTAGCAGAATGGACAGACAGTCAGGATGATAGTAATTGACTGAAACAGGACATGGATAGTTTAGCAGAATGGATAGACAGTCAGGATGATAGTAATTGACTGAAACAGGACATTGTTAGTTTAGCAGAATGGACAGAGTGTCTGGATGATAGTAATTGACTGAAACAGGACATTGATAGTTTAGCAGAATGGACAGACAGTCAGGATGATAGTAATTGACTGAAACAGGACATTGATAGTTTAGCAGAATGGACAGACAGTCAGGATGATAGTAATTGACTGAAACAGGACATGGATAGTTTAGCAGAAAGGACAGACAGTCAGGATGATATTAATTGACTGAAACAGGACATTGATAGTTTAGCAGAATGGACAGACAGTCTGGATGATAGTAATTGACTGAAACAGGACATTGATAGTTTAGCAGAATGGACAGACAGTCAGGATGATAGTAATAGACTGAAACAGGACATGGATAGTTTATCAGAATGGACAGACAGTCAGAATGATAGTAATTGACTGAAACAGGACATTGATAGTTTAGCAGAATGGACAGACAGTCAGGATGATAGTGATTGACTGAAACAGGACATTGACAGTTTAGCTGAATGGACAGACAGTCAGGATGATAGTAATTGACTGAAACAGGACATTGATAGTTTAGCAGAATGGACAGACAGTCAGGATGATAGTAATTGACTGAAACAGGACATTGATAGTTTAGCAGAATGGACAGACAGTCAGGATGATAGTAATTGACTGAAACAGGACATTGATAGTTTAGCAGACTGGACAGACAGTCAGGATGACAGTAATTGACTGAAACAGGACTTGGATAGTTTAGCAGAATGGACAGACAGTCAGGATGATAGTAATTGACTGAAACAGGACATTGATAGATTAGCAGAATGGACAGACGGTCAGAATGATAGTAATTGACTGAAACAGGACATTGATAGTTTAGCAGAATGGAAAGACAGTCAGGATGATAGTAATTGACTGAAACAGGACATTGATAGTTTAGCAGAATGGACAGACAGTCAGGATGATAGCAATTGACTGAAACAGGACATGGATAGTTTAGCAGAATGGATAGACAGTCAGGATGATAGTAATTGACTGAAACAGGACATTGATAGTTTAGCAGAATGGATAGACAGTCAGGATGATAGTAATTGACTGAAACAGGACATTGATAGTTTAGCAGAATGGACAGACAGTCAGGATGATAGTAATTGACTGAAACAGGACATTGATAGTTTAGCAGAATGGATAGACAGTCAGGATGATAGTAATTGACTGAAACAGGACAATGATAGTTTAGCAGAATGGATAGACAGTCAGGATGATAGTAATTGACTGAAACAGGACATTGATAGTTTAGCAGAATGGATAGACAGTCAGGATGATAGTAATTGACTGAAACAGGACATTGATAGTTTAGCAGAATGGACAGACAGTCAGGATGATAGTAATTGACTGAAACATGACATTGATAGTTTAGCAGAATGGGCAGACAGTCAGGATGATAGTAATTGACTGAAACTGGACATGGATAGTTTAGCAGAATGGACAGACAGTCTGGATGATAGTAATTGACTGAAACAGGACATTGATAGTTTAGCAGAATGGACAGAGAGTCAGGATGATAGTAATTGACTGAAACAGGACATTGATAGTTTAGCAGAATGGACAGATAGTCGGGATGATAGTAATTGACTGAAACAGGACATGGATAGTTTACCAGAATGGACAGACAGTCAGGATGATAGTAATTGACTGAAACAGGACATTGATAGTTTAGCAGAATGGACAGACAGTCAGGATGATAGTAATTGACTGAAACAGGACATTGATAGATTAGCAGAATGGACAGACAGTCAGGATGATAGTAATTGACTGAAACAGGACATTGATAGTTTAGCAGAATGGACAGACAGTCAGGATGATAGTAATTGACTGAAATAGGACATGGATAGTTTAGCAGAATGGACAGACAGTCAGGATGATAGTAATTGACTGAAACAAGACATGGATAGTTAGCAGAATGGACAGAGAGTCAGGATGATAGTAATTGACTGAAACAGGACATAGATAGTTTAGCAGAATGGACAGAGGATCAGGATGATAGTAATTGACTGAAACAGGACATGGATAGTTTAGCAGAATGGACTGACAGTCTGGATGATAATAATTGACTGAAACAGGACATGGATAGTTTAGCAGAATGGACAGACAGTCAGGATGATAGTAATTGACTGAAACAGGACATGGATAGTTTAGCAGAATGGACAGACAGTCAGGATGATAATAATTGACTGAAACAGGACATGGTTAGTTTAGCAGAATCGACAGACAGTCAGGATGATAGTAATTGACTGAAACAGGACATTGATAGTTTAGCAGAATGGACAGACAGTCAGGATGATAGTAATTGACTGAAACAGGACATTGATAGTTTAGCAGAATGGACAGACTGTCAGGATGATAGTAATTGACTGAAACAGGACATTGATAGTTTAGCAGACTGGACAGACAGTCAGGATGATAGTAATTGACTGAAACAGGACATTGATAGCTTAGCAGAATGGACAGACAGTCAGGATGATAGTAATTGACTGAAACAGGACATGGATAGTTTAGCAGAATGGATAGACAGTCAGGATGATAGTAATTGACTGAAACAGGACATTGTTAGTTTAGCAGAATGGACAGAGTGTCTGGATGATAGTAATTGACTGAAACAGGACATTGATAGTTTAGCAGAATGGACAGACAGTCAGGATGATAGTAATTGACTGAAACAGGACATTGATAGTTTAGCAGAATGGACAGACAGTCAGGATGATAGTAATTGACTGAAACAGGACATGGATAGTTTAGCAGAAAGGACAGACAGTCAGGATGATATTAATTGACTGAAACAGGACATTGATAGTTTAGCAGAATGGACAGACAGTCTGGATGATAGTAATTGACTGAAACAGGACATTGATAGTTTAGCAGAATGGACAGACAGTCAGGATGATAGTAATAGACTGAAACAGGACATGGATAGTTTATCAGAATGGACAGACAGTCAGAATGATAGTAATTGACTGAAACAGGACATTGATAGTTTAGCAGAATGGACAGACAGTCAGGATGATAGTGATTGACTGAAACAGGACATTGACAGTTTAGCTGAATGGACAGACAGTCAGGATGATAGTAATTGACTGAAACAGGACATTGATAGTTTAGCAGAATGGACAGACAGTCAGGATGATAGTAATTGACTGAAACAGGACATTGATAGTTTAGCAGAATGGACAGACAGTCAGGATGATAGTAATTGACTGAAACAGGACATTGATAGTTTAGCAGACTGGACAGACAGTCAGGATGACAGTAATTGACTGAAACAGGACTTGGATAGTTTAGCAGAATGGACAGACAGTCAGGATGATAGTAATTGACTGAAACAGGACATTGATAGATTAGCAGAATGGACAGACGGTCAGAATGATAGTAATTGACTGAAACAGGACATTGATAGTTTAGCAGAATGGAAAGACAGTCAGGATGATAGTAATTGACTGAAACAGGACATTGATAGTTTAGCAGAATGGACAGACAGTCAGGATGATAGCAATTGACTGAAACAGGACATGGATAGTTTAGCAGAATGGATAGACAGTCAGGATGATAGTAATTGACTGAAACAGGACATTGATAGTTTAGCAGAATGGATAGACAGTCAGGATGATAGTAATTGACTGAAACAGGACATTGATAGTTTAGCAGAATGGACAGACAGTCAGGATGATAGTAATTGACTGAAACAGGACATTGATAGTTTAGCAGAATGGATAGACAGTCAGGATGATAGTAATTGACTGAAACAGGACAATGATAGTTTAGCAGAATGGATAGACAGTCAGGATGATAGTAATTGACTGAAACAGGACATTGATAGTTTAGCAGAATGGATAGACAGTCAGGATGATAGTAATTGACTGAAACAGGACATTGATAGTTTAGCAGAATGGACAGACAGTCAGGATGATAGTAATTGACTGAAACAGGACATTGATAGTTTAGCAGAATGGACAGACAGGCAGGATGATAGTAATTGACTGAAACAGGACATGGATAGTTTAGCAGAATGGACAGACAGTCTGTATGATAGTAATTGACTGAAACAGGACATTGATAGTTTAGCAGAATGGACAGAGAGTCAGGATGATAGTAATTGACTGAAACAGGACATTGATAGTTTAGCAGAATGGATAGAGGATCAGGATGATAGTACTTGACTGAAACAGCACATGGATAGTTTAGCAGAATGGACAGACAGTCAGGATGATAGTAATTGACTGAAACAGGACATTGATAGTTTAGCAGAATGGACAGACAGTCTGAATGATAGTAATTGACTGAAACAGGACATGGATAGATTAGCAGAATGGACAGAGAGTCAGGATGATAGTAATTGACTGAAACAGGACATTGATAGTTTAGCAGAATGGATAGACAGTCAGGATGATAGTAATTGACTGAAACAGGACATGGATAGTTTAGCAGAATGGACAGACAGTCAGGATGATAGTAATTGACTGAAACAGGACATTGATAGTTTAGCAGAATGGGTAGACAGTCAGGATGATAGTAATTGACTGAAACAGGACATTGAAAGTTTAGCAGAATGGACAGACAGTCAGGGTGATAGTAATTGACTGAAACAGGACATTAATAGTTTAGCAGAATGGACAGACAGTCAGGATGATAGTAATTGACTGAAACAGGACATGGATAGTTTAGCAGAATGGACAGACAGTCTGGATGATAGTAATTGACTGAAACAGGACATTGATAGTTTAGCAGAATGGACAGAGGATCAGGATGACAGTAATTGACTGAAACAGGACATTGATAGTTTAGCAGAATGGACAGACAGTCAGGATGATAGTAATTGACTGAAACAGGGCATTGATAGTTTAGCAGAATGGACAGACAGTCAGGATGATAGTAATTGACTGAAACAGGACATGGATAGTTTAGCAGAATGGACAGACAGTCTGGATGATAGTAATTGACTGAAACAGGACATAGATAGTTTAGCAGAATGGACAGACAGTCAGGATGATTGTAATTGACTGAAAAAGAACATAGAAAATTAGAATTGACAGAGGATCAGGATGATAGTAATTGACTGAAACAGGACATAGATAATTAGAATGGACAGAGGATCAGGATGATAGTAATAGACTGAAACAGGACATAGATAATTAGAATAGACAGAGGATCAAGATGACAGTAATTGACTGAAACAGGACATAGAAAATTAGAATAGACAGAGGATCAAGATGACAGTAATTGACTGAAACAGGACATAGATAATTAGAATGGACAGAGGATCAGGATGATAGTAATTGACTGAAACAGGACATAGATAATTAGAATAGACAGAGGATCAAGATGACAGTAAATGACTGAAACAGGACATAGATAATTAGAATGGACAGAGGATCAGGATGATAGTAATTGACTGAAACAGGACATAGACAATTAGAAAGGACAGATGATCAGGATGATAGTAATTGACTGAAACAGGACATGGATATGTTCGCAGAATTGACCGACAGTCAGGATGATAGTAATTGACTGAAACAGGACATGGATAGTTTAGCAGAATGGATAGACAGTCAGGATGATAGTAATTGACTGAAACAGGACATGGATAGTTTAGCAGAATGGACAGACAGTCAGGATGATAGTAATTGACTGAAACAGGACATTGATAGTTTAGCAGAATGGATAGACAGTCAGGATGATAGTAATTGACTGAAACAGGACATTGATAGTTTAGCAGAATGGATAGACAGTCAGGATGATAGTAATTGACTGAAACAGGACATTGATAGTTTAGCAGAATGGACAGACAGTCAGGATGATAGTAATTGACTGAAACAGGACACTGATATTTTAGCAGAATGGATAGAGGATCAGGATGATAGTACTTGACTGAAACAGCACATGGATAGTTTAGCAGAATGGACAGAGGGTCAGGATGATAGTAATTGACTGAAACAGGACATTGATAGTTTAGCAGAATGGACAGACAGTCAGGATGATAGTAATTGACTGAAACAGGACATTGATAGTTTAGCAGACTGGACAGACAGTCAGGATGACAGTAATTGACTGAAACAGGACTTGGATAGTTTAGCAGAATGGACAGACAGTCAGGATGATAGTAATTGACTGAAACAGGACATTGATAGATTAGCAGAATGGACAGACAGTCAGAATGATAGTAATTGACTGAAACAGGACATTGATAGTTTAGCAGAATGGAAAGACAGTCAGGATGATAGTAATTGACTGAAACAGGACATTGATAGTTTAGCAGAATGGACAGACAGTCAGGATGATAGCAATTGACTGAAACAGGACATGGATAGTTTAGCAGAATGGATAGACAGTCAGGATGATAGTAATTGACTGAAACAGGACATTGATAGTTTAGCAGAATGGATAGACAGTCAGGATGATAGTAATTGACTGAAACAGGACATTGATAGTTTAGCAGAATGGACAGACAGTCAGGATGATAGTAATTGACTGAAACAGGACATTGATAGTTTAGCAGAATGGATAGACAGTCAGGATGATAGTAATTGACTGAAACAGGACAATGATAGTTTAGCAGAATGGATAGACAGTCAGGATGATAGTAATTGACTGAAACAGGACATTGATAGTTTAGCAGAATGGATAGACAGTCAGGATGATAGTAATTGACTGAAACAGGACATTGATAGTTTAGCAGAATGGACAGACAGTCAGGATGATAGTAATTGACTGAAACAGGACATTGATAGTTTAGCAGAATGGACAGACAGGCAGGATGATAGTAATTGACTGAAACAGGACATGGATAGTTTAGCAGAATGGACAGACAGTCTGTATGATAGTAATTGACTGAAACAGGACATTGATAGTTTAGCAGAATGGACAGAGAGTCAGGATGATAGTAATTGACTGAAACAGGACATTGATAGTTTAGCAGAATGGATAGAGGATCAGGATGATAGTACTTGACTGAAACAGCACATGGATAGTTTAGCAGAATGGACAGACAGTCAGGATGATAGTAATTGACTGAAACAGGACATTGATAGTTTAGCAGAATGGACAGACAGTCTGGATGATAGTAATTGACTGAAACAGGACATGGATAGATTAGCAGAATGGACAGACAGTCAGGATGATAGTAATTGACTGAAACAGGACATTGATAGTTTAGCAGAATGGATAGACAGTCAGGATGATAGTAATTGACTGAAACAGGACATGGATAGTTTAGCAGAATGGACAGACAGTCAGGATGATAGTAATTGACTGAAACAGGACATTGATAGTTTAGCAGAATGGGTAGACAGTCAGGATGATAGTAATTGACTGAAACAGGACATTAATAGTTTAGCAGAATGGACAGACAGTCAGGATGATAGTAATTGACTGAAACAGGACATGGATAGTTTAGCAGAATGGACAGACAGTCTGGATGATAGTAATTGACTGAAACAGGACATTGATAGTTTAGCAGAATGGACAGAGGATCAGGATGACAGTAATTGACTGAAACAGGACATTGATAGTTTAGCAGAATGGACAGACAGTCAGGATGATAGTAATTGACTGAAACAGGGCATTGATAGTTTAGCAGAATGGACAGACAGTCAGGATGATAGTAATTGACTGAAACAGGACATGGATAGTTTAGCAGAATGGACAGACAGTCTGGATGATAGTAATTGACTGAAACAGGACATAGATAGTTTAGCAGAATGGACAGACAGTCAGGATGATTGTAATTGACTGAAAAAGAACATAGAAAATTAGAATGGACAGAGGATCAGGATGATAGTAATTGACTGAAACAGGACATAGATAATTAGAATGGACAGAGGATCAGGATGATAGTAATAGACTGAAACAGGACATAGATAATTAGAATAGACAGAGGATCAAGATGACAGTAATTGACTGAAACAGGACATAGAAAATTAGAATAGACAGAGGATCAAGATGACAGTAATTGACTGAAACAGGACATAGATAATTAGAATGGACAGAGGATCAGGATGATAGTAATTGACTGAAACAGGACATAGATAATTAGAATAGACAGAGGATCAAGATGACAGTAATTGACTGAAACAGGACATAGATAATTAGAATGGACAGAGGATCAGGATGATAGTAATTGACTGAAACAGGACATAGACAATTAGAAAGGACAGATGATCAGGATGATGGTAATTGACTGAAACAGGACATGGATATGTTCGCAGAATTGACCGACAGTCAGGATGATAGTAATTGACTGAAACAGGACATGGATAGTTTAGCAGAATGGATAGACAGTCAGGATGATAGTAATTGACTGAAACAGGACATGGATAGTTTAGCAGAATGGACAGACAGTCAGGATGATAGTAATTGACTGAAACAGGACATTGATAGTTTAGCAGAATGGATAGACAGTCAGGATGATAGTAATTGACTGAAACAGGACATTGATAGTTTAGCAGAATGGATAGACAGTCAGGATGATAGTAATTGACTGAAACAGGACATTGATAGTTTAGCAGAATGGACAGACAGTCAGGATGATAGTAATTGACTGAATCAGGACATTGATAGTTTAGCAGAATGGATAGAGGATCAGGATGATAGTACTTGACTGAAACAGCACATGGATAGTTTAGCAGAATGGACAGAGGGTCAGGATGATAGTAATTGACTGAAACAGGACATTGATAGTTTAGCAGAATGGACAGACAGTCTGGATGATAGTAATTGACTGAAACAGGACATTGATAGTTTAGCAGAATGGACAGACAGTCTGGATGATAGTAATTGACTGAAACAGGACATGGATAGATTAGCAGAATGGACAGACAGTCAGGATGATAGTAATTGACTGAAACAGGACATTGATAGTTTAGCAGAATGGATAGACAGTCAGGATGATAGTAATTGACTGAAACAGGACATGGATAGTTTAGCAGAATGGACAGACAGTCAGGATGATAGTAATTGACTGAAACAGGACATTGATAGTTTAGCAGAATGGGTAGACAGTCAGGATGATAGTAATTGACTGAAACAGGACATTGAAAGTTTAGCAGAATGGACAGACAGTCAGGGTGATAGTAATTGACTGAAACAGGACATTGATAGTTTAGCAGAATGGACAGACAGTCAGGATGATAGTAATTGACTGAAACAGGACATGGATAGTTTAGCAGAATGGACAGACAGTCTGGATGATAGTAATTGACTGAAACAGGACATTGATAGTTTAGCAGAATGGACAGAGGATCAGGATGACAGTAATTGACTGAAACAGGACATTGATAGTTTAGCAGAATGGACAGACAGTCAGGATGATAGTAATTGACTGAAACAGGGCATTGATAGTTTAGCAGAATGGACAGTCAGGATGATAGTAATTGACTGAAACAGGACATGGATAGTTTAGCAGAAAGGACAGACAGTCAGGATGATAGTAATTGACTGAAACAGGACATTGATAGTTTAGCAGAATGGACAGACAGTCAGGATGATAGTAATTGACTGAAACAGGACATGGATAGTTTAGCAGAATGGACAGACTGTCAGGATGATAGTAATTGACTGAAACAGGACATTGATAGTTTAGCAGAATGGACAGACAATCAGGATGATAGTAATTGACTGAAACAGGACATGGATAGTTTAGCAGAATGGACAGACAGTCTGGATGATAGTAATTGACTGAAACAGGACATTGATAGTTTAGCAGAATGGACAGTCAGGATGATAGTAATTGACTGAAACAGGACATGGATAGTTTAGCAGAAAGGACAGACAGTCAGGATGATAGTAATTGACTGAAACAGGACATTGATAGTTTAGCAGAATGGACAGACAGTCAAGATGATAGTACTTGACTGAAACAGGACATGGACAGTTTAGCAGAATGGACAGACTGTCAGGATGATAGTAATTGACTGAAACAGGACATTGATAGTTTAGCAGAATGGACAGACAATCAGGATGATAGTAATTGACTGAAACAGGACATGGATAGTTTAGCAGAATGGACAGACAGTCAGGATGATAGTAATTGACTGAAACAGGACATTGATAATTTAGCAGAATAGACAGACAGTCAGGATGATAGTAATTGACTGAAACTGAACATTGATAATTTAGCAGAATGGACAGACTGTCAGGATGATAGTAATTGACAATAACCGGACATGGATAGTTTAGCAGAATGGACAGAGAGTCAGGATGATAGTAATTGACTGAAACAGGACATTGATAGGTTAGCAGAATAGACAGAGGAGCAGGATGATTGTAATTGACTGAAACTGGACATTGATAGTTTAGCAGAATGGATAGACAGTCAGGATGATAGTAATTGACTGAACAGGACATGGATAGTTTAGCAGAATGGACAGACAGTCAGGATGATAGTAATTGACTGAAACAGGACATTGATAGTTTAGCAGAATGGGTAGACAGTCAGGATGATAGTAATTGACTGAAACAGGACATTGAAAGTTTAGCAGAATGGACAGACAGTCAGGGTGATAGTAATTGACTGAAACAGGACATTGATAGTTTAGCAGAATGGACAGACAGTCAGGATGATAGTAATTGACTGAAACAGGGCATGGATAGTTTAGCAGAATGGACAGACAGTCTGGATGATAGTAATTGACTGAAACAGGACATTGATAGTTTAGCAGAATGGACAGAGGATCAGGATGACAGTAATTGACTGAAACAGGACATTGATAGTTTAGCAGAATGGACAGACAGTCAGGATGATAGTAATTGACTGAAACTGACATGGATAGTTTAGCAGAATGGACAGAGAGTCAGGATGATAGTAATTGACTGAAACAGGACATTGATAGTTTAGCAGAATGGACAGACAGTCAGGATGATAGTAATTGACTGAAACAGGACATGGATAGTTTAGCAGAATGGACAGAGGATCAGGATGACAGTAATTGACTGAAACAGGACATTGATAGTTTAGCAGAATGGACAGACAGTCAGGATGATAGTAATTGACTGAAACAGGACAATGATAGTTTAGCAGAATGGACAGACAGTCAGCATGATAGTAATTGACTGAAACAGGACATGGATAGTTTAGCAGAATGGACAGACAGTCAGGATGATAGTAATTGACTGAAACAGGACATGGATAGTTTAGCAGAATGGACAGACAGTCAGGATGATAGTAATTGACTGAAACAGGACATTGACAGTTTAGCAGAATGGACAGACAGTCAGGATGATAGTAATTGACTGAAACAGGACATGGATAGTTTAGCAGAATGGACAGACAGTCAGGATGATAGTAATTGACTGAAACAGGACATGGATAGTTTAGCAGAATGGACAGACAGTCAGGATGATAGTAATTGACTGAAACAGGACATGGATAGTTTAGCAGAATGGACAGAGAGTCAGGATGATAGTAATTGACTGAAACAGGACATGGATAGTTTAGCAGAATGGACAGACAGTCAGGATGATAGTAATTGACTGAAACAGGACATGGATAGTTTAGCAGAATGGACAGAGGATCAGGATGACAGTAATTGACTGAAACAGGACATGGATAGTTTAGCAGAATGGACAGACAGTCAGGATGATAGTAATTGACTGAAACAGGACATGGATAGTTTAGCAGAATGGACAGACAGTCAGGATGATAGTAATTGACTGAAACAGGACATGGATAGTTTAGCAGAATGGACAGACAGTCAGGATGATAGTAATTGACTGAAACAGGACATGGATAGTTTAGCAGAATGGACAGACAGTCAGGATGATAGTAATTGACTGAAACAGGACATTGATAGTTTAGCAGAATGGACAGACAGTCAGGATGATAGTAATTGACTGAAACAGGACATTGATAGTTTAGCAGAATGGACAGACAGTCAGGAAGATAGTAATTGACTGAAACAGGACATGGATAGTTTAGCAGAATGGAAAGACAGTCAGGATGATAGTAATTGACTGAAACAGGACATGGATAGTTTAGCAGAATGGACAGACAGTCAGGATGATAGTAATTGACTGAAACAGGACATGGATAGTTTAGCAGAATGGCAGAGAGTCAGGATGATAGTAATTGACTGAAACAGGACATGGATAGTTTAGCAGAATGGACAGACAGTCAGGATGATAGTAATTGACTGAAACAGGACATGGATAGTTTAGCAGAATGGATAGACAGTCAGGATGATAGTAATTGACTGAAACAGGACATTGATAGTTTAGCAGAATGGACAGAGAGTCAGGATGATAGTAATTGACTGAAACAGGACATTGATAGTTTAGCAGAATGGACAGACAGTCAGGATGATAGTAATTGACTGAAACAGGACATTGACAGTTTAGCAGAATGGACAGAGAATCAGGATGATAGTAATTGACTGAAACAGGACATTGATAGTTTAGCAGAATGGACAGACAGTCAGGATGATAGTAATTGACTGAAACAGGACATGGATAGTTTAGCAGAATGGACAGACAGTCAGGATGATAGTAATTGACTGAAACAGGACATTGACAGTTTAGCAGAATGGACAGAGAGTCAGGATGATAGTAATTGACTGAAACAGGACATTGATAGTTTAGCAGAATGGACAGACAGTCAGGATGATAGTAATTGACTGAAACAGGACATTGGTAGTTTAGCAGAATGGACAGACAGTCAGGATGATAGTAATTGACTGAAACAGGACATTGATAGTTTAGCAGAATGGACAGACAGTCAGGATGATAGTAATTGACTGAAACAGGACATGGATAGTTTAGCAGAATGGACAGACAGTCAGGATGATAGTAATTGACTGAAACAGGACATGGATAGTTTAGCAGAATGGACAGACAGTCAGGATGATAGTAATTGACTGAAACAGGACATGGATAGTTTAGCAGAATGGACAGAGAGTCAGGATGATAGTAATTGACTGAAACAGGACATGGATAGTTTAGCAGAATGGACAGACAGTCAGGATGATAGTAATTGACTGAAACAGGACATGGATAGTTTAGCAGAATGGATAGACAGTCAGGATGATAGTAATTGACTGAAACAGGACATTGATAGTTTAGCAGAATGGACAGACAGTCTGGATGATAGTAATTGACTGAAACAGGACATTGATAGTTTAGCAGAATGGACAGACAGTCTGGATGATAGTAATTGACTGAAACAGGACATGGATAGATTAGCAGAATGGACAGACAGTCCGGATGATAGTAATTGACTGAAACAGGACATTGATAGTTTAGCAGAATGGATAGACAGTCAGGATGATAGTAATTGACTGAAACAGGACATGGATAGTTTAGCAGAATGGACAGACAGTCAGGATGATAGTAATTGACTGAAACAGGACATTGAAAGTTTAGCAGAATGGACAGACAGTCAGGGTGATAGTAATTGACTGAAACAGGACATTGATAGTTTAGCAGAATGGACAGACAGTCAGGATGATAGTAATTGACTGAAACAGGACATGGATAGTTTAGCAGAATGGACAGACAGTCAGGATGATAGTAATTGACTGAAACAGGACATGGATAGTTTAGCAGAATGGACAGACAGTCAGGATGATAGTAATTGACTGAAACAGGACATTGACAGTTTAGCAGAATGGACAGAGAGTCAGGATGATAGTAATTGACTGAAACAGGACATTGATAGTTTAGCAGAATGGACAGACAGTCAGGATGATAGTAATTGACTGAAACAGGACATTGGTAGTTTAGCAGAATGGACAGACAGTCAGGATGATAGTAATTGACTGAAACAGGACATTGATAGTTTAGCAGAATGGACAGACAGTCAGGATGATAGTAATTGACTGAAACAGGACATGGATAGTTTAGCAGAATGGACAGACAGTCAGGATGATAGTAATTGACTGAAACAGGACATGGATAGTTTAGCAGAATGGACAGACAGTCAGGATGATAGTAATTGACTGAAACAGGACATGGATAGTTTAGCAGAATGGACAGAGAGTCAGGATGATAGTAATTGACTGAAACAGGACATGGATAGTTTAGCAGAATGGACAGACAGTCAGGATGATAGTAATTGACTGAAACAGGACATGGATAGTTTAGCAGAATGGATAGACAGTCAGGATGATAGTAATTGACTGAAACAGGACATTGATAGTTTAGCAGAATGGACAGACAGTCTGGATGATAGTAATTGACTGAAACAGGACATTGATAGTTTAGCAGAATGGACAGACAGTCTGGATGATAGTAATTGACTGAAACAGGACATGGATAGATTAGCAGAATGGACAGACAGTCCGGATGATAGTAATTGACTGAAACAGGACATTGATAGTTTAGCAGAATGGATAGACAGTCAGGATGATAGTAATTGACTGAAACAGGACATGGATAGTTTAGCAGAATGGACAGACAGTCAGGATGATAGTAATTGACTGAAACAGGACATTGATAGTTTAGCAGAATGGGTAGACAGTCAGGATGATAGTAATTGACTGAAACAGGACATTGAAAGTTTAGCAGAATGGACAGACAGTCAGGGTGATAGTAATTGACTGAAACAGGACATTGATAGTTTAGCAGAATGGACAGACAGTCAGGATGATAGTAATTGACTGAAACAGGACATGGATAGTTTAGCAGAATGGACAGACAGTCTGGATGATAGTAATTGACTGAAACAGGACATGGATAGTTTAGCAGAATGGACAGAGGATCAGGATGACAGTAATTGACTGAAACAGGACATGGATAGTTTAGCAGAATGGACAGACAGTCAGGATGATAGTAATTGACTGAAACAGGACATGGATAGTTTAGCAGAATGGACAGACAGTCAGGATGATAGTAATTGACTGAAACAGGACATGGATAGTTTAGCAGAATGGACAGACAGTCAGGATGATAGTAATTGACTGAAACAGGACATGGATAGTTTAGCAGAATGGACAGACAGTCAGGATGATAGTAATTGACTGAAACAGGACATTGATAGTTTAGCAGAATGGACAGACAGTCAGGATGATAGTAATTGACTGAAACAGGACATTGATAGTTTAGCAGAATGGACAGACAGTCAGGAAGATAGTAATTGACTGAAACAGGACATGGATAGTTTAGCAGAATGGAAAGACAGTCAGGATGATAGTAATTGACTGAAACAGGACATGGATAGTTTAGCAGAATGGACAGACAGTCAGGATGATAGTAATTGACTGAAACAGGACATGGATAGTTTAGCAGAATGGCAGAGAGTCAGGATGATAGTAATTGACTGAAACAGGACATGGATAGTTTAGCAGAATGGACAGACAGTCAGGATGATAGTAATTGACTGAAACAGGACATGGATAGTTTAGCAGAATGGATAGACAGTCAGGATGATAGTAATTGACTGAAACAGGACATTGATAGTTTAGCAGAATGGACAGAGAGTCAGGATGATAGTAATTGACTGAAACAGGACATTGATAGTTTAGCAGAATGGACAGACAGTCAGGATGATAGTAATTGACTGAAACAGGACATTGACAGTTTAGCAGAATGGACAGAGAATCAGGATGATAGTAATTGACTGAAACAGGACATTGATAGTTTAGCAGAATGGACAGACAGTCAGGATGATAGTAATTGACTGAAACAGGACATGGATAGTTTAGCAGAATGGACAGACAGTCAGGATGATAGTAATTGACTGAAACAGGACATTGACAGTTTAGCAGAATGGACAGAGAGTCAGGATGATAGTAATTGACTGAAACAGGACATTGATAGTTTAGCAGAATGGACAGACAGTCAGGATGATAGTAATTGACTGAAACAGGACATTGGTAGTTTAGCAGAATGGACAGACAGTCAGGATGATAGTAATTGACTGAAACAGGACATTGATAGTTTAGCAGAATGGACAGACAGTCAGGATGATAGTAATTGACTGAAACAGGACATGGATAGTTTAGCAGAATGGACAGACAGTCAGGATGATAGTAATTGACTGAAACAGGACATGGATAGTTTAGCAGAATGGACAGACAGTCAGGATGATAGTAATTGACTGAAACAGGACATGGATAGTTTAGCAGAATGGACAGAGAGTCAGGATGATAGTAATTGACTGAAACAGGACATGGATAGTTTAGCAGAATGGACAGACAGTCAGGATGATAGTAATTGACTGAAACAGGACATGGATAGTTTAGCAGAATGGATAGACAGTCAGGATGATAGTAATTGACTGAAACAGGACATTGATAGTTTAGCAGAATGGACAGACAGTCTGGATGATAGTAATTGACTGAAACAGGACATTGATAGTTTAGCAGAATGGACAGACAGTCTGGATGATAGTAATTGACTGAAACAGGACATGGATAGATTAGCAGAATGGACAGACAGTCCGGATGATAGTAATTGACTGAAACAGGACATTGATAGTTTAGCAGAATGGATAGACAGTCAGGATGATAGTAATTGACTGAAACAGGACATGGATAGTTTAGCAGAATGGACAGACAGTCAGGATGATAGTAATTGACTGAAACAGGACATTGATAGTTTAGCAGAATGGGTAGACAGTCAGGATGATAGTAATTGACTGAAACAGGACATTGAAAGTTTAGCAGAATGGACAGACAGTCAGGGTGATAGTAATTGACTGAAACAGGACATTGATAGTTTAGCAGAATGGACAGACAGTCAGGATGATAGTAATTGACTGAAACAGGACATGGATAGTTTAGCAGAATGGACAGACAGTCTGGATGATAGTAATTGACTGAAACAGGACATTGATAGTTTAGCAGAATGGACAGAGGATCAGGATGACAGTAATTGACTGAAACAGGACATTGATAGTTTAGCAGAATGGACAGACAGTCAGGATGATAGTAATTGACTGAAACAGGGCATTGATAGTTTAGCAGAATGGACAGTCAGGATGATAGTAATTGACTGAAACAGGACATGGATAGTTTAGCAGAAAGGACAGACAGTCAGGATGATAGTAATTGACTGAAACAGGACATTGATAGATTAGCAGAATGGACAGACAGTCAGGATGATAGTAATTGACTGAAACAGGACATGGATAGTTTAGCACAATGGACAGACTGTCAGGATGATAGTAATTGACTGAAACAGGACATTGATAGTTTAGCAGAATGGACAGACAATCAGGATGATAGTAATTGACTGAAACAGGACATGGATAGTTTAGCAGAATGGACAGACAGTCTGGATGATAGTAATTGACTGAAACAGGACATTGATAGTTTAGCAGAATGGACAGTCAGGATGATAGTAATTGACTGAAACAGGACATGGATAGTTTAGCAGAAAGGACAGACAGTCAGGATGATAGTAATTGACTGAAACAGGACATTGATAGTTTAGCAGAATGGACAGACAGTCAGGATGATAGTAAATGACTGAAACAGGACATTGATAGTTTAGCAGAATGGACAGACAGTCTGGATGATAGTAATTGACTGAAACAGGGCATTGATAGTTTAGCAGAATGGACAGACAGTCAGGATGATAGTAATTGACTGAAACAGGACATGGATAGTTTAGCAGAATGGACAGACAGTCAGGATGATAGTAATTGACTGAAACAGGACATTGATAGTTTAGCAGAATGGACAGACAGTCAGGATGATAGTAATTGACTGAAACAGGACATTGATAGTTTAGCAGAATGGACAGACAGTCAGGATGACAGTAATTGACTGAAACAGGACATGGATAGTTTAGCAGAATGGAAAGACAGTCAGGATGATAGTAATTGACTGAAACAGGACATGGATAGTTTAGCAGAATGGACAGACAGTCAGGATGATAGTAATTGACTGAAACAGGACATGGATAGTTTAGCAGAATGGCAGAGAGTCAGGATGATAGTAATTGACTGAAACAGGACATGGATAGTTTAGCAGAATGGACAGACAGTCAGGATGATAGTAATTGACTGAAACAGGACATGGATAGTTTAGCAGAATGGATAGACAGTCAGGATGATAGTAATTGACTGAAACAGGACATTGATAGTTTAGCAGAATGGACAGAGAGTCAGGATGATAGTAATTGACTGAAACAGGACATTGATAGTTTAGCAGAATGGACAGACAGTCAGGATGATAGTAATTGACTGAAACAGGACATTGACAGTTTAGCAGAATGGACAGAGAATCAGGATGATAGTAATTGACTGAAACAGGACATTGATAGTTTAGCAGAATGGACAGACAGTCAGGATGATAGTAATTGACTGAAACAGGACATGGATAGTTTAGCAGAATGGACAGACAGTCAGGATGATAGTAATTGACTGAAACAGGACATTGACAGTTTAGCAGAATGGACAGAGAGTCAGGATGATAGTAATTGACTGAAACAGGACATTGATAGTTTAGCAGAATGGACAGACAGTCAGGATGATAGTAATTGACTGAAACAGGACATTGGTAGTTTAGCAGAATGGACAGACAGTCAGGATGATAGTAATTGACTGAAACAGGACATTGATAGTTTAGCAGAATGGACAGACAGTCAGGATGATAGTAATTGACTGAAAAATGACATGGATAGTTTAGCAGAATGGACAGACAGTCAGGATGATAGTAATTGACTGAAACAGGACATGGATAGTTTAGCAGAATGGACAGACAGTCAGGATGATAGTAATTGACTGAAACAGGACATGGATAGTTTAGCAGAATGGACAGAGAGTCAGGATGATAGTAATTGACTGAAACAGGACATGGATAGTTTAGCAGAATGGACAGACAGTCAGGATGATAGTAATTGACTGAAACAGGACATGGATAGTTTAGCAGAATGGATAGACAGTCAGGATGATAGTAATTGACTGAAACAGGACATTGATAGTTTAGCAGAATGGACAGACAGTCTGGATGATAGTAATTGACTGAAACAGGACATTGATAGTTTAGCAGAATGGACAGACAGTCTGGATGATAGTAATTGACTGAAACAGGACATGGATAGATTAGCAGAATGGACAGACAGTCCGGATGATAGTAATTGACTGAAACAGGACATTGATAGTTTAGCAGAATGGATAGACAGTCAGGATGATAGTAATTGACTGAAACAGGACATGGATAGTTTAGCAGAATGGACAGACAGTCAGGATGATAGTAATTGACTGAAACAGGACATTGATAGTTTAGCAGAATGGGTAGACAGTCAGGATGATAGTAATTGACTGAAACAGGACATTGAAAGTTTAGCAGAATGGACAGACAGTCAGGGTGATAGTAATTGACTGAAACAGGACATTGATAGTTTAGCAGAATGGACAGACAGTCAGGATGATAGTAATTGACTGAAACAGGACATGGATAGTTTAGCAGAATGGACAGACAGTCTGGATGATAGTAATTGACTGAAACAGGACATTGATAGTTTAGCAGAATTTACAGAGGATCAGGATGACAGTAATTGACTGAAACAGGACATTGATAGTTTAGCAGAATGGACAGACAGTCAGGATGATAGTAATTGACTGAAACAGGGCATTGATAGTTTAGCAGAATGGACAGTCAGGATGATAGTAATTGACTGAAACAGGACATGGATAGTTTAGCAGAAAGGACAGACAGTCAGGATGATAGTAATTGACTGAAACAGGACATTGATAGTTTAGCAGAATGGACAGACAGTCAGGATGATAGTAATTGACTGAAACAGGACATGGATAGTTTAGCAGAATGGACAGACTGTCAGGATGATAGTAATTGACTGAAACAGGACATTGATAGTTTAGCAGAATGGACAGACAATCAGGATGATAGTAATTGACTGAAACAGGACATGGATAGTTTAGCAGAATGGACAGACAGTCTGGATGATAGTAATTGACTGAAACAGGACATTGATAGTTTAGCAGAATGGACAGTCAGGATGATAGTAATTGACTGAAACAGGACATGGATAGTTTAGCAGAAAGGACAGACATTCAGGATGATAGCAATTGACTGAAACAGGACATTGATAGTTTAGCAGAATGGACAGACAGTCAGGATGATAGTAAATGACTGAAACAGGACATTGATAGTTTAGCAGAATGGACAGACTGTCAGGATGATAGTAATTTACTGAAACAGGACATTGATAGTTTAGCAGAATGGACAGACAATCAGGATGATAGTAATTGACTGAAACAGGACATGGATAGTTTAGCAGAATGGACAGACAGTCAGGATGATAGTAATTGACTGAAACAGGACATTGATAATTTAGCAGAATAGACAGACAGTCAGGATGATAGTAATTGACTGAAACTGGACATTGATAATTTAGCAGAATGGACAGACAGTCAGGATGATAGTAATTGACAATAACCGGACATGGATAGTTTAGCAGAATGGACAGAGAGTCAGGATGATAGTAATTGACTGAAACAGGACATTGATAGGTTAGCAGAATAGACAGAGGAGCAGGATGATTGTAATTGACTGAAACTGGACATTGATAGTTTAGCAGAATGGATAGACAGTCAGGATGATAGTAATTGACTGAAACAGGACATGGATAGTTTAGCAGAATGGACAGACAGTCAGGATGATAGTAATTGACTGAAACAGGACATTGATAGTTTAGCAGAATGGGTAGACAGTCAGGATGATAGTAATTGACTGAAACAGGACATTGAAAGTTTAGCAGAATGGACAGACAGTCAGGGTGATAGTAATTGACTGAAACAGGACATTCATAGTTTAGCAGAATGGACAGACAGTCAGGATGATAGTAATTGACTGAAACAGGACATGGATAGTTTAGCAGAATGGACAGACAGTCTGGATGATAGTAATTGACTGAAACAGGACATTGATAGTTTAGCAGAATGGACAGAGGATCAGGATGACAGTAATTGACTGAAACAGGACATTGATAGTTTAGCAGAATGGACAGACAGTCAGGATGATAGTAATTGACTGAAACTGACATGGATAGTTTAGCAGAATGGACAGAGAGTCAGGATGATAGTAATTGACTGAAACAGGACATTGATAGTTTAGCAGAATGGACAGACAGTCAGGATGATAGTAATTGACTGAAACAGGACATGGATAGTTTAGCAGAATGGACAGAGGATCAGGATGACAGTAATTGACTGAAACAGGACATTGATAGTTTAGCAGAATGGACAGACAGTCAGGATGATAGTAATTGACTGAAACAGGACAATGATAGTTTAGCAGAATGGACAGACAGTCAGCATGATAGTAATTGACTGAAACAGGACATGGATAGTTTAGCAGAATGGACAGACAGTCAGGATGATAGTAATTGACTGAAACAGGACATGGATAGTTTAGCAGAATGGACAGACAGTCAGGATGATAGTAATTGACTGAAACAGGACACTGACAGTTTAGCAGAATGGACAGACAGTCAGGATGATAGTAATTGACTGAAACAGGACATGGATAGTTTAGCAGAATGGACAGACAGTCAGGATGATAGTAATTGACTGAAACAGGACATGGATAGTTTAGCAGAATGGACAGACAGTCAGGATGATAGTAATTGACTGAAACAGGACATGGATAGTTTAGCAGAATGGACAGAGAGTCAGGATGATAGTAATTGACTGAAACAGGACATGGATAGTTTAGCAGAATGGACAGACAGTCAGGATGATAGTAATTGACTGAAACAGGACATGGATAGTTTAGCAGAATGGACAGAGGATCAGGATGACAGTAATTGACTGAAACAGGACATGGATAGTTTAGCAGAATGGACAGACAGTCAGGATGATAGTAATTGACTGAAACAGGACATGGATAGTTTAGCAGAATGGACAGACAGTCAGGATGATAGTAATTGACTGAAACAGGACATGGATAGTTTAGCAGAATGGACAGACAGTCAGGATGATAGTAATTGACTGAAACAGGACATGGATAGTTTAGCAGAATGGACAGACAGTCAGGATGATAGTAATTGACTGAAACAGGACATTGATAGTTTAGCAGAATGGACAGACAGTCAGGATGATAGTAATTGACTGAAACAGAACATTGATAGTTTAGCAGAATGGACAGACAGTCAGGAAGATAGTAATTGACTGAAACAGGACATGGATAGTTTAGCAGAATGGAAAGACAGTCAGGATGATAGTAATTGACTGAAACAGGACATGGATAGTTTAGCAGAATGGACAGACAGTCAGGATGATAGTAATTGACTGAAACAGGACATTGATAGTTTAGCAGAATGGACAGAGAGTCAGGATGATAGTAATTGACTGAAACAGGACATTGATAGTTTAGCAGAATGGACAGACAGTCAGGATGATAGTAATTGACTGAAACAGGACATTGACAGTTTAGCAGAATGGACAGAGAATCAGGATGATAGTAATTGACTGAAACAGGACATTGATAGTTTAGCAGAATGGACAGTCAGGATGATAGTAATTGACTGAAACAGGACATGGATAGTTTAGCAGAATGGACAGACAGTCAGGATGATAGTAATTGACTGAAACAGGACATTGACAGTTTAGCAGAATGGACAGAGAGTCAGGATGATAGTAATTGACTGAAACAGGACATTGATAGTTTAGCAGAATGGACAGACAGTCAGGATGATAGTAATTGACTGAAACAGGACATTGGTAGTTTAGCAGAATGGACAGACAGTCAGGATGATAGTAATTGACTGAAACAGGACATTGATAGTTTAGCAGAATGGACAGACAGTCAGGATGATAGTAATTGACTGAAACAGGACATGGATAGTTTAGCAGAATGGACAGACAGTCAGGATGATAGTAATTGACTGAAACAGGACATGGATAGTTTAGCAGAATGGACAGACAGTCAGGATGATAGTAATTGACTGAAACAGGACATGGATAGTTTAGCAGAATGGACAGAGAGTCAGGATGATAGTAATTGACTGAAACAGGACATGGATAGTTTAGCAGAATGGACAGACAGTCAGGATGATAGTAATTGACTGAAACAGGACATGGATAGTTTAGCAGAATGGATAGACAGTCAGGATGATAGTAATTGACTGAAACAGGACATTTAAAGTTTAGCAGAATTGACAGAGAGTCAGGATGATAGTAATTGACTGAAACAGGACATTGATAGTTTAGCAGAATGGACAGACAGTCAGGATGATAGTAATTGACTGAAACAGGACATTGATAGTTTAGCAGAATGGACAGAGAATCAGGATGATAGTAATTGACTGAAACAGGACATTGATAGTTTAGCAGAATGGACAGACAGTCAGGATGATAGTAATTGACTGAAACAGGAAATGGATAGTTTAACAGAATGGACAGACAGTCAGGATGATAGTAATTGACTGAAACAGGACATTGATAGTTTAGCAGAATGGACAGACAGTCAGGATGATAGTAATTGACTGAAATAGGACATGGATAGTTTAGCAGAATGGACAGAGAGTCAGGATGATAGTAATTGACTGAAACAGGACATGGATAGTTTAGCAGAATGGATAGACAGTCAGGATGATAGTAATTGACTGAAACAGGACATTGATAGTTTAGCAGAATGGACAGAGAGTCAGGATGATAGTAATTGACTGAAACAGGACATTGATAGTTTAGCAGAATGGACAGACAGTCAGAATGATAGTAATTGACTGAAACAGGACATTGATAGTTTAGCAGAATGGACAGACAGTCAGGATGATAGTAATTGACTGAAACAGGACATCGATAGTTTAGAAGAATGGACAGAGAGTCAGGATGATAGTAATTGACTGAAACAGGACATGGATAGTTTAGCAGAATGGATAGACAGTCAGGATGATAGTAATTGACTGAAACAGGACATTGATAGTTTAGCAGAATGGACAGAGAGTCAGGATGATAGTAATTGACTGAAACAGGACATTGATAGTTTAGCAGAATGGACAGACAGTCAGGATGATAGTAATTGACTGAAACAGGACATTGATAGTTTAGCAGAATGGACAGAGAGTCAGGATGATAGTAATTGACTGAAACAGGAAATGGATAGTTTAGCAGAATGGACAGACAGTCAGGATGATAGTAATTGACTGAAACAGGACATTGATAGTTTAGCAGAATGGACAGAGAGTCTGGATGATAGTAATTGACTGAAACAGGACATTGATAGTTTAGCAGAATGGACAGACAGTCAGGATGATAGTAATTGACTGAAACAGGACATTGATAGTTTAGCAGAATGGACAGACAGTCAGGATGATAGTAATTGACTGAAACAGGACATTGATAGTTTAGCAGAATGGACAGAGAGTCAGGATGATAGTAATTGACTGAAACAGGACATTGATAGTTTAGCAGAATGGACAGACAGTCAGGATGATAGTAATTGACTGAAACAGGACATTGATAGTTTAGCAGAATGGACAGACAGTCAGGATGATAGTAATTGACTGAAACAGGACATTGATAGTTTAGCAGAATGGACAGACAGTCAGGATGATAGTAATTGACTGAAACAGGACATTGATAGTTTAGCAGAATGGACAGAGAGTCAGGATGATAGTAATTGACTGAAACAGGACATGGATAGTTTAGCAGAATGGACAGACAGTCAGGATGATAGTAATTGACTGAAATAGGACATTGATAGTTTAGCAGAATGGACAGAGAGTCAGGATGATAGTAATTGACTGAAACAGGACATTGATAGTTTAGCAGAATGGACAGACAGTCAGGATGATAGTAATTGACTGAAACAGGACATTGATAGTTTAGCAGAATGGACAGACAGTCAGGATGATAGTAATTGACTGAAACAGGAAATGGATAGTTTAGCAGAATGGACAGACAGTCAGGATGATAGTAATTGACTGAAACAGGACATGGATAGTTTAGCAGAATGGAGAGACAGTCAGGATGATAGTAATTGACTGAAACAGGACATTGATAGTTTAGCAGAATGGACAGACAGTCAGAATGATAGTAATTGACTGAAACAGGACATGGATAGTTTAGCAGAATGGACAGACAGTCAGGATGATAGTAATTGACTGAAACAGGACATTGATAGTTTAGCAGAATGGACAGACAGTCAGGATGATAGTAATTGACTGAAACAGGACATTGAAAGTTTAGCAGAATGGACAGACAGTCAGGATGATAGTAATTGAATGAAACAGGAGATTGATAGTTTAGCAGAATGGACAGACAGTCAGGATGATAGTAATTGACTGAAACAGGACATGGATAGTTTAGCAGAATGGACAGACAGTCAGGATGATAGTAATTGACTGAAAAAGGACAATGATAATTTAGCAGAATGGACAGACAGTCAGGATGATAGTATTTGACTGAAACAGGACATTGAAAGTTTAGCAGAATGGACAGACTGTCAGGATGATAGTAATTGACTGAAACATGACATGGATAGTTTAGCAGAATGGACAGACAGTCAGGATGATAGTAATTGACTGAAACAGGACATGGATAGTTTAGCAGAATGGACAGACAGTCAGGATGATAGTAATTGACTGAAACAGGACATGGATAGTTTAGCAGAATGGACAGAGAGTCAGGATGATAGTAATTGACTGAAACAGGACATGGATAGTTTAGCAGAATGGACAGACAGTCAGGATGATAGTAATTGACTGAAACAGGACATGGATAGTTTAGCAGAATGGATAGACAGTCAGGATGATAGTAATTGACTGAAACAGGACATTTAAAGTTTAGCAGAATGGACAGAGAGTCAGGATGATAGTAATTGACTGAAACAGGACATTGATAGTTTAGCAGAATGGACAGATAGTCAGGATGATAGTAATTGACTGAAACAGGACATTGATAGTTTAGCAGAATGGACAGAGAATCAGGATGATAGTAATTGACTGAAACAGGACATTGATAGTTTAGCAGAATGGACAGACAGTCAGGATGATAGTAATTGACTGAAACAGGAAATGGATAGTTTAGCAGAATGGACAGACAGTCAGGATGATAGTAATTGACTGAAACAGGACATTGATAGTTTAGCAGAATGGACAGACAGTCAGGATGATAGTAATTGACTGAAATAGGACATGGATAGTTTAGCAGAATGGACAGAGAGTCAGGATGATAGTAATTGACTGAAACAGGACATGGATAGTTTAGCAGAATGGATAGACAGTCAGGATGATAGTAATTGACTGAAACAGGACATTGATAGTTTAGCAGAATGGACAGAGAGTCAGGATGATAGTAATTGACTGAAACAGGACATTGATAGTTTAGCAGAATGGACAGACAGTCAGGATGATAGTAATTGACTGAAACAGGACATGGATAGTTTAGCAGAATGGACAGACAGTCAGGATGATAGTAATTGACTGAAACAGGACATTGATAATTTAGCAGAATGGACAGACAGTCAGGATGATAGTAATTGACTGAAACAGGACATTGAAAGTTTAGCAGAATGGACAGACAGTCAGGATGATAGTAATTGACTGAAACAGGACATTGATAGTTTAGCAGAATGGACAGACAGTCAGGATGATAGTAATTGACTGAAACAGGACATGGATAGTTTAGCAGAATGGACAGACAGTCAGGATGATAGTAATTGACTGAAACAGGACAATGATAATTTAGCAGAATGGACAGACAGTCAGGATGATAGTAATTGCCTGAAACAGGACATTGAAAGTTTAGCAGAATGGACAGACAGTCAGGATGATAGTAATTGACTGAAACAGGACATGGATAGTTTAGCAGAATGGACAGACAGTCAGGATGATAGTAATTGACTGAAACAGGACATGGATAGTTTAGCAGAATGGACAGACAGTCAGGATGATAGTAATTGACTGAAACAGGACATGGATAGTTTAGCAGAATGGACAGAGAGTCAGGATGATAGTAATTGACTGAAACAGGACATGGATAGTTTAGCAGAATGGACAGACAGTCAGGATGATAGTAATTGACTGAAACAGGACATGGATAGTTTAGCAGAATGGATAGACAGTCAGGATGATAGTAATTGACTGAAACAGGACATTTAAAGTTTAGCAGAATGGACAGAGAGTCAGGATGATAGTAATTGACTGAAACAGGACATTGATAGTTTAGCAGAATGGACAGACAGTCAGGATGATAGTAATTGACTGAAACAGGACATTGATAGTTTAGCAGAATGGACAGACAGTCAGGATGATAGTAATTGACTGAAACAGGACATTGATAGTTTAGCAGAATGGACAGACAGTCAGGATGATAGTAATTGACTGAAACAGGAAATGGATAGTTTAGCAGAATGGACAGACAGTCAGGATGATAGTAATTGACTGAAACAGGACATTGATAGTTTAGCAGAATGGACAGACAGTCAGGATGATAGTAATTGACTGAAATAGGACATGGATAGTTTAGCAGAATGGACAGAGAGTCAGGATGATAGTAATTGACTGAAACAGGACATGGATAGTTTAGCAGAATGGATAGACAGTCAGGATGATAGTAATTGACTGAAACAGGACATTGATAGTTTAGCAGAATGGACAGAGAGTCAGGATGATAGTAATTGACTGAAACAGGACATTGATAGTTTAGCAGAATGGACAGACAGTCAGAATGATAGTAATTGACTGAAACAGGACATTGATAGTTTAGCAGAATGGACAGACAGTCAGAATGATAGTAATTGACTGAAACAGGACATTGATAGTTTAGCAGAATGGACAGACAGTCAGGATGATAGTAATTGACTGAAACAGGACATGGATAGTTTAGCAGAATGGACAGAGAGTCAGGATGATAGTAATTGACTGAAACAGGACATGGATAGTTTAGCAGAATGGATAGACAGTCAGGATGATAGTAATTGACTGAAACAGGACATTGATAGTTTAGCAGAATGGACAGAGAGTCAGGATGATAGTAATTGACTGAAACAGGACATGGGTAGTTTAGCAGAATGGACAGACAGTCAGGATGATAGTAATTGACTGAAACAGGACATTGATAGTTTAGCAGAATGGACAGACAGTCAGGATGATAGTAATTGACTGAAACAGGAAATGGATAGTTTAGCAGAATGGACAGACAGTCAGGATGATAGTAATTGACTGAAACAGGACATTGATAGTTTAGCAGAATGGACAGAGAGTCTGGATGATAGTAATTGACTGAAACAGGACATTGATAGTTTAGCAGAATGGACAGACAGTCAGGATGATAGTAATTGACTGAAACAGGACATTGATAGTTTAGCAGAATGGACAGACAGTCAGGATGATAGTAATTGACTGAAACAGGACATTGATAGTTTAGCAGAATGGACAGAGAGTCAGGATGATAGTAATTGACTGAAACAGGACATTGATAGTTTAGCAGAATGGACAGACAGTCAGGATGATAGTAATTGACTGAAACAGGACATTGATAGTTTAGCAGAATGGACAGACAGTCAGGATGATAGTAATTGACTGAAACAGGACATTGAAAGTTTAGCAGAATGGACAGACAGTCAGGATGATAGTAATTGACTGAAACAGGACATTGATAGTTTAGCAGAATGGACAGAGAGTCAGGATGATAGTAATTGACTGAAACTGGACATGGATAGTTTAGCAGAATGGACAGACAGTCAGGATGATAGTAATTGACTGAAACAGGACATTGATAGTTATGCAGAATGGACAGAGAGTCAGGATGATAGTAATTGACTGAAACAGGACATTGATAGTTTAGCAGAATGGACAGACAGTCAGGATGATAGTAATTGACTGAAACAGGACATTGATAGTTTAGCAGAACGGACAGACAGTCAGGATGATAGTAATTGACTGAAACAGGACATTGATAGTTTAGCAGAATGGACAGACAGTCAGGATGATAGTAATTGACTGAAACAGGACATGGATAGTTTAGCAGAATGGACAGACAGTCAGGATGATAGTAATTGACTGAAACAGGACATTGATAGTTTAGCAGAATGGACAGACAGTCAGGATGATAGTAATTGACTGAAACAGGACATTGAAAGTTTAGCAGAATGGACAGACAGTCAGGATGATAGTAATTGACTGAAACAGGACATTGATAGTTTAGCAGAATGGACAGACAGTCAGGATGATAGTAATTGACTGAAACAGGACATGGATAGTTTAGCAGAATGGACAGACAGTCAGGATGATAGTAATTGACTGAAACAGGACAATGATAATTTAGCAGAATGGACAGACAGTCAGGATGATAGTAATTGACTGAAACAGGACATTGAAAGTTTAGCAGAATGGACAGACAGTCAGGATGATAGTAATTGACTGAAACAGGACATTGATAGTTTAGCAGAATGGACAGACAGTCAGGATGATAGTAATTGACTGAAACAGGACATGGATAGTTTAGCAGAATGGATAGACAGTCAGGATGATAGTAATTGACTGGAACAGGTCACTGATAGTTTAGCAGAATGGACAGTCAGGATGATAGTAATTGACTGAAACAGGACATTGATAGTTTAGCAGAATGGACAGACAGTCAGGATGATAGTAATTGACTTAAACAGGACATGGACAGTTTAGCAGAATGGACAGACAGTCAGGATGATAGTAATTGACTGAAACAGGACATTGATAGTTTAGCAGAATGGACAGACAGTCAGGATGATAGTAATTGACTGAAACAGGACATGGATAGTTTAGCAGAATGGACAGAGATTCAGGATGACAGTAATTGACTGAAGCAGGACATTGATAGTTTAGCAGAATGGACAGACAGTCAGGATGATAGTAATTGACTGAAACAGGACATGGATAGTTTAGCAGAATGGACAGACAGTCAGGATGATAGTAATTGACTGAAACAGGACATTGATAGTTTAGCAGAATGGACAGACAGTCTGGATGATAGTAATTGACTGAAACAGGACAGTGATAAATTAGCAGAATGGACAGACAGTCAGGATGATAGTAATTGACTGAAACAGGACATGGATAGATTAGCAGAATGGACAGACCGTCAGGATGATAGTAATTGACTGAAACAGGACATTGATAGTTTAGCAGAATGAATAGACAGTCAGGGTGATAGTAAATGACTGAAACAGGACATGAATAGTTTAGCAGAATGGATAGACAGTCAGGATGACAGTAATTGACTGAAACAGGAAATTGATAGTGTAGCAGAATGGATAGACAGTCATAATGATAGTAATTGTCTGAAACAGGACGTGGATAGATAAGCAGAATGGACAGACAGTCAGGATGATAGTAATTTACTGAAACAGGACATTGATAGTTTAGCAGAATGGACAGACAGTGAGGATGATAGTTATTGACTGAAACTGGACATGGATAGTTTAGCAGAATGGACAGACAGTCAGAATGATAGTAATTGTCTGAAACAGGACGTGGATAGTTTAGCAGAATGGACAGAGAGTCAGGATGATAGTAATTGACTGAAACAGGACATTGATAATTTCGCAGAATGGACAGACAGTCAGGATGATAGTAATTGACTGAAACAGGACATGGATAGTTTAGCAGAATGGACAGACAGTCAGGATGATAGTAATTGACTGAAACAGGACATTGATAGTTTAGCAGAATGGACAGACAGTCAGGATGATAGTAATTGACTGAAACAGGACAATGATAATTTAGCAGAATGGACAGACAGTCAGGATGATAGTAATTGACTGAAACAGGACATTGAAAGATTAGCAGAATGGACAGACAGTCAGGATGATAGTAATTGACTGAAACAGGACATTGATAGTTTAGCAGAATGGACAGACAGTCAGGATGATAGTAATTGACTGAAACATGACATGGATAGTTTAGCAGAATGGACAGACAGTCAGGATGGTAGTAATTGACTGGAACAGGACACTGATAGTTTAGCAGAATGGACAGTCAGGATGATAGTAATTGACTGAAACAGGACATTGATAGTTTAGCAGAATGGACAGACAGTCAGGATGATAGTAATTGACTGAAACAGGACATGGACAGTTTAGCAGAATGGACAGACATTCAGGATGATAGTAATTGACTGAAACAGGACATTGATAGTTTAGCAGAATGGACAGACAGTCAGGATGATAGTAATTGACTGAAACAGGACATGGATAGTTTAGCAGAATGGACAGAGATTCAGGATGACAGTAATTGACTGAAGCAGGACATTGATAGTTTAGCAGAATGGACAGACAGTCAGGATGATAGTAATTGACTGACACAGGACATGGATAGTTTAGCAGAATGGACAGACAGTCTGGATGATAGTAATTGACTGAAACAGGACATTGATAAATTAGCAGAATGGACAGAGAGTCAGGATGATAGTAATTGACTGAAACAGGACATGGATAGTTTAGCAGAATGGATAGACAGTCAGGATGATAGTAATTGACTGAAACAGGACATTGATAGTTTAGCAGAATGGACAGAGAGTCAGGATGATAGTAATTGACTGAAACAGGACATGGGTAGTTTAGCAGAATGGACAGACAGTCAGGATGATAGTAATTGACTGAAACAGGACATTGATAGTTTAGCAGAATGGACAGACAGTCAGGATGATAGTAATTGACTGAAACAGGAAATGGATAGTATAGCAGAATGGACAGACAGTCAGGATGATAGTAATTGACTGAAACAGGACATTGATAGTTTAGCAGAATGGACAGAGAGTCTGGATGATAGTAATTGACTGAAACAGGACATTGATAGTTTAGCAGAATGGACAGACAGTCAGGATGATAGTAATTGACTGAAACAGGACATTGATAGTTTAGCAGAATGGACAGACAGTCAGGATGATAGTAATTGACTGAAACAGGACATTGATAGTTTAGCAGAATGGACAGAGAGTCAGGATGATAGTAATTGACTGAAACAGGACATTGATAGTTTAGCAGAATGGACAGACAGTCAGGATGATAGTAATTGACTGAAACAGGACATTGATAGTTTAGCAGAATGGACAGACAGTCAGGATGATAGTAATTGACTGAAACAGGACATTGAAAGTTTAGCAGAATGGACAGACAGTCAGGATGATAGTAATTGACTGAAACAGGACATTGATAGTTTAGCAGAATGGACAGACAGTCAGGATGATAGTAATTGACTGAAACAGGACATGGATAGTTTAGCAGAATGGACAGACAGTCAGGATGATAGTAATTGACTGAAACAGGACATTGATAGTTTAGCAGAATGGACAGAGAGTCAGGATGATAGTAATTGACTGAAACAGGACATTGATAGTTTAGCAGAATGGACAGAGAGTCAGGATGATAGTAATTGACTGAAACAGGACATTGATAGTTTAGCAGAACGGACAGACAGTCAGGATGATAGTAATTGACTGAAACAGGACATTGATAGTTTAGCAGAATGGACAGACAGTCAGGATGATAGTAATTGACTGAAACAGGACATGGATAGTTTAGCAGAATGGACAGACAGTCAGGATGATAGTAATTGACTGAAACAGGACATTGATAGTTTAGCAGAATGGACAGACAGTCAGGATGATAGTAATTGACTGAAACAGGACATTGAAAGTTTAGCAGAATGGACAGACAGTCAGGATGATAGTAATTGACTGAAACAGGACATTGATAGTTTAGCAGAATGGACAGACAGTCAGGATGATAGTAATTGACTGAAACAGGACATGGATAGTTTAGCAGAATGGACAGACAGTCAGGATGATAGTAATTGACTGAAACAGGACAATGATAATTTAGCAGAATGGACAGACAGTCAGGATGATAGTAATTGACTGAAACAGGACATTGAAAGTTTAGCAGAATGGACAGACAGTCAGGATGATAGTAATTGACTGAAACAGGACATTGATAGTTTAGCAGAATGGACAGACAGTCAGGATGATAGTAATTGACTGAAACAGGACATGGATAGTTTAGCAGAATGGATAGACAGTCAGGATGATAGTAATTGACTGGAACAGGTCACTGATAGTTTAGCAGAATGGACAGTCAGGATGATAGTAATTGACTGAAACAGGACATTGATAGTTTAGCAGAATGGACAGACAGTCAGGATGATAGTAATTGACTGAAACAGGACATGGACAGTTTAGCAGAATGGACAGACAGTCAGGATGATAGTAATTGACTGAAACAGGACATTGATAGTTTAGCAGAATGGACAGACAGTCAGGATGATAGTAATTGACTGAAACAGGACATGGATAGTTTAGCAGAATGGACAGAGATTCAGGATGACAGTAATTGACTGAAGCAGGACATTGATAGTTTAGCAGAATGGACAGACAGTCAGGATGATAGTAATTGACTGAAACAGGACATGGATAGTTTAGCAGAATGGACAGACAGTCAGGATGATAGTAATTGACTGAAACAGGACATTGATAGTTTAGCAGAATGGACAGACAGTCTGGATGATAGTAATTGACTGAAACAGGACATTGATAAATTAGCAGAATGGACAGACAGTCAGGATGATAGTAATTGACTGAAACAGGACATGGATAGATTAGCAGAATGGACAGACCGTCAGGATGATAGTAATTGACTGAAACAGGACATTGATAGTTTAGCAGAATGAATAGACAGTCAGGGTGATAGTAAATGACTGAAACAGGACATGAATAGTTTAGCAGAATGGATAGACAGTCAGGATGACAGTAATTGACTGAAACAGGACATTGATAGTGTAGCAGAATGGATAGACAGTCATAATGATAGTAATTGTCTGAAACAGGACGTGGATAGATAAGCAGAATGGACAGACAGTCAGGATGATAGTAATTTACTGAAACAGGACATTGATAGTTTAGCAGAATGGACAGACAGTGAGGATGATAGTTATTGACTGAAACTGGACATGGATAGTTTAGCAGAATGGACAGACAGTCAGAATGATAGTAATTGTCTGAAACAGGACGTGGATAGTTTAGCAGAATGGACAGAGAGTCAGGATGATAGTAATTGACTGAAACAGGACATTGATAATTTCGCAGAATGGACAGACAGTCAGGATGATAGTAATTGACTGAAACAGGACATGGATAGTTTAGCAGAATGGACAGACAGTCAGGATGATAGTAATTGACTGAAACAGGACATTGATAGTTTAGCAGAATGGACAGACAGTCAGGATGATAGTAATTGACTGAAACAGGACAATGATAATTTAGCAGAATGGACAGACAGTCAGGATGATAGTAATTGACTGAAACAGGACATTGAAAGATTAGCAGAATGGACAGACAGTCAGGATGATAGTAATTGACTGAAACAGGACATTGATAGTTTAGCAGAATGGACAGACAGTCAGGATGATAGTAATTGACTGAAACATGACATGGATAGTTTAGCAGAATGGACAGACAGTCAGGATGGTAGTAATTGACTGGAACAGGACACTGATAGTTTAGCAGAATGGACAGTCAGGATGATAGTAATTGACTGAAACAGGACATTGATAGTTTAGCAGAATGGACAGACACTCAGGATGATAGTAATTGACTGAAACAGGACATGGACAGTTTAGCAGAATGGACAGACAGTCAGGATGATAGTAATTGACTGAAACAGGACATTGATAGTTTAGCAGAATGGACAGACAGTCAGGATGATAGTAATTGACTGAAACAGGACATGGATAGTTTAGCAGAATGGACAGAGATTCAGGATGACAGTAATTGACTGAAGCAGGACATTGATAGTTTAGCAGAATGGACAGACAGTCAGGATGATAGTAATTGACTGACACAGGACATGGATAATTTAGCAGAATGGACAGACAGTCTGGATGATAGTAATTGACTGAAACAGGACATTGATAAATTAGCAGAATGGACAGACAGTCACGATGATAGTAATTGACTGAAACAGGACATGGATAGATTAGCAGAATGGACAGAGAGTCAGGATGATAGTAATTGACTGAAACAGGACATTGATAATTTAGCAGAATGGATAGACAGTCAGGGTGATAGTAAATGACTGAAACAGGACATGAATAGTTTAGCAGAATGGATAGACAGTCAGGATGACAGTAATTGACTGAAACAGGACATTGATAGTTTAGCAGAATGGATAGACATTCAGGATGATAGTAATTGTCTGAAACAGGACGTGGATAGTTTAGCAGAATGCACAGCCAGTCAGGATGATAGTAATTGACTGAAACAGGACATTGATAGTTTAGCAGAATGGACAGACAGTCAGGATGATAGTAATTGACTGAAACTGGACATGGATAGTTTAGCAGAATGGACAGACAGTCAGAATGATAGTAATTGTCTGAAACAGGACGTGGATAGTTTAGCAGAATGGACAGAGAGTCAGGATGATAGTAATTGACTGAAACAGGACATTGATAATTTCGCAGAATGGACAGACAGTCAGGATGATAGTAATTGACTGAAACAGGACATGGATAGTTTAGCAGAATGGACAGACAGTCAGGATGATAGTAATTGACTGAAACAGGACATTGATAGTTTAGCAGAATGGACAGACAGTCAGGATGATAGTAATTGACTGAAACAGGACATTGATAGTTTAGTAGAATGGACAGACAGTCAGGATGATAGTAATTGACTGAAACAGGACATGGATAGTTTAGCAGACTGGACAGACAGTCAGGATGATAGTAATTGACTGAAACAGGACATTGATAGTTTAGCAGAATGGACAGACAGTCAGGATGATAGTAATTGACTGAAACATGACATGGATAGTTTAGCAGAATGGATAGACAGTCAGGATGATAGTAATTGACTGGAACAGGACACTGATAGTTTAGCAGAATGGACAGTCAGGATGATAGTAATTGACTGAAACAGGACATTGATAGTTTAGCAGAATGGACAGACAGTCAGGATGATAGTAATTGACTGAAACAGGACATGGACAGTTTAGCAGAATGGACAGACAGTCAGGATGATAGTAATTGACTGAAACAGGACATTGATAGTTTAGCAGAATGGACAGACAGTCAGGATGATAGTAATTGACTGAAACAGGACATGGATAGTTTAGCAGAATGGACAGAGATTCAGGATGACAGTAATTGACTGAAGCAGGACATTGATAGTTTAGCAGAATGGACAGACAGTCAGGATGATAGTAATTGACTGAAACAGGACATGGATAGTTTAGCAGAATGGACAGACAGTCAGGATGATAGTAATTGACTGAAACAGGACATTGATAGTTTAGCAGAATGGACAGACAGTCTGGATGATAGTAATTGACTGAAACAGGACATTGATAAATTAGCAGAATGGACAGACAGTCAGGATGATAGTAATTGACTGAAACAGGACATGGATAGATTAGCAGAATGGACAGAGAGTCAGGATGATAGTAATTGACTGAAACAGGACATTGATAATTTAGCAGAATGGATAGACAGTCAGGGTGATAGTAAATGACTGAAACAGGACATGAATAGTTTAGCAGAATGGATAGACAGTCAGGATGACAGTAATTGACTGAAACAGGACATTGATAGTTTAGCAGAATGGATAGACATTCAGGATGATAGTAATTGTCTGAAACAGGACGTGGATAGTTTAGCAGAATGGACAGACAGTCAGGATGATAGTAATTGACTGAAACAGGACATTGATAGTTTAGCAGAATGGACAGACAGTCAGGATGATAGTAATTGACTGAAACTGGACATGGATAGTTTAGCAGAATGGACAGACAGTCAGAATGATAGTAATTGTCTGAAACAGGACGTGGATAGTTTAGCAGAATGGACAGAGAGTCAGGATGATAGTAATTGACTGAAACAGGACATTGATAATTTCGCAGAATGGACAGACAGTCAGGATGATAGTAATTGACTGAAACAGGACATGGATAGTTTAGCAGAATGGACAGACAGTCAGGATGATAGTAATTGACTGAAACAGGACATTGATAGTTTAGCAGAATGGACAGACAGTCAGGATGATAGTAATTGACTGAAACAGGACATTGATAGTTTAGTAGAATGGACAGACAGTCAGGATGATAGTAATTGACTGAAACAGGACATGGATAGTTTAGCAGACTGGACAGACAGTCAGCATGATAGTAATTGACTGAAACAGGACATTGATAGTTTAGCAGAATGGACAGACAGTCAGGATGATAGTAATTGACTGAAACATGACATGGATAGTTTAGCAGAATGGATAGACAGTCAGGATGATAGTAATTGACTGGAACAGGACACTGATAGTTTAGCAGAATGGACAGTCAGGATGATAGTAATTGACTGAAACAGGACATTGATAGTTTAGCAGAATGGACAGACAGTCAGGATGATAGTAATTGACTGAAACAGGACATGGACAGTTTAGCAGAATGGACAGACAGTCAGGATGATAGTAATTGACTGAAACAGGACATTGATAGTTTAGCAGAATGGACAGACAGTCAGGATGATAGTAATTGACTGAAACAGGACATGGATAGTTTAGCAGAATGGACAGAGATTCAGGATGACAGTAATTGACTGAAGCAGGACATTGATAGTTTAGCAGAATGGACAGACAGTCAGGATGATAGTAATTGACTGAAACAGGACATGGATAGTTTAGCAGAATGGACAGACAGTCAGGATGATAGTAATTGACTGAAACAGGACATTGATAGTTTAGCAGAATGGACAGACAGTCTGGATGACAGTAATTGACTGAAACAGGACATTGATAAATTAGCAGAATGGACAGACAGTCAGAATGATAGTAATTGACTGAAACAGGACATGGATAGATTAGCAGAATGGACAGAGAGTCAGGATGATAGTAATTGACTGAAACAGGACATTGATAGTTTAGCAGAATGGATAGACAGTCAGGGTGATAGTAAATGACTGAAACAGGACATGAATAGTTTAGCAGAATGGATAGATAGTCAGGATGACAGTAATTGACTGAAACAGGACATTGATAGTTTAGCAGAATGGATAGACATTCAGGATGATAGTAATTGTCTGAAACAGGACGTGGATAGTTTAGCAGAATGGACAGACAGTCAGGATGATAGTAATTGACTGAAACAGGACATTGATAGTTTAGCAGAATGGACAGACAGTCAGGATGATAGTAATTGACTGAAACTGGACATGGATAGTTTAGCAGAATGGACAGACAGTCAGAATGATAGTAATTGTCTGAAACAGGACGTGGATAGTTTAGCAGAATGGACAGAGAGTCAGGATGATAGTAATTGACTGAAACAGGACATTGATAATTTCGCAGAATGGACAGACAGTCAGGATGATAGTAATTGACTGAAACAGGACATGGATAGTTTAGCAGAATGGACAGACAGTCAGGATGATAGTAATTGACTGAAACAGGACATTGATAGTTTAGCAGAATGGACAGACAGTCAGGATGATAGTAATTGACTGAAACAGGACATTGATAGTTTAGTAGAATGGACAGACAGTCAGGATGATAGTAATTGACTGAAACAGGACATGGATAGTTTAGCAGACTGGACAGAGAGTCAGGATGATAGTAATTGACTGAAACAGGACATTGATAGTTTAGCAGAATGGACAGACAGTCAGAATGACAGTAATTGACTGAAAATGGACATGGATAGTTTAGCAGAATGGACAGACAGTCAGGATGATAGTAATTGACTGAAACAGGACATTGATAGTTTAGCAGACTGGACAGAGAGTCAGGATGATAGTAATTGACTGAAACAGGACATTGATAATTTAGCAGAATGGACAGACAGTCAGGATGATAGTAATTGACTGAAACAGGACATTGATAGTTTAGCAGAATGGACAGACAGTCAGGATGATAGTAATTGACTGAAACAGGACATGGATAGTTTAGCAGAATGGACAGACAGTCAGGATGATAGTAATTGACTGAAACAGGACAATGATAATTTAGCAGAATGGACAGACAGTCAGGATGATAGTAATTGACTGAAACAGTACATTGAAAGTTTAGCAGAATGGACAGACAGTCAGGATGATAGTAATTGACTGAAACAGGACATTGATAGTTTAGCAGAATGGACAGACAGTCAGGATGATAGTAATTGACTGAAACAGGACATGGATAGTTTAGCAGAATGGATAGACAGTCAGGATGATAGTAATTGACTGGAACAGGACACTGATAGTTTAGCAGAATGGACAGTCAGGATGATAGTAATTGACTGAAACAGGACATTGATAGTTTAGCAGAATGGACAGTCAGTCAGGATGATAGTAATTGACTGAAACAGGACATTGATAGTTTAGCAGAATGGACAGAGAGTCAGGATGATAGTAATTGACTGAACCAGGACATGGACAGTTTAGCAGAATGGACAGACAGTCAGGATGATAGTAATTGACTGAAACAGGACATTGATAGTTTAGCAGAATGGACAGACAGTCAGGATGATAGTAATTGACTGAAACAGGACATGGATAGTTTAGCAGAATGGACAGAGATTCAGGATGACAGTAATTGCCTGAAGCAGGACATTGATAGTTTAGCAGAATGGACAGACAGTCAGGATGATAGTAATTGACTGAAACAGGACATGGATAGTTTAGCAGAATGGACAGACAGTCAGGATGATAGTAATTGACTGAAACAGGACATTGATAGTTTAGCAGAATGGACAGACAGTCTGGATGATAGTAATTGACTGAAACAGGACATTGATAAATTAGCAGAATGGACAGACAGTCAGGATGATAGTAATTGACTGAAACAGGACATGGATAGATTAGCAGAATGGACAGAGAGTCGGGATGATAGTAATTGACTGAAACAGGACATTGATAGTTTAGCAGAATGGATAGACAGTCAGGGTGATAGTAAATGACTGAAACAGGACATGAATAGTTTAGCAGAATGGATGGACAGTCAGGATGACAGTAATTGACTGAAACAGGACATTGATAGTTTAGCAGAATGGACAGACAGTCAGGATGATAGTAATTGTCTGAAACAGGACGTGGATATTTTAGCAGAATGGACAGACAGTCAGGATGATAGTAATTGACTGAAACAGGACATTGATAGTTTAGCAGAATGGACAGACAGTCAGGATGATAGTAATTGACTGAAACTGGACATGGATAGTTTAGCAGAATGGACAGACAGTCAGAATGATAGTAATTGTCTGAAACAGGACGTGGATAGTTTAGCAGAATGGACAGAGAGTCAGGATGATAGTAATTGACTGAAACAGGACATTGATAGTTTAGCAGAATGGATAGACAGTCAGGGTGATAGTAAATGACTGAAACAGGACATGAATAGTTTAGCAGAATGGATAGACAGTCAGGATGACAGTAATTGACTGAAACAGGACATTGATAGTTTAGCAGAATGGACAGACAGTCAGGATGATAGTAATTGTCTGAAACAGGACGTGGATAGTTTAGCAGAATGGACAGACAGTCAGGATGATAGTAATTGACTGAAACAGGACATTGATAATTTCGCAGAATGGACAGACAGTCAGGATGATAGTAATTGACTGAAACAGGACATGGATAGTTTAGCAGAATGGACAGACAGTCAGGATGATAGTAATTGACTGAAACAGGACATTGATAGTTTAGCAGAATGGACAGACAGTCAGGATGATAGTAATTGACTGAAACAGGACATTGATAGTTTAGCAGAATGGACAGACAGTCAGGATGATAGTAATTGACTGAAACAGGACATGGATAGTTTAGCAGACTGGACAGACAGTCAGGATGATAGTAATTGACTGAAACAGGACATTGATAGTTTAGCAGAATGGACAGACAGTCAGGATGATAGTAATTGACTGAAACAGGACATTGATAGTTTAGCAGACTGGACAGAGAGTCAGGATGATAGTAATTGACTGAAACAGGACATTGATAGTTTAGCAGAATGGACAGACAGTCAGGATGATAGCAATTGACTGAAACAGGACATTGATAGTTTAGCAGAATGGACAGACAGTCAGGATGATAGTAATTGACTGAAACAGGACATTGATAGTTTAGCAGAATGGACAGACAGTCAGGATGATAGTAATTGAATGAAACAGGACATTGATAGTTTAGCAGAATGGACAGAGAGTCAGGATGATAGTAATTGACTGAAACAGGACATTGATAGATTAGCAGAATGGACAGACAGTCAGGATGATAGTAATTGACTGAAACAGGACATTGATAGTTTAGCAGAATGGACAGACAGTCAGGATGATAGTAGTTGACTGAAACAGGACATGGATAGTTTAGCAGAATGGACAGACAGTCAGGATGATAGTAATTGACTGAAACAGGACATGGATAGTTTAGCAGAATGGATGGACAGTCAGGATGATAGTAATTGACTGAAACAGGACATGGATAGTTTAGCAGAATGGACAGACAGTCAGGATGATAGTAATTGACTGAAACAGGACATTGATAGTTTAGCAGAATGGATAGACAGTCAGGATGATAGTAATTGACTGAAACAGGACATTGATAGTTTAGCAGAATGGACAGATAGTCAGGATGATAGTAATTGACTAAAACAAGACATGGATAGATTAGCAGAATGGACAGACTGTCAGGATGATAGTAATTGACTGAAACAGGACATGGACAGTTTAGCAGACTGGACAGACAGTCAGGATGATAGTAATTGACTGAAACAGGACATTGATAGTTTAGCAGAATGGACAGACAGTCAGGATGATAGTAATTGACTGAAACAGGACATTGATAGTTTAGCAGACTGGACAGAGAGTCAGGATGATAGTAATTGACTGAAACAGGACATTGATAGTTTAGCAGAATGGACAGACAGTCAGGATGATAGCAATTGACTGAAACAGGACATTGATAGTTTAGCAGAATGGACAGACAGTCAGGATGATAGTAATTGACTGAAACAGGACATTGATAGTTTAGCAGAATGGACAGACAGTCAGGATGATAGTAATTGAATGAAACAGGACATTGATAGTTTAGCAGAATGGACAGAGAGTCAGGATGATAGTAATTGACTGAAACAGGACATTGATAGATTAGCAGAATGGACAGACAGTCAGGATGATAGTAATTGACTGAAACAGGACATTGATAGTTTAGCAGAATGGACAGACAGTCAGGATGATAGTAGTTGACTGAAACAGGACATGGATAGTTTAGCAGAATGGACAGACAGTCAGGATGATAGTAATTGACTGAAACAGGACATGGATAGTTTAGCAGAATGGATGGACAGTCAGGATGATAGTAATTGACTGAAACAGAACATGGATAGTTTAGCAGAATGGACAGACAGTCAGGATGATAGTAATTGACTGAAACAGGACATTGATAGTTTAGCAGAATGGATAGACAGTCAGGATGATAGTAATTGACTGAAACAGGACATTGATAGTTTAGCAGAATGGACAGATAGTCAGGATGATAGTAATTGACTAAAACAAGACATGGATAGATTAGCAGAATGGACAGACAGTCAGGATGATAGTAATTGACTGAAACAGGACATTGATAGATTAGCAGAATGGACAGACAGTCAGGATGATAGTAATTGCCTGAAACAGGACATTGATAGTTTAGCAGAATGGACAGACAGTCAGGATGATAGTAATTGACTGAAACAGGACATTGATAGTTTAGCAGAATGGACAGACAGTCAGCATGATAGTAATTGACTGAAACAGGACATTGATAGTTTAGCAGAATGGACAGACAGTCAGGATGATAGTAATTGACTGAAACAGGACATTGATAGTATAACAGAATGGACAGAGAGTCAGGATGATAGTAATTGACTGAAACAGGACATTGATAGTTTAGCAGAATGGACAGACAGTCTGGATGATAGTAATTGACTGAAACAGGACATTGATAAATTAGCAGAATGGACAGACAGTCAGGATGATAGTAATTGACTGAAACAGGACATGGATAGATTAGCAGAATGGACAGAGAGTCGGGATGATAGTAATTGACTGAAACAGGACATTGATAGTTTAGCAGAATGGATAGACAGTCAGGGTGATAGTAAATGACTGAAACAGGACATGAATAGTTTAGCAGAATGGATAGACAGTCAGGATGACAGTAATTGACTGAAACAGGACATTGATAGTTTAGCAGAATGGACAGACAGTCAGGATGATAGTAATTGTCTGAAACAGGACGTGGATAGTTTAGCAGAATGGACAGACAGTCAGGATGATAGTAATTGACTGAAACAGGACATTGATAGTTTAGCAGAATGGACAGACAGTCAGGATGATAGTAATTGACTGAAACTGGACATGGATAGTTTAGCAGAATGGACAGACAGTCAGAATGATAGTAATTGTCTGAAACAGGACGTGGATAGTTTAGCAAAATGGACAGAGAGTCAGGATGACAGTAATTGACTGAAACAGGACATTGATAGTTTAGCAGAATGGATAGACAGTCAGGGTGATAGTAAATGACTGAAACAGGACATGAATAGTTTAGCAGAATGGATAGACAGTCAGGATGACAGTAATTGACTGAAACAGGACATTGATAGTTTAGCAGAATGGACAGACAGTCAGGATGATAGTAATTGTCTGAAACAGGACGTGGATAGTTTAGCAGAATGGACAGACAGTCAGGATGATAGTAATTGACTGAAACAGGACATTGATAATTTCGCAGAATGGACAGACAGTCAGGATGATAGTAATTGACTGAAACAGGACATGGATAGTTTAGCAGAATGGACAGACAGTCAGGATGATAGTAATTGACTGAAACAGGACATTGATCGTTTCGCAGAATGGACAGACAGTCAGGATGATAGTAATTGACTGAAACAGGACATTGATAGTTTAGCAGAATGGACAGACAGTCAGGATGATAGTAATTGACTGAAACAGGACATGGATAGTTTAGCAGACTGGACAGACAGTCAGGATGATAGTAATTGACTGAAACAGGACATTGATAGTTTAGCAGAATGGACAGAAAGTCAAGATGATAGTAATTGACTGAAACAGGACATGGATAGTTTAGCAGAATGGACAGACAGTCAGGATGATAGTAATTGACTGAAACAGGACATGGATAGTTTAGCAGAATGGACAGACAGTCAGGATGATAGTAATTGACTGAAACAGGACATTGAAAGTTTAGCAGACTGGACAGAGAGTCAGGATGATAGTAATTGACTGAAACAGGACATTGATAGTTTAGCAGAATGGACAGACAGTCAGGATGATAGCAATTGACTGAAACAGGACATTGATAGTTTAGCAGAATGGACAGACAGTCAGGATGATAGTAATTGACTGAAACAGGACATTGATAGTTTAGCAGAATCGACAGACAGTCAGGATGATAGTAATTGAATGAAACAGGACATTGATAGTTTAGCAAAAAGGACAGATAGTCAGGATGATAGTAATTGACTGAAACAGGACGTTGATAGTTTAGCAGAATGGGCAGACAGTCAGGATGATAGTAATTGACTGAAACAGGACATTGATAGTTTAGCAGAATGGACAGAGAGTCAGGATGATAGTAATTGACTGAAACAGGACATTGATAGTTTAGCAGAATGGACAGAGAGTCAGGATGATAGTAATTGACTGAAACAGGACATTGATAGATTAGCAGAGTGGACAGACAGTCAGGATGATAGTAATTGACTGAAACAGGACATTGATAGTTTAGCAGAATGGACAGACAGTCAGGATGATAGTAGTTGACTGAAACAGGACATGGATAGTTTAGCAGAATGGACAGACAGTCAGGATGATAGTAATTGACTGAAACAGGACATGGATAGTTTAGCAGAATGGATGGACAGTCAGGATGATAGTAATTGACTGAAACAGGACATGGATAGTTTAGCAGAATGGACAGACAGTCAGGATGATAGTAATTGACTGAAACAGGACATTGATAGTTTAGCAGAATGGATAGACAGTCAGGATGATAGTAATTGACTGAAACAGGACATTGATAGTTTAGCAGAATGGACAGATAGTCAGGATGATAGTAATTGACTAAAACAAGACATGGATAGATTAGCAGAATGGACAGACAGTCAGGATGATAGTAATTGACTGAAACAGGACATTGATAGTTTAGCAGAATGGACAGACAGTCAGGATGATAGTAATTGACTGAAACAGGACATTGATAGTTTAGCAGACTGGACAGACAGTCAGGATGATAGTAATTGACTGAAACAGGACATTGATAGTTTAGCAGAATGGACAGACAGTCAGGATGATAGTAATTGACTGAAACAGGACATTGATAGTTGAGCAGACTGGACAGACAGTCAGGATGATAGTAATTGACTGAAACAGGACATTGATAGTTTAGCAGAATGGACAGACAATCAGGATGATAGTAATTGACTGAAACAGGACATTGATAGTTTAGCAGAATGGACAGACAGTCAGGATGATAGTAATTGACTGAAACAGGACATTGATAGTTTAGCAGAATGGACAGAGAGTCAGGATTATAGTAATTGACTGAAACAGGACATGGATAATTTAGCAGAATGGACAGACAGTCAGGATGATAGTAATTGACTGAAACAGGACATTGATAGTTTAGCAGAATGGACAGACAGTCAGGATGATAGTAATTGACTGAAATAGGACATTGATAGTTTAGCAGAATGGACAGACAGTCAGGATGATAGTAATTGACTGAAACAAGACATGGATAGATTAGCAGAATGGACAGACAGTCAGGATGATAGTAATTGACTGAAACAGGAAATTGATAGTTTAGCAGAATGGACAGACAGTCAGGATGATAGTAATTGACTGAAACAGGACATTGATAGTTTAGCAGACTGGACAGACAGTCAGGATGATATTAATTGACTGAAACAGGACATTGATAGTTTAGCAGAATGGACAGACAGTCAGGATGATAGTAATTGACTGAAACAGGACATTGATAGTTTAGCAGAATGGACAGAGAGTCAGGATGATAGTAATTGACTGAAACAGGACATTGACAGATTAGCAGAATGGACAGACAGTCAGGATGATAGTAATTGACTGAAACAGGACATTGATAGTTTAGCAGAATGGACAGACAGTCAGGATGATAGTAGTTGACTGAAACAGGACATGGATAGTTTAGCAGAATGGACAGACAGTCAGGATGATAGTAATTGACTGAAACAGGACATGGATAGTTTAGCAGAATGGATGGACAGTCAGGATGATAGTAATTGACTGAAACAGGACATGGATAGTTTAGCAGAATGGACAGACAGTCAGGATCATAGTAATTGACTGAAACAGGACATTGATAGTTTAGCAGAATGGACAGACTGTCAGGATGATAGTAATTGACTGAAACAGGACATTGATAGTTTAGCAGAATGGACAGACAGTCAGGATGATAGTAATTGACTGAAACAGGACATGGATAGTTTAGCAGAATGGACAGGCAGTCAGGATGATAGTAATTGACTGAAACAGGACATTGATAGTTTAGCAGAATGGACAGACAGTCAGGATGATAGTAATTGACTGAAACAGGACATGGATAGTTTAGCAGAATGGACAGAGGATCAGGATGATAGTAATTGACTGAAACAGGACATGGATAGTTTAGCAGAATGGATAGACAGTCAGGATGATAGTAATTGACTGAAACAGGACATGGATAGTTTAGCAGAATGGACAGAGAGTCAGGATGATAGTAATTGACTGAAACAGGACATTGATAGATTAGCAGAATGGACAGACAGTCAGGATGATAGTAATTGACTGAAACAGGACATTGATTGTTTAGCAGAATGGACAGACAGTCAGGATGATAGTAATTGACTGAAACAGGACATGGATAGTTTAGCAGAATGGACAGACAGTCAGGATGATAGTAATTGACTGAAACAGGACATTGATAGTTTAGCAGAATGGACAGACAGTCAGGATGATAGTAATTGACTGAAACAGGACATGGATAGTTTAGCAGAATGGACAGACAGTCAGGATGATAGTAATTGACTGAAACAGGACATTGATAGTTTAGCAGAATGGACAGACAGTCAGGATGATAGTAATTGACTGAAACAGGACATTGATAGTTTAGCAGAATGGACAGACAGTCAGGATGATAGTAATTGACTTAAACAGGACATTGATAGTTTAGCAGAATGGATAGACAGTCAGGATGATAGTAATTGACTGAAACAGGACATGGATAGTTTATCAGAATGGACAGATAGTCAGGATGATAGTAATTGACTGAAACAGGACATTGATAGTTTAGCAGAATGGACAGACAGTCAGGATGATAGCAATTGACTGAAACAGGACATGGATAGTTTAGCAGAATGGACAGACAGTCAGGATGATAGTAATTGACTGAAACAGGACATGGATAGTTTAGCAGAATGGACAGACAGTCTGGATGATAGTAATTGACTGAAACAGGACATTTATAGCTTAGCAGAATGGACAGAGAGTCAGGATGATAGTAATTGACTGAAACAGGACATGGATAGTTCAGCAGACTGGACAGACAGTCAGGATGATAGTAATTGACTGAAACAGGACATGGATAGTTTAGCAGAATGGACAGACAGTCAGGATGATAGTAATTGACTGAAACAGGACATTGAAAGTTTAGCAGAATGGACAGACAGTCAGGATGATAGTAATTGACTGAAACAGGACATTGATAGTTTAGCAGAATGGACAGGCAGTCAGGATGATAGTAATTGACTGAAAATGGAAATGGATAGTTTAGCAGAATGGACAGACAGTCAGGATGATAGTAATTGACTGAAACAGGACATTGATAGTTTAGCAGAATGGACAGAGAGTCAGGATGATAGTAATTGACTGAAACAGGACATGGATAGTTTAGCAGAATGGACAGACAGTCAGGATGATAGTAATTGACTGAAACAGGACATGGATAGTTTAGCAGAATGGACAGACAGTCAGGATGATAGTAATTGACTGAAACAGGACATGGATAGTTTAGCAGAATGGACCGACAGTCAGGATGATAGTAATTGACTGAAACAGGACATTGATAGTTTAGCAGAATGGACAGACAGTCAGGATGATAGTAATTGACTGAAACAGGACATTGATAGTTTAGCAGAATGGATAGACAGTCAGTATGATAGTAATTGACTGAAACAGGACATTGATAGTTTAGCAGAATGGACAGACAGTCAGGATGATAGTAATTGACTGAAACAGGACATTGAAAGTTTAGCAGAATGGATAGACAGTCAGGATGATAGTAATTGACTGAAACAGGACATGGATAGTTTAGCAGACTGGACAGACAGTCAGGATGATAGTAATTGACTGAAACAGGACATGGATAGTTTAGCAGAATGGACAGACAGTCAGGATGATAGTAATTGACTGAAACAGGACATTGAAAGTTTAGCAGAATGGACAGACAGTCAGGATGATAGTAATTGACTGAAACAGGACATTGATAGTTTAGCAGAATGGACAGGCAGTCAGGATGATAGTAATTGACTGAAACAGGACATTGATAGTTTAGCAGAATGGACAGGCAGTCAGGATGATAGTAATTGACTGAAACAGGACATGGATAGTTTAGCAAAATGGACAGACAGTCAGGATGATAGTAATTGACTGAAACAGGACATGGATAGTATAGCAGAATGGATAGACAGTGAGGATGATAGTAATTGACTGAAACAGGACATTGATAGTTTAGCAGAAAGGACAGACAGTCAGGATGATAGTAATTGACTGAAACAGGACATTGATAGTTTAGCAGAAAGGACAGACAGTCAGGATGATAGTAATTGACTGAAACAGGACATTGATATTTCAGCAGAATGGACAGACAGTCAGGATGATAGTAATTGACTGAAACAGGACATGGATAGTTTAGCAGAATGGACAGACAGTCAGGATGATAGTAATTGACTGAAACAGGACATTGATAGTTTAGCAGAAAGGACAGACAGTCAGGATGATAGTAATTGACTGAAACAGGACATGGATAGTTTAGCAGAATGGGCAGAGAGTCAGGATGATAGTAATTGACTGAAACAGAACATGGAAAGTTTAGCAGAATGGACAGACAGTCAGGATGATAGTAATTGACTGAAACAGGACATTGATAGTTTAGCAGAAAGGACAGACAGTCAGGATGATAGTAATTGACTGAAACAGGACATTTATAGCTTAGCAGAATGGACAGAGAGTCAGGATGATAGTAATTGACTGAAACAGGACATGGATAGTTTAGCAGACTGGACAGACAGTCAGGATGATAGTAATTGACTGAAACAGGACATGGATAGTTTAGCAGAATGGACAGACAGTCAGGATGATAGTAATTGACTGAAACAGGACATTGAAAGTTTAGCAGAATGGACAGACAGTCAGGATGATAGTAATTGACTGAAACAGGACATTGATAGTTTAGCAGAATGGACAGACAGTCAGGATGATAGTAATTGACTGAAACAGGACATGGATAGTTTAGCAGAATGGACAGAGAGTCAGGATGATAGTAATTGACTGAAACAGGACATTGATAGTTTAGCAGAATGGACAGACAGTCAGGATGATAGTAATTGACTGAAACAGGACATGGATAGTTTAGCAGAATGGACAGACAGTCAGGATGATAGTAATTGACTGAAACAGGACATTAATAGTTTAGCAGAATGGACAGAGAGTCAGGATGATAGTAATTGACTGAAACAGGACATGGATAGTTTAGCAGAATGGACAGAGGATCAGGATGATAGTAATTGACTGAAACAGGACATGGATAGTTTAGCAGAATGGATAGACAGTCAGGATGATAGTAATTGACTGAAACAGGACATGGATAGTTTAGCAGAATGGACAGAGAGTCAGGATGATAGTAATTGACTGAAACAGGACATTGATAGATTAGCAGAATGGACAGACAGTCAGGATGATAGTAATTGACTGAAACAGGACATTGATTGTTTAGCAGAATGGACAGACAGTCAGGATGATAGTAATTGACTGAAACAGGACATGGATAGTTTAGCAGAATGGACAGACAGTCAGGATGATAGTAATTGACTGAAACAGGACATTGATAGTTTAGCAGAATGGACAGACAGTCAGGATGATAGTAATTGACTGAAACAGGACATGGATAGTTTAGCAGAATGGACAGACAGTCAGGATGATAGTAATTGACTGAAACAGGACATTGATAGTTTAGCAGAATGGACAGACAGTCAGGATGATAGTAATTGACTGAAACAGGACATTGATAGTTTAGCAGAATGGACAGACAGTCAGGATGATAGTAATTGACTGAAACAGGACATTGATAGTTTAGCAGAATGGATAGACAGTCAGGAGTATAGTAATTGACTGAAACAGGACATGGATAGTTTATCAGAATGGACAGATAGTCAGGATGATAGTAATTGACTGAAACAGGACATTGATAGTTTTGCAGAATGGACAGACAGTCAGGATGATAGCAATTGACTGAAACAGGACATGGATAGTTTAGCAGAATGGACAGACAGTCAGGATGATAGTAATTGACTGAAACAGGACATGGATAGTTTAGCAGAATGGACAGACAGTCTGGATGATAGTAATTGACTGAAACAGGACATTTATAGCTTAGCAGAATGGACAGAGAGTCAGGATGATAGTAATTGACTGAAACAGGACATGGATAGTTTAGCAGACTGGACAGACAGTCAGGATGATAGTAATTGACTGAAACAGGACATGGATAGTTTAGCAGAATGGACAGACAGTCAGGATGATAGTAATTGACTGAAACAGGACATTGAAAGTTTAGCAGAATGGACAGACAGTCAGGATGATAGTAATTGACTGAAACAGGACATTGATAGTTTAGCAGAATGGACAGGCAGTCAGGATGATAGTAATTGACTGAAAATGGAAATGGATAGTTTAGCAGAATGGACAGACAGTCAGGATGATAGTAATTGACTGAAACAGGACATTGATAGTTTAGCAGAATGGACAGAGAGTCAGGATGATAGTAATTGACTGAAACAGGACATGGATAGTTTAGCAGAATGGACAGACAGTCAGGATGATAGTAATTGACTGAAACAGGACATGGATAGTTTAGCAGAATGGACAGACAGTCAGGATGATAGTAATTGACTGAAACAGGACATGGATAGTTTAGCAGAATGGACCGACAGTCAGGATGATAGTAATTGACTGAAACAGGACATTGATAGTTTAGCAGAATGGACAGACAGTCAGGATGATAGTAATTGACTGAAACAGGACATTGATAGTTTAGCAGAATGGATAGACAGTCAGTATGATAGTAATTGACTGAAACAGGACATTGATAGTTTAGCAGAATGGACAGACAGTCAGGATGATAGTAATTGACTGAAACAGGACATTGAAAGTTTAGCAGAATGGATAGACAGTCAGGATGATAGTAATTGACTGAAACAGGACATGGATAGTTTAGCAGACTGGACAGACAGTCAGGATGATAGTAATTGACTGAAACAGGACATGGATAGTTTAGCAGAATGGACAGACAGTCAGGATGATAGTAATTGACTGAAACAGGACATTGAAAGTTTAGCAGAATGGACAGACAGTCAGGATGATAGTAATTGACTGAAACAGGACATTGATAGTTTAGCAGAATGGACAGGCAGTCAGGATGATAGTAATTGACTGAAACAGGACATTGATAGTTTAGCAGAATGGACAGGCAGTCAGGATGATAGTAATTGACTGAAACAGGACATGGATAGTTTAGCAAAATGGACAGACAGTCAGGATGATAGTAATTGACTGAAACAGGACATGGATAGTATAGCAGAATGGATAGACAGTGAGGATGATAGTAATTGACTGAAACAGGACATTGATAGTTTAGCAGAAAGGACAGACAGTCAGGATGATAGTAATTGACTGAAACAGGACATTGATAGTTTAGCAGAATGGACAGAAAGTCAGGATGATAGTAATTGACTGAAACAGGACAGGGATAGTTTAGCAGAATGGACAGACAGTCAGGATGATAGTAATTGACTGAAACAGGACATTGATAGTTTAGCAGAAAGGACAGACAGTCAGGATGATAGTAATTGACTGAAACAGGACATTGATATTTCAGCAGAATGGACAGACAGTCAGGATGATAGTAATTGACTGAAACAGGACATGGATAGTTTAGCAGAATGGACAGACAGTCAGGATGATAGTAATTGACTGAAACAGGACATTGATAGTTTAGCAGAAAGGACAGACAGTCAGGATGATAGTAATTGACTGAAACAGGACATGGATAGTTTAGCAGAATGGGCAGAGAGTCAGGATGATAGTAATTGACTGAAACAGAACATGGAAAGTTTAGCAGAATGGACAGACAGTCAGGATGATAGTAATTGACTGAAACAGGACATTGATAGTTTAGCAGAAAGGACAGACAGTCAGGATGATAGTAATTGACTGAAACAGGACATTTATAGCTTAGCAGAATGGACAGAGAGTCAGGATGATAGTAATTGACTGAAACAGGACATGGATAGTTTAGCAGACTGGACAGACAGTCAGGATGATAGTAATTGACTGAAACAGGACATGGATAGTTTAGCAGAATGGACAGACAGTCAGGTTGATAGTAATTGACTGAAACAGGACATTGAAAGTTTAGCAGAATGGACAGACAGTCAGGATGATAGTAATTGACTGAAACAGGACATTGATAGTTTAGCAGAATGGACAGGCAGTCAGGATGATAGTAATTGACTGAAAATGGAAATGGATAGTTTAGCAGAATTGACAGACAGTCAGGATGATAGTAATTGACTGAAACAGGACATTGATAGTTTAGCAGAATGGACAGAGAGTCAGGATGATAGTAATTGACTGAAACAGGACATGGATAGTTTAGCAGAATGGACAGACAGTCAGGATGATAGTAATTGACTGAAACAGGACATGGATAGTTTAGCAGAATGGACAGACAGTCAGGATGATAGTAATTGACTGAAACAGGACATGGATAGTTTAGCAGAATGGACCGACAGTCAGGATGATAGTAATTGACTGAAACAGGACATTGATAGTTTAGCAGAATGGACAGACAGTCAGGATGATAGTAATTGACTGAAACAGGACATTGATAGTTTAGCAGAATGGATAGACAGTCAGTATGATAGTAATTGACTGAAACAGGACATTGATAGTTTAGCAGAATGGACAGACAGTCAGGATGATAGTAATTGACTGAAACAGGACATTGAAAGTTTCACAGAATGGATAGACAGTCAGGATGATAGTAATTGACTGAAACAGGACATGGATAGTTTAGCAGACTGGACAGACAGTCAGGATGATAGTAATTGACTGAAACAGGACATGGATAGTTTAGCAGAATGGACAGACAGTCAGGATGATAGTAATTGACTGAAACAGGACATTGAAAGTTTAGCAGAATGGACAGACAGTCAGGATGATATTAATTGACTGAAACAGGACATTGATAGTTTAGCAGAATGGACAGGCAGTCAGGATGATAGTAATTGACTGAAACAGGACATTGATAGTTTAGCAGAATGGACAGGCAGTCAGGATGATAGTAATTGACTGAAACAAGACATGGATAGTTTAGCAAAATGGACAGACAGTCAGGATGATAGTAATTGACTGAAACAGGACATTGATAGATTAGCAGAATGGATAGACAGTCAGGATGATAGTAATTGACTGAAACAGGACATTGATAGTTTAGCAGAAAGGACAGACAGTCAGGATGATAGTAATTGACTGAAACAGGACATTGATAGTTTAGCAGAATGGACAGAAAGTCAGGATGATAGTAATTGACTGAAACAGGACAGGGATAGTTTAGCAGAATGGACAGACAGTCAGGATGATAGTAATTGACTGAAACAGGACATTGATAGATTAGCAGAAAGGACAGACAGTCAGGATGATAGTAATTGACTGAAACAGGACATTGATAGTTCAGCAGAATGGACAGACAGTCAGGATGATAGTAATTGACTGAAACAGGACATGGATAGTTTAGCAGAATGGACAGACAGTCAGGATGATAGTAATTGACTGAAACAGGACATTGATAGTTTAGCAGAAAGGACAGACAGTCAGGATGATAGTAATTGACTGAAACAGGACATGGATAGTTTAGCAGAATGGGCAGAGAGTCAGGATGATAGTAATTGACTGAAACAGAACATGGAAAGTTTAGCAGAATGGACAGGCAGTCAGGATGATAGTAATTGACTGAAACAGGACATGGATAGTTTAGCAGAAAGGACAGACAGTCAGGATGATAGTAATTGACTGAAACAGGACATGGATCGTTTAGCAGAATGGACAGACAGTCAGGATGATAGTAATTGACTGAAACAGGACATTGATAGTTTAGCAGAAAGGACAGACAGTCAGGATGATAGTAATTGACTGAAACAGGACATGGATAGTTTAGCAGAATGGACAGACAGTCAGGATGATAGTAATTGACTGAAACTGGACATGGATAGTTTAGCAGAATGGACAGACAGTCAGGATGATAGTAATTGACTGAAACAGGACATTGATAGTTTAGCAGAATGGACAGAGAGTCAGGATGATAGTAATTGACTGAAACAGGACATGGATAGATTAGCAGAATGGACAGACAGTCAGGATGATAGTAATTGACTGAAACAGGACATGGATAGTTTAGCAGAATGGACAGACAGTCAGGATGATAGTAATTGACTGAAACAGGACATTGATAGTTTAACAGAATGGACAGAGAGTCAGGATGATAGTAATTGACTGAAACAGGACATTGATAGTTTAGCAGAATGGACAGACAGTCAGGATGATAGTAATTGAGTGACACAGGACATTGATAGTTTAGCAGAATGGACAGACAGTCTGGATGATAGTAATTGACTGAAACAGGACATTGATAGTTTAGCAGAATGGATAGACAGTCAGGATGATAGTAATTGACTGGAACAGGACACTGATAGTTTAGCAGAATGGACAGTCAGGATGATAGTAATTGACTGAAACAGGACATTGATAGTTTAGCAGAATGGACAGACAGTCAGGATGATAGTAATTGACTGAAACAGGACATTGATAGTTTAGCAGAATGGACAGAGAGTCAGGATGATAGTAATTGATTGAACCAGGACATGGACAGTTTAGCAGAATGGACAGACAGTCAAGTTAATAGTAATTGACTGAAACAGGACATTGATAGTTTCGCAGAATGGACAGACAGTCAGGATGATAGTAATTGACTGAAACAGGACATTGATAGTTTAGCAGAATGGACAGACAGTCAGGATGATAGTAATTGACTGGAACAGGACACTGATAGTTTAGCAGAATGGACAGTCAGGATGATAGTAATTGACTGAAACAGGACATTGATAGTTTAGCAGAATGGACAGACAGTCAGGATGATAATAATTGACTGAAACAGGACATGGATAGTTTAGCAGAATGGACAGAGATTCAGGATGACAGTAATTGACTGAAGCAGGACATGGATAGTTTAGCAGAATGGACAGACAGTCAGGATGATAGTAATTGACTGAAACAGGACATTGATAAATTAGCAGAATGGACAGACAGTCAGGATGATAATAATTGACTGAAACAGGACATTGATAGTTTAGCAGAATGGACAGACAGTCAGGATGATAGTAATTGACTGAAACAGGACATTGATAGTTTAGCAGAATGGACAGAGAGTCAGGATGATAGTAATTGATTGAACCAGGACATGGACAGTTTAGCAGAATGGACAGACAGTCAAGTTAATAGTAATTGACTGAAACAGGACATTGATAGTTTCGCAGAATGGACAGACAGTCAGGATGATAGTAATTGACTGAAACAGGACATTGATAGTTTAGCAGAATGGACAGACAGTCAGGATGATAGTAATTGACTGGAACAGGACACTGATAGTTTAGCAGAATGGACAGTCAGGATGATAGTAATTGACTGAAACAGGACATTGATAGTTTAGCAGAATGGACAGACAGTCAGGATGATAATAATTGACTGAAACAGGACATGGATAGTTTAGCAGAATGGACAGAGATTCAGGATGACAGTAATTGACTGAAGCAGGACATGGATAGTTTAGCAGAATGGACAGACAGTCTGGATGATAGTAATTGACTGAAACAGGACATTGATAAATTAGCAGAATGGACAGACAGTCAGGATGATAGTAATTGACTGAAACAGGACATGGATAGATTAGCAGAATGGACAGAGAGTCAGGATAATAGTAATTGACTGAAACAGGACATTGATAGTTTAGCAGAATGGATAGACAGTCAGGGTGATAGTAAATGACTGAAACAGGACATGAATAGTTTCGCAGAATGGATAGACAGACAGGATGACAGTAATTGACTGAAACAGGACATTGATAGTTTAGCAGAATGGACAGACAGTCAGGATGATAGTAATTGACTGAAACAGGACATTGATAGTTTAGCAGAATGGACAGACAGTCAGGATGATAGTAATTGACTGAAACAGGACATGGATAGATTAGCAGAATGGACAGAGAGTCAGGATGATAGTAATTGACTGACACAGGACATGGATAGTTTAGCAGAATGGACAGACAGTCAGGATGATAGTAATTGACTGAAACAGGACATTGATAGTTTAGCAGAATGGACAGACAGTCAGGATGATAGTAATTGACTGAAACAGGACATTGATAGTTTAGCAGAATGGACAGACAGTCAGGATGATAGTAATTGACTGAAACAGGACATGGATAGATTAGCAGAATGGACAGACAGTCAGGATGATAGTAATTGACTGAAACAGGACATGGATAGTTTAGCAGAATGGACAGACAGTCAGGATGATAGTAATTGACTGAAACAGGACATTGATAGTTTAGCAGAAAGGACAGACAGTCAGGATGATAGTAATTGACTGAAACAGGACATGGATAGTTTAGCAGAATGGGCAGAGAGTCAGGATGATAGTAATTGACTGAAACAGAACATGGAAAGTTTAGCAGAATGGACAGACAGTCAGGATGATAGTAATTGACTGAAACAGGACATTGATAGTTTAGCAGAAAGGACAGACAGTCAGGATGATAGTAATTGACTGAAACAGGACATGGATCGTTTAGCAGAATGGACAGACAGTCAGGATGATAGGAATTGACTGAAACAGGACATTGATAGTTTAGCAGAAAGGACAGACAGTCAGGATGATAGTAATTGACTGAAACAGGACATGGATAGTTTAGCAGAATGGACAGACAGTCAGGATGATAGTAATTGACTGAAACAGGACATTGATAGTTTAGCAGAATGGACAGACAGTCAGGATGATAGTAATTGACTGGAACAGGACACTGATAGTTTAGCAGAATGGACAGTCAGGATGATAGTAATTGACTGAAACAGGACATTGATAGTTTAGCAGAATGGACAGACAGTCAGGATGATAATAATTGACTGAAACAGGACATGGATAGTTTGCAGAATGGACAGAGATTCAGGATGACAGTAATTGACTGAAGCAGGACATGGATAGTTTAGCAGAATGGACAGACAGTCAGGATGATAGTAATTGACTGAAACAGGACATTGATAGTTTAGCAGAATGGACAGACAGTCTGGATGATAGTAATTGACTGAAACAGGACATTGATAAATTAGCAGAATGGACAGACAGTCAGGATGATAGTAATTGACTGAAACAGGACATGGATAGATTAGCAGAATGGACAGAGAGTCAGGATAATAGTAATTGACTGAAACAGGACATTGATAGTTTAGCAGAATGGATAGACAGTCAGGGTGATAGTAAATGACTGAAACAGGACATGAATAGTTTCGCAGAATGGATAGACAGACAGGATGACAGTAATTGACTGAAACAGGACATTGATAGTTTAGCAGAATGGACAGACAGTCAGGATGATAGTAATTGACTGAAACAGGACATTGATAGTTTAGCAGAATGGACAGACAGTCAGGATGATAGTAATTGACTGAAACAGGACATGGATAGATTAGCAGAATGGACAGAGAGTCAGGATGATAGTAATTGACTGAAACAGGACATGGATAGTTTAGCAGAATGGACAGACAGTCAGGATGATAGTAATTGACTGAAACAGGACATTGATAGTTTAGCAGAATGGACAGACAGTCAGGATGATAGTAATTGACTGAAACAGGACATTGATAGTTTAGCAGAATGGACAGACAGTCAGGATGATAGTAATTGACTGAAACAGGACATGGATAGATTAGCAGAATGGACAGACAGTCAGGATGATAGTAATTGACTGAAACAGGACATGGATAGTTTAGCAGAATGGACAGACAGTCAGGATGATAGTAATTGACTGAAACAGGACATTGATAGTTTAGCAGAAAGGACAGACAGTCAGGATGATAGTAATTGACTGAAACAGGACATGGATAGTTTAGCAGAATGGGCAGAGAGTCAGGATGATAGTAATTGACTGAAACAGAACATGGAAAGTTTAGCAGAATGGACAGACAGTCAGGATGATAGTAATTGACTGAAACAGGACATTGATAGTTTAGCAGAAAGGACAGACAGTCAGGATGATAGTAATTGACTGAAACAGGACATGGATCGTTTAGCAGAATGGACAGACAGTCAGGATGATAGGAATTGACTGAAACAGGACATTGATAGTTTAGCAGAAAGGACAGACAGTCAGGATGATAGTAATTGACTGAAACAGGACATGGATAGTTTAGCAGAATGGACACACAGTCAGGATGATAGTAATTGACTGAAACAGGACATGGATAGTTTAGCAGAATGGACAGACAGTCAGGATGATAGTAATTGACTGAAACAGGACATTGATAGTTTAGCAGAATGGACAGAGAGTCAGGATGATAGTAATTGACTGAAACAGGACATTGATAGTTTAGCAGAAAGGACAGACAGTCAGGATGATAGTAATTGACTGAAACAGGACTTTGATAGTTTAGCAGAATGGACAGAGAGTCAGGATGATAGTAATTGACTGAAACAGGACATGGATAGTTTAGCAGAATGGACAGAGAGTCAGGATGATAGTAAATGACTGAAACAGGACATGGGTAGTTTAGCAGAATGGACAGAGAGTCAGGATGATAGTAATTGACTGAAACAGGACATTGATAATTTAGCAGAATGGACAGAGAGTCAGGTTGATAGTAAATGACTGAAAAAGGACATGGGTAGTTTAGCAGAATGGACAGACAGTCAGGATGATAGTAATTGACTGAAACAGGACATTGATAGTTTAGCAGAATGGACAGAGAGTCAGGATAATATTAAATGACTGAAACAGGACATGGGTAGTTTAGCAGAATGGACAGAGAGTCAGGATGATAGTAATTGACTGAAACAGGACATTGATAGATTAGCAGAATGGACAGACAGTCAGGACGTTAGTAATTGAATGAAACAGGACATTGATAGTTTAGCAGAATGGACAGACAGTCAGGATGATAGTAATTGACTGAAACAGGACATTGATAGTTTAGCAGAATGGACAGACAGTCAGGATGATAGTAATTGACTGAAACAGGACATGGATAGATAGCAGAATGGACAGACAGTCTGGATGATAGTAATTGACTGAAACAGGACATGGATAGTTTAGCAGAATGGGCAGACAGTCAGGATGACAGTAATTGACTGAAACAGGACATTGATAGTTTAGCAGAATGGACAGACAGTCAGGATGATAGTAATTGACTGAAACAGGACATTGATAGTTTAGCAGAATGGACAGACAGTCTGTATGATAGTAATTGACTGAAACAGGACTTTGATAGTTTATCAGAATGGACAGACAGTCAGGATGATAGTAATTGACTGAAACAGGACATGGATAGTTTAGCAGAATGGACAGACAGTCAGGATGATAGTAATTGACTGAAACAGGACTTTGATAGTTTAGCAGAATGGACAGAGCATCAGGATGACAGTAATTGACTGAAACAGGACATGGATAGTTTAGCAGAATGGACAGAGAGTCAGGATGATAGTAAATGACTGAAACAGGACATGGGTAGTTTAGCAGAATGGACAGAGAGTCAGGATGATAGTAATTGACTGAAACAGGACATTGATAATTTAGCAGAATGGACAGAGAGTCAGGATGATAGTAAATGACTGAAACAGGACATGGGTAGTTTAGCAGAATGGACAGACAGTCAGGATGATAGTAATTGACTGAAACAGGACATGGATAGTTTAGCAGAATGGACAGACAGTCAGGATGAGAGTAATTGACTGAAACAGGACATTGATAGTTTAGCAGAATGGACAGACAGTCAGGATGATAGTAATTGACTGAAACAGGACACTGATAGGTTAGCAGAATGGACAGAGAGTCAGGATGATAGTAATTGACTGAAACAGGACGGGGATAGTATAGCAGAATGGATAGACAGTCAGGATGATAGTAATTGACTGAAACAGGACATTGATAGTTTAGCAGAATGGACAGACAGTCAGGATGATAGTAAATGACTGAAACAGGACATTGATAGGTTAGCAGAATGGATAGACAGTCAGGATGATAGTAAATGACTGAAACAGGACATGAATAGTTTAGCAGAATGGATAGACAGTCAGGATGATAGTAATTGACTGAAACAGGACATTGATAATTTAGCAGAATGGACAGAGAGTCAGGATGATAGTAAATGACTGAAACAGGACATGGGTAGTTTAGCAGAATGGACAGACAGTCAGGATGATAGTAATTGACTGAAACAGGACATGGATAGTTTAGCAGAATGGACAGACAGTCAGGATGAGAGTAATTGACTGAAACAGGACATTGATAGTTCAGCAGAATGGACAGACAGTCAGGATGATAGTAATTGACTGAAACAGGACACTGATAGGTTAGCAGAATGGACAGAGAGTCAGGATGATAGTAATTGACTGAAACAGGACGTGGATAGTATAGCAGAATGGATAGACAGTCAGGATGATAGTAATTGACTGAAACAGGACATTGATAGTTTAGCAGAATGGACAGACAGTCAGGATGATAGTAAATGACTGAAACAGGACATTGATAGGTTAGCAGAATGGATAGACAGTCAGGATGATAGTAAATGACTGAAACAGGACATGAATAGTTTAGCAGAATGGATAGACAGTCAGGATGATAGTAATTGACTGAAACAGGACATTGATAGTTTAGCAAAATGGACAGAGGATCAGGATAATAGTAATTGACTGAAACAGGACATTGATAAATTAGCAGAATGGACAGACAGTCTGTATGATAGTAATTGACTGAAACAGGACATGGATAGTTTAGCAGAATGGACAGACAGTCAGGATGATAGTAAATGACTGAAACAGGACATTGATAGGTTAGCAGAATGGATAGACAGTCAGGATGATAGTAATTGACTGAAACAGGACTTTGATAGTTTATCAGAATGGACAGACAGTCAGGATGATAGTAATTGACTGAAACAGGACATGGATAGTTTAGCAGAATGGACAGACAGTCAGGATGATAGTAATTGACTGAAACAGGACTTTGATAGTTTAGCAGAATGGACAGAGAGTCAGGATGATAGTAATTGACTGAAACAGGACATGGATAGTTTAGCAGAATGGACAGAGAGTCAGGATGATAGTAATTGACTGAAACAGGACATGGATAGTTTAGCAGAATGGACAGAGAGTCAGGATGATAGTAATTGACTGAAACAGGACATTGATAATTTAGCAGAATGGACAGAGAGTCAGGTTGATACTAAATGACTGAAACAGGACATGGGTAGTTTAGCAGAATGGACAGTCAGTCAGGATGATAGTAATTGACTGAAACAGGACATTGATAGTTTAGCAAAATGGACAGAGAGTCAGGATAATATTAAATGACTGAAACAGGACATGGGTAGTTTAGCAGAATGGACAGAGAGTCAGGATGATAGTAATTGACTGAAACAGGAAATTGATAGATTAGCAGAATGGACAGACAGTCAGGATGATAGTAATTGAATGAAACAGGACATTGATAGTTTAGCAGAATGGACAGACAGTCAGGATGATAGTAATTGACTGAAACAGGACATTGATAGTTTAGCAGAATGGACAGACAGTCAGGATGATAGTAATTGACTGAAACAGGACATGGATAGATAGCAGAATGGACAGACAGTCTGGATGATAGTAATTGACTGAAACAGGACATGGATAGTTTAGCAGAATGGACAGACAGTCAGGATGACAGTAATTGACTGAAACAGGACATTGATAGTTTAGCAGAATGGACAGACAGTCAGGATGATAGTAATTGACTGAAACAGGACATTGATAGTTTAGCAGAATGGACAGACAGTCTGTATGATAGTAATTGACTGAAACAGGACTTTGATAGTTTATCAGAATGGACAGACAGTCAGGATGATAGTAATTGACTGAAACAGGACATGGATAGCTTAGCAGAATGGACAGACAGTCAGGATGATAGTAATTGACTGAAACAGGACTTTGATAGTTTAGCAGAATGGACAGAGCATCAGGATGACAGTAATTGACTGAAACAGGACATGGATAGTTTAGCAGAATGGACAGAGAGTCAGGATGATAGTAAATGACTGAAACAGGACATGGGTAGTTTAGCAGAATGGACAGAGAGTCAGGATGATAGTAATTGACTGAAACAGGACATTGATAATTTAGCAGAATGGACAGACAGTCAGGATGATAGTAAATGACTGAAACAGGACATGGGTAGTTTAGCAGAATGGACAGACAGTCAGGATGATAGTAATTGACTGAAACAGGACATTGATAGTTTAGCAGAATAGACAGAGAGTCAGGATAATAGTAAATGACTGAAACAGGACATGGGTAGTTTAGCAGAATGGACAGAGAGTCAGGATGATAGTAATTGACTGAAACAGGACATTGATAGATTAGCAGAATGGACAGACAGTCAGGATGATAGTAATTGAATGAAACAGGACATTGATAGTTTAGCAGAATGGACAGACAGTCAGGATGATAGTAATTGACTGAAACAGGAAATGGAAAGATAGCAGAATGGACAGACAGTCTGGATGATAGTAATTGACTGAAACAGGACATGGATAGTTTAGCAGAATGGACAGACAGTCAGGATGATAGTAATTGACTGAAACAGGACATGGATAGATTAGCAGAATGGTCAGACAGTCTGGATGATAGTAATTGACTGAAACAGGACATTGATAGTTTAGCAGAATGGACAGAGAGTCAGGATGATAGTAATTGACTGAAACAGGACATGGATAGATAGCAGAATGGACAGACAGTCTGGATGATAGTAATTGACTGAAACAGGACATGGATAGTTTAGCAGAATGGACAGACAGTCAGGATGATAGTAATTGACTGAAACAGGACATGGATAGTTTAGCAGAATGGACAGACAGTCAGGATGATAGTAATTGACTGAAACAGGACATGGATAGTTTAGCAGAATGGACAGACAGTCTGGATGATAGTAATTGACTGAAACAGGACATTGTTAAATTAGCAGAATGGACAGACAGTCAGGATGATAGTAATTGACTGAAACAGGACATGGATAGATTATCAGAATGTACAGAGAGTCAGGATGATAGTAATTGACTGAAACAGGACATGGATAGTTTAGCAGAATGGACAGAGAGTCAGGATGATAGTAATTGACTGAAACAGGACATTGATAATTTAGCAGAATGGACAGAGAGTCAGGATGATAGTAAATGACTGAAACAGGACATGGGTAGTTTAGCAGAATCTACAGACAGTCAGGATGATAGTAATTGACAGAAACAGGACATTGATAGTTTAGCAGAATGGACAGAGAGTCAGGATAATAGTAAATGACTGAAACAGGACATGGGTAGTTTAGCAGAATGGACAGAGAGTCAGGATGATAGTAATTGACTGAAACAGGACATTGATAGATTAGCAGAATGGACAGACAGTCAGGATGATAGTAATTGAATGAAACAGGACATTGATAGTTTAGCAGAATGGACAGACAGTCAGGATGATAGTAATTGACTGAAACAGGACATTGATAAATTAGCAGAATGGACAGACAGTCAGGATGATAGTAATTGACTGAAATAGGACATTGATAGTTTAGCAGAATGGACAGACAGTCTGGATGATAGTAATTGACTGAAACAGGACATTGATAAATTAGCAGAATGGACAGACAGTCAGGATGATAGTAATTGACTGAAACAGGACATGGATAGATTAGCAGAATGGACAGAGAGTCAGGATGATAGTAATTGACTGAAACAGGACATGGATAGTTTAGCAGAATGGACAGAGAGTCAGGATGATAGTAATTGACTGAAACAGGACATTGATAGGTTAGCAGAATGGACAGACAGTCAGGATGATAGTAATTGACTGAAACAGGACATTGATAGTTTAGCAGAATGGACAGACAGTCAGGATGATAGTAATTGACTGAAACAGGACATGGATAGTTTAGCAGAATGGACAGACAGTCAGGATGACAGTAATTGACTGAAACAGGACATTGATAGTTTAGCAGAATGGACAGACAGTCAGGATGATAGTAATTGACTGAAACAGGACATGGATAATTTAGCAGAATGGACAGACAGTCAGGATGATAGTAATTGACTGAAACAGGACATGGATAGATAGCAGAATGGACAGACAGTCTGGATGATAGTAATTGACTGAAACAGGACATGGATAGTTTAGCAGAATGGACAGACAGTCAGGATGACAGTAATTGACTGAAACAGGACATTGATAGTTTAGCAGAATGGACAGACAGTCAGGATGATAGTAATTGACTGAAACAGGACATTGATAGTTTAGCAGAATGGACAGACAGTCTGTATGATAGTAATTGACTGAAACAGGACTTTGATAGTTTATCAGAATGGACAGACAGTCAGGATGATAGTAATTGACTGAAACAGGACATGGATAGTTTAGCAGAATGGACAGACAGTCAGGATGATAGTAATTGACTGAAACAGGACTTTGATAGTTTAGCAGAATGGACAGAGAGTCAGGATGATAGTAATTGACTGAAACAGGACATGGATAGTTTAGCAGAATGGACAGAGAGTCAGGATGATAGTAAATGACTGAAACAGGACATGGGTAGTTTAGCAGAATGGACAGAGAGTCAGGATGATAGCAATTGACTGAAACAGGACATTGATAATTTAGCAGAATGGACAGAGAGTCAGGTTGATAGTAAATGACTGAAACAGGACATGGGTAGTTTAGCAGAATGGACAGACAGTCAGGATGATAGTAATTGACTGAAACAGGACATTGATAGTTTAGCAGAATGGACAGAGAGTCAGGATAATATTAAATGACTGAAGCAGGACATGGGTAGTTTAGCAGAATGGACAGATAGTCAGGATGATAGTAATTGACTGAAACAGGACATTGATAGATTAGCAGAATGGACAGACAGTCAGGATGATAGTAATTGAATGAAACAGGACATTGATAGTTTAGCAGAATGGACAGACAGTCAGGATGATAGTAATTGACTGAAACAGGACATTGATAGTTTAGCAGAATGGACAGAAAGTCAGGATGATAGTAATTGACTGAAACAGGACATTGATAAATTAGCAGAATGGACAGACAGTCTGTATGATAGTAATTGACTGAAACAGGACATGGATAGTTTAGCAGAATGGACAGAGAGTCAGGATGATAGTAATTGACTGAAACAGGACATGGATAGTTTAGCAGAATGGACAGAGAGTCAGGATGATAGTAATTGACTGAAACAGGACATTGATAGATTAGCAGAATGGACAGACAGTCAGGATGATAGTAATTGACTGAAACAGGACATGGATAGTTTAGCAGAATGGACAGACAGTCAGGATGATAGTAATTGACTGAAACAGGACATTGATAGTTTAGCAGAATGGACAGACAGTCAGGATGATAGTAATTGACTGAAACAGGACATGGATAGTTTATCAGAATGGACAGACAGTCAGGATGATAGTAATTGACTGAAACAGGACATGGATAGTTTAGCAGAATGGACAGAGAGTCAGGATGATAGTAATTGACTGAAACAGGACATGGATAGATAGCAGAATGGACAGACAGTCTGGATTATAGTAATTGACTGAAACAGGACATGGATAGTTTAGCAGAATGGTCAGACAGTCAGGATGACAGTAATTGACTGAAACAGGACATTGATAGTTTAGCAGAATGGACAGACAGTCAGGATGATAGTAATTGACTGAAACAGGACTTTGATAGTTTATCAGTATGGACAGACAGTCAGGATGATAGTAATTGACTGAAACAGGACATGGATAGTTTAGCAGAATGGACGGACAGTCAGGATGATAGTAATTGACTGAAACAATACTTTGATAGTTTAGCAGAATGGACAGACAGTCAGGATGATAGTAATTGACTGAAACAGGACTTGATAGTTTAGCAGAATGGACAGACAGTCAGGATGACAGTAATTGACTGAAACATGACTTTGATAGTTTATCAGAACGGATAGACAGTCAGGATGATAGTAATTGACTGAAAGAGGACATGGATAGTTTAGCAGAATGGACAGACAGTCAGGATGATAGTAATTGACTGAAACTGGACATTGATAGTTTAGCAGAATGGACAGACAGTCAGGATGATAGTAATTGACTGAAACAGGACATGGATAGTTTAGCAGAATGGACAGACATTCAGGATGATAGTGATTGACTGAAAAAGTACTTTGAGAGGTTAGCAGAATGGACAGACAGTCAGGATGATAGTAATTGACTGAAACAGGACATTGATAGTATATCAGAATGGACAGACAGTCAGGATGATAGTAATTGACTGAAACAGGACATTGATAGTTTAGCAGAATGGACAGACAGTCAGGATGATAGTAATTGACTGAAACAGGACATGGATAGTTTAGCAGAATGGACAGAGAGTCAGGATGATAGTAATTGACTGAAGCAGGAAATGGATAGTTTAGCAGAATGGACAGACAGACAGGATGATAGTAATTGACTGAAACAGGACATTGATAGGTTCGCAGAATGGACAGAGGATCAGTTTGATAGTAATTGACTGAAACAGGATATTGATAGTTTAGCAGAATGGACAGACAGTCAGGATGATAGTAATTGACTGAAACAGGACATTGATAGTTTAGCAGAATGGACAGACAGTCAGGATGATAGTAATTGACTGAAACAGGACATTGATAGTTTAGCAGAATGGACAGACAGTCAGGATGATAGTAATTGACTGAAACAGGACATTGATAGTTTAGCAGAATGGACATAGAGTCAGGATGATAGTAATTGACTGAAACAGGACATTGATAGTTTAGCAGAATGGACAGACAGTCAGGATGATAGTAATTGACTGAAACAGGACATTGATAGTTTAGCAGAATGGACAGACAGTCAGGATGATAGTAATTGACTGAAACAGTACATTGATAGTTTTGCAGAATGGACAGACAGTCAGGATGATAGTAATTGACTGATACAGGACATGGATAGTTTAGCAGAATGGATAAAGAGTCAGGATGACAGTAATTGACTGAAACAGGACATTGATAGGTTAGCAGAATGGACAGACAGTCAGGATGATAGTAATTGATTGAAACAGGACATTGATAGTTTAGCAGAATGGACAGAGAGACAGGATGATAGTAATTGACTGAAACAGGACATTGATAGTTGAGCAGAATGGACAGACAGTCAGGATGATAGTAATTGACTGAAACAGGACATGGATAGTTTAGCAAAATGGACAGACAGTCAGGATGATTGTAATTGACTGAAACAGGACATTGATAGTTTAGCAGAATGGACAGACAGACAGGATGATAGTAATTGACTGAAACAGGACAATGATAGTATAGCAGAATGGACAGACAGTCAGGATGATAGTAATTGACTGAAACAGGACATTGATAGTTTAGCAGAATGGACAGACAGTCAGGATGATAGTAATTGACTGAAACAGGACATTGATAGATTAGCAGAATGGACAGACAGTCAGGATGATAGTAATTGAATGAAACAGGACATGGATAGTTTAGCAGAATGGAGAGACAGTCAGGATGATAGTAATTGACTGAAACAGGACATTGATAGATTAGCAGAATGGACAGACAGTCAGGATGATCGTAATTGACTGAAACAGGACATTGATAGTTTAGCAGAATGGACAGAGAGTCAGGATGATAGTAATTGACTGAAACAGGACATGGATAGTTTAGCAGAATGGACAGAGAGTCAGGATGATAGTAATTGACTGAAACAGGACATTGATAGATTAGCAGAATGGACAGACAGTCAGGATGATAGTAATTGACTGAAACAGGACATGGATAGTTTAGCAGAATGGACAGACAGTCAGGATGATAGTAATTGACTGAAACAGGACATTGATAGTTTAGCAGAATGGACAGAGAGTCAGGATGATAGTAATTGACTGAAACAGGACATTGATAGTTTAGCAGAATGGACGGACAGTCAGGATGATAGTAATTGACTGAAACAGGACATTGATAGTTTAGCAGAATGGACAGACAGTCAGGATGATAGTAAATGACTGAAACAGGACATTGATAGGTTAGCAGAATGGACAGACAGTCAGGATGATAGTAATTGATTGAAACAGGACATTGATAGTTTAGCAGAATGGACAGAGAGACAGGATGATAGTAATTGACTGAAACAGGACATTGATAGTTGAGCAGAATGGACAGACAGTCTGTATGATAGTAATTGACTGAAACAGGACATGGATAGTTTAGCAGAATGGACAGAGAGTCAGGATGATAGTAATTGACTGAAACAGGACATGGATAGTTTAGCAGAATGGACAGAGAGTCAGGATGATAGTAATTGACTGAAACAGGACATTGATAGATTAGCAGAATGGACAGACAGTCAGGATGATAGTAATTGACTGAAACAGGACATGGATAGTTTAGCAGAATGGACAGACAGTCAGGATGATAGTAATTGACTGAAACAGGACATTGATAGTTTAGCAGAATGGACAGACAGTCAGGATGATAGTAATTGACTGAAACAGGACATGGATAGTTTATCAGAATGGACAGACAGTCAGGATGATAGTAATTGACTGAAACAGGACATGGATAGTTTAGCAGAATGGACAGAGAGTCAGGATGATAGTAATTGACTGAAACAGGACATGGATAGATAGCAGAATGGACAGACAGTCTGGATTATAGTAATTGACTGAAACAGGACATGGATAGTTTAGCAGAATGGTCAGACAGTCAGGATGACAGTAATTGACTGAAACAGGACATTGATAGTTTAGCAGAATGGACAGACAGTCAGGATGATAGTAATTGACTGAAACAGGACTTTGATAGTTTATCAGTATGGACAGACAGTCAGGATGATAGTAATTGACTGAAACAGGACATGGATAGTTTAGCAGAATGGACGGACAGTCAGGATGATAGTAATTGACTGAAACAATACTTTGATAGTTTAGCAGAATGGACAGACAGTCAGGATGATAGTAATTGACTGAAACAGGACTTGATAGTTTAGCAGAATGGACAGACAGTCAGGATGACAGTAATTGACTGAAACATGACTTTGATAGTTTATCAGAACGGATAGACAGTCAGGATGATAGTAATTGACTGAAAGAGGACATGGATAGTTTAGCAGAATGGACAGACAGTCAGGATGATAGTAATTGACTGAAACTGGACATTGATAGTTTAGCAGAATGGACAGACAGTCAGGATGATAGTAATTGACTGAAACAGGACATGGATAGTTTAGCAGAATGGACAGACATTCAGGATGATAGTAATTGACTGAAAAAGTACTTTGAGAGGTTAGCAGAATGGACAGACAGTCAGGATGATAGTAATTGACTGAAACAGGACATTGATAGTATATCAGAATGGACAGACAGTCAGGATGATAGTAATTGACTGAAACAGGACATTGATAGTTTAGCAGAATGGACAGACAGTCAGGATGATAGTAATTGACTGAAACAGGACATGGATAGTTTAGCAGAATGGACAGAGAGTCAGGATGATAGTAATTGACTGAAGCAGGAAATGGATAGTTTAGCAGAATGGACAGACAGACAGGATGATAGTAATTGACTGAAACAGGACATTGATAGGTTCGCAGAATGGACAGAGGATCAGTTTGATAGTAATTGACTGAAACAGGATATTGATAGTTTAGCAGAATGGACAGACAGTCAGGATGATAGTAATTGACTGAAACAGGACATTGATAGTTTAGCAGAATGGACAGACAGTCAGGATGATAGTAATTGACTGAAACAGGACATTGATAGTTTAGCAGAATGGACAGACAGTCAGGATGATAGTAATTGACTGAAACAGGACATTGATAGTTTAGCAGAATGGACATAGAGTCAGGATGATAGTAATTGACTGAAACAGGACATTGATAGTTTAGCAGAATGGACAGACAGTCAGGATGATAGTAATTGACTGAAACAGGACATTGATAGTTTAGCAGAATGGACAGACAGTCAGGATGATAGTAATTGACTGAAACAGTACATTGATAGTTTTGCAGAATGGACAGACAGTCAGGATGATAGTAATTGACTGATACAGGACATGGATAGTTTAGCAGAATGGATAAAGAGTCAGGATGACAGTAATTGACTGAAACAGGACATTGATAGGTTAGCAGAATGGACAGACAGTCAGGATGATAGTAATTGATTGAAACAGGACATTGATAGTTTAGCAGAATGGACAGAGAGACAGGATGATAGTAATTGACTGAAACAGGACATTGATAGTTGAGCAGAATGGACAGACAGTCAGGATGATAGTAATTGACTGAAACAGGACATGGATAGTTTAGCAAAATGGACAGACAGTCAGGATGATTGTAATTGACTGAAACAGGACATTGATAGTTTAGCAGAATGGACAGACAGACAGGATGATAGTAATTGACTGAAACAGGACAATGATAGTATAGCAGAATGGACAGACAGTCAGGATGATAGTAATTGACTGAAACAGGACATTGATAGTTTAGCAGAATGGACAGACAGTCAGGATGATAGTAATTGACTGAAACAGGACATTGATAGATTAGCAGAATGGACAGACAGTCAGGATGATAGTAATTGAATGAAACAGGACATGGATAGTTTAGCAGAATGGAGAGACAGTCAGGATGATAGTAATTGACTGAAACAGGACATTGATAGATTAGCAGAATGGACAGACAGTCAGGATGATCGTAATTGACTGAAACAGGACATTGATAGTTTAGCAGAATGGACAGAGAGTCAGGATGATAGTAATTGACTGAAACAGGACATGGATAGTTTAGCAGAATGGACAGAGAGTCAGGATGATAGTAATTGACTGAAACAGGACATTGATAGATTAGCAGAATGGACAGACAGTCAGGATGATAGTAATTGACTGAAACAGGACATGGATAGTTTAGCAGAATGGACAGACAGTCAGGATGATAGTAATTGACTGAAACAGGACATTGATAGTTTAGCAGAATGGACAGAGAGTCAGGATGATAGTAATTGACTGAAACAGGACATTGATAGTTTAGCAGAATGGACGGACAGTCAGGATGATAGTAATTGACTGAAACAGGACATTGATAGTTTAGCAGAATGGACAGACAGTCAGGATGATAGTAAATGACTGAAACAGGACATTGATAGGTTAGCAGAATGGACAGACAGTCAGGATGATAGTAATTGATTGAAACAGGACATTGATAGTTTAGCAGAATGGACAGAGAGACAGGATGATAGTAATTGACTGAAACAGGACATTGATAGTTGAGCAGAATGGACAGACAGTCAGGATGATAGTAATTGACTGAAACAGGACATGGATAGTTTAGCAGAATGGACAGACAGTCAGGATGATAGTAATTGACTGAAACAGGACATTGATAGTTTAGCAGAATGGACAGACAGTCAGGATGATAGTAATTGACTGAAACAGGACAATGATAGTATAGCAGAATGGACAGACGGTCAGGATGATAGTAATTGACTGAAACAGGACATTGATAGTTTAGCAGAATGGACAGACAGTCAGGATGATAGTAATTGACTGAAACAGGACATTGATAGATTAGCAGAATGGACAGACAGTCAGGATGATAGTAATTGAATGAAACAGGACATGGATAGTTTAGCAGAATGGAGAGACAGTCAGGATGATAGTAATTGACTGAAACAGGACATTGATAGTTTAGCAGAATGGACAGACAGTCAGGATGATCGTAATTGACTGAAACAGGACATTGATAGTTTAGCAGAATGGACAGAGAGTCAGGATGATAGTAATTGACTGAAACAGGACATGGATAGTTTAGCAGAATGGACAGAGAGTCAGGATGATAGTAATTGACTGAAACAGGACATTGATAGATTAGCAGAATGGACAGACAGTCAGGATGATAGTAATTGACTGAAACAGGACATGGATAGTTTAGCAGAATGGACAGACAGTCAGGATGATAGTAATTGACTGAAACAGGACATTGATAGTTTAGCAGAATGGACAGACAGTCAGGATGATAGTAATTGACTGAAACAGGACATGGATAGTTTAGCAGAATGGACAGACAGTCAGGATGATAGTAATTGACTGAAACAGGACATGGATAGTTTAGCAGAATGGACAGACAGTCAGGATGATAGTAATTGACTGAAACAGGACATGGATAGATAGCAGAATGGACAGACAGTCTGGATGATAGTAATTGACTGAAACAGGACATGGATAGTTTAGCAGAATGGTCAGACAGTCAGGATGACAGTAATTGACTGAAACAGGACATTGATAGTTTAGCAGAATGGACAGACTGTCAGGATGATAGTAATTGACTGAAACAGGACTTTGATAGTTTATCAGTATGGACAGACAGTCAGGATGATAGTAATTGACTGAAACAGGACATGGATAGTTTAGCAGAATGGACGGACAGTCAGGATGATAGTAATTGACTGAAACAGGACTTTGATAGTTTAGCAGAATGGACAGACAGTCCGGATGATAGTAATTGACTGAAACAGGACTTGATAGTTTAGCAGAATGGACAGACAGTCAGGATGACAGTAATTGACTGAAACAGGACTTTGATAGTTTATCAGAATGGATAGACAGTCAGGATGATAGTAATTGACTGAAACAGGACATGGATAGTTTAGCAGAATGGACAGACAGTCAGGATGATAGTAATTGACTGAAACTGGACATTGATAGTTTAGCAGAATGGACAGACAGTCAGGATGATAGTAATTGACTGAAACAGGACATGGATAGTTTAGCAGAATGGACAGACATTCAGGATGATAGTAATTGACTGAAACAGTACTTTGAGAGGTTAGCAGAATGGACAGGCAGTCAGGATGATAGTAATTGACTGAAACAGGACATTGATAGTTTATCAGAATGGACAGACAGTCAGGATGATAGTAATTGACTGAAACAGGACATTGATAGTTTAGCAGAATGGACAGACAGTCAGGATGATAGTAATTGACTGAAACAGGACATGAATAGTTTAGCAGAATGGACAGAGAGTCAGGATGATAGTAATTGACTGAAGCAGGAAATGGATAGTTTAGCAGAATGGACAGACAGACAGGATGATAGTAATTGACTGAAACAGGACATTGATAGGTTCGCAGAATGGACAGAGGATCAGTTTGATAGTAATTGACTGAAACAGGATATTGATAGTTTAGCAGAATGGACAGACAGTCAGGATGATAGTAATTGACTGAAACAGGACATTGATAGTTTAGCAGAATGGACAGACAGTCAGGATGATAGTAATTGACTGAAACAGGACATGGATAGTTTAGCAGAATGGACAGACATTCAGGATGATAGTAATTGACTGAAACAGTACTTTGAGAGGTTAGCAGAATGGACAGACAGTCAGGATGATAGTAATTGACTGAAACAGGACATTGATAGTTTATCAGAATGGACAGACAGTCAGGATGATAGTAATTGACTGAAACAGGACATTGATAGTTTAGCAGAATGGACAGACAGTCAGGATGATAGTAATTGACTGAAACAGGACATGGATAGTTTAGCAGAATGGACAGAGAGTCAGGATGATAGTAATTGACTGAAGCAGGAAATGGATAGTTTAGCAGAATGGACAGACAGACAGGATGATAGTAATTGACTGAAACAGGAAATTGATAGGTTCGCAGAATGGACAGAGGATCAGTTTGATAGTAATTGACTGAAACAGGATATTGATAGTTTAGCAGAATGGACAGACAGTCAGGATGATAGTAATTGAATGAAACAGGACATTGATAGTTTAGCAGAATGGACAGACAGTCAGGATGATAGTAATTGACTGAAACAGGACATTGATAGTTTAGCAGAATGGACAGACAGTCAGGATGATAGTAATTGACTGAAACAGGACATTGATAGTTTAGCAGAATGGACAGAGAGTCAGGATGATAGTAATTGACTGAAACAGGACATTGATAGTTTAGCAGAATGGACAGACAGTCAGGATGATAGTAATTGACTGAAACAGTACATTGATAGTTTTGCAGAATGGACAGACAGTCAGGATGATAGTAATTGACTGATACAGGACATGGATAGTTTAGCAGAATGGATAGAGAGTCAGGATGACAGTAATTGACTGAAACAGGACATTGATAGTTTAGCAGAATGGACAGAGAGTCAGGATGATAGTAATTGACTGAAACAGGACATTGATAGTTTAGCAGAATGGACGGACTGTCAGGATGATAGTAATTGACTGAAACAGGACATTGATAGTTTAGCAGAATGGACAGACAGTCAGAATGATAGTAAATGACTGAAACAGGACATTGATAGGTTAGCAGAATGGACAGACAGTCAGGATGATAGTAATTGATTGAAACAGGACATTGATAGTTTAGCAGAATGGACAGAGAGACAGGATGATAGTAATTGACTGAAACAGGACATTGATAGTTGAGCAGAATGGACAGACAGTCAGGATGATAGTAATTGACTGAAACAGGACATGGATAGTTTAGCAGAATGGACAGACAGTCAGGATGATAGTAATTGACTGAAACAGGACATTGATAGTTTAGCAGAATGGACAGACAGTCAGGATGATAGTAATTGACTGAAACAGGACAATGATAGTATAGCAGAATGGACAGACAGTCAGGATGATAGTAATTGACTGAAACAGGACATTGATAGTTTAGCAGAATGGACAGACAGTCAGGATGATAGTAATTGACTGAAACAGGACATTGATAGATTAGCAGAATGGACAGACAGTCAGGATGATAGTAATTGAATGAAACAGGACATGGATAGTTTAGCAGAATGGAGAGACAGTCAGGATGATAGTAATTGACTGAAACAGGACATTGATAGTTTAGCAGAATGGACAGACAGTCAGGATGATAGTAATTGATTGAAACAGGACATGGATATTTTAGCAGAATGGACAGACAGTCAGGATGATAGTAATTGACTGAAACAGGACATGGATAGTTTAGCAGAATGGACAGACAGTCAGGATGATAGTAATTGACTGAAACAGGACATTGATAGCTGAGCAGAATGGACAGACAGTCAGGATGATAGTAATAGACTGAAACAGGACATTGATAGTATAACAGAATGGACAGAGAGTCAGGATGATAGTAATTGACTGAAACAGGACATGGATAGTTTAGCAGAATGGACAGACAGTCAGGATGATAGTAATTGACTGAAACAGGACATTGATAGTTTAGCAGAATGGACAGACAGTCAGGATGATAGTAATTGACTGAAACAGGACATTGATAGATTAGCAGAATGGACAGACAGTCAGGATGATAGTAATTGACTGAAACAGGAAATGGATAGTTTAGCAGAATGGACAGACAGACAGGATGATAGTAATTGACTGAAACAGGACATTGATAGTTTAGCAGAAAGGACAGACAGTCAGGATGATAGTAATTGACTGAAACTGGACATTGATAGGTTCGCAGAATGGACAGAGGGTCAGTATGATAGTAATTGACTGAAACAGGATATTGATAGTTTAGCAGAATGGACGGACAGTCAGGATGATAGTAATTGACTGAAACAGGACATTGATAGTTTAGCAGAATGGACGGACAGTCAGGATGATAGTAATTGACTGAAACAGGACATTGATAGTTTAGCAGAATGGACAGAGAGTCAGGATGATAGTAATTGACTGAAACAGGACATCGATAGTTTAGCAGAATGGACAGACAGTCAGGATGATAGTAATTGACTGAAACAGGACATTGATAGTTTAGCAGAATGGACAGACAGTCAGGATGATAGTAATTGACTGAAACAGGACATTGATAATTTAACAGAATGGACAGACAGTCAGGATGATAGTAAATGACTGAAACAGGACATTGATAGGTTAGCAGAATGGACAGACAGTCAGGATGATAGTAATTGATTGAAACAGGACATTGATAGTTTAGCAGAATGGACAGAGAGTCAGGATGATAGTAATTGACTGAAACAGGACATTGATAGTTTAGCAGAATGGACAGACAGTCAGGATGATAGTAATTTACTGAAACAGGACATGGAAAGTTTAGCAGAATGGACAGACAGTCAGGATGATAGTAATTGACTGAAACAGGACATTGATAGTTTAGCAGAATGGACAGACAGTCAGGATGATAGTAATTGACTGAAACAGGACAATGATAGTATAGCAGAATGGACAGACAGTCAGGATGATAGTAATTGACTGAAACAGGACATTGATAGTTTAGCAGAATGGACAGAGATTCAGGATGATAGTAATTGACTGAAACTGGACATTGATAGATTAGCAGAATGGACAGACAGTCAGATGATAGTAATTGAATGAAACAGGACATGGATAGTTTAGCAGAATGGAGAGACAGTCAGGATGATAGTAATTGACTGAAACAGGACATTGATAGTTTAGCAGAATGGACAGACAGTCAGGGTGATAGTAATTGACTGAAACAGGACATTGATAGTTTAGCAGAATGGACAGACAGTCAGGATGATAGTAATTGACTGAAACAGGACATTGATAGTTTAGCAGAATGGACAGACAGTCAGGATGATAGTAATTGACTGAAACAGGACATGGATAGTTTAGCAGAATGGACAGAGAGTCAGGATGATAGTAATTGATTGAAACAGGACATGGATAGTTTAGCAGAATGGACAGAAAGTCAGGATGATAGTAATTGACTGAAACAGGACATTGATAGTTTAGCAGAATGGATAGACAGTCAGGATGATAGTAATTGACTGAAACAGGACATGGATAGTTTAGCAGAATGGACAGACAGTCAGGATGATAGTAATTGACTGAAACAGGACATGGATAGTTTAGCAGAATGGACAGACGGTCAGGATGATAGTAATTGATTGAAACAGGACATTGACAGTTTAGCAGAATGGATAGACAGTCAGGATGATAGTAATTGACTGAAACAGGACATGGATAGATTAGCAGAATGGACAGACAGTCAGGATGATAGTAATTGACTGAAACAGGAAATGGATAGTTTAGCAGAATGGACAGACAGACAGGATGATAGTAATTGACTGAAACAGGACATTGATAGTTTAGCAGAAAGGACAGACAGTCAGGATGATAGTAATTGACTGAAACTGGACATTGATAGGTTCGCAGAATGGACAGAGGGTCAGTATGATAGTAATTGACTGAAACAGGATATTGATAGTTTAGCAGAATGGACGGACAGTCAGGATGATAGTAATTGACTGAAACAGGACATTGATAGTTTAGCAGAATGGACGGACAGTCAGGATGATAGTAATTGACTGAAACAGGACATTGATAGTTTAGCAGAATGGACAGAGAGTCAGGATGATAGTAATTGACTGAAACAGGACATCGATAGTTTAGCAGAATGGACAGACAGTCAGGATGATAGTAATTGACTGAAACAGAACATTGATAGTTTAGCAGAATGGACAGACAGTCAGGATGATAGTAATTGACTGAAACAGGACATTGATAATTTAACAGAATGGACAGACAGTCAGGATGATAGTAAATGACTGAAACAGGACATTGATAGTTTAGCAGAATGGACAGACAGTCAGGATGATAGTAATTGATTGAAACAGGACATTGATAGTTTAGCAGAATGGACAGAGAGTCAGGATGATAGTAATTGACTGAAACAGGACATTGATAGTTTAGCAGAATGGACAGACAGTCAGGATGATAGTAATTTACTGAAACAGGACATGGAAAGTTTAGCAGAATGGACAGACAGTCAGGATGATAGTAATTGACTGAAACAGGACATTGATAGTTTAGCAGAATGGACAGACAGTCAGGATGATAGTAATTGACTGAAACAGGACAATGATAGTATAGCAGAATGGACAGACAGTCAGGATGATAGTAATTGACTGAAACAGGACATTGATAGTTTAGCAGAATGGACAGACAGTCAGGATGATAGTAATTGACTGAAACTGGACATTGATAGATTAGCAGAATGGACAGACAGTCAGATGATAGTAATTGAATGAAACAGGACATGGATAGTTTAGCAGAATGGAGAGACAGTCAGGATGATAGTAATTGACTGAAACAGGACATTGATAGTTTAGCAGAATGGACAGACAGTCAGGGTGATAGTAATTGACTGAAACAGGACATTGATAGTTTAGCAGAATGGACAGACAGTCAGGATGATAGTAATTGACTGAAACAGGACATTGATAGTTTAGCAGAATGGACAGACAGTCAGGATGATAGTAATTGACTGAAACAGGACATGGATAGTTTAGCAGAATGGACAGAGAGTCAGGATGATAGTAATTGATTGAAACAGGACATGGATAGTTTAGCAGAATGGACAGAAAGTCAGGATGATAGTAATTGACTGAAACAGGACATTGATAGTTTAGCAGAATGGATAGACAGTCAGGATGATAGTAATTGACTGAAACAGGACATGGATAGTTTAGCAGAATGGACAGACAGTCAGGATGATAGTAATTGACTGAAACAGGACATGGATAGTTTAGCAGAATGGACAGACGGTCAGGATGATAGTAATTGATTGAAACAGGACATTGACAGTTTAGCAGAATGGATAGACAGTCAGGATGATAGTAATTGACTGAAACAGGACATGGATAGTTTAGCAGAATGGACAGACAGTCAGGATGATAGTAATTGACTGAAACAGGACATGGATAGTTTAGCAGAATGGACAGACAGTCAGGATGATAGTAATTGACTGAAACAGGACATTGATAGTTTAGCAGAATGGACAGACAGTCAGGATGATAGTAATTGACTGAAACAGGACATGGATAGTTTAGCAGAATGGACAGACAGTCAGGATGATAGTAATTGACTGAAACAGGACATTGATAGTTTAGCAGAATGGACCGACAGTCAGGATGATAGTAATTGACTGAAACAGGACATTGATAGTTTAGCAGAATGGACAGAGAGTCAGGATGATAGTAATTGACTGAAACAGGACATTGATAGTTTAGCAGAATGGACAGACAGTCAGGATGGTAGTAATTGACTGAAACAGGACATTGATAGTTTAGCAGAATGGACAGACAGTCAGGATGATAGTAATTGACCGAAACAGGACATTGATAGTTTAGCGGAATGGACAGACTGTCAGGATGATAGTAATTGACTGAAACAGGAAATGGATAGTTTAGCAGAATGGACAGACAGTCAGGATGATAGTAATTGATTGAAACAGGACATGGATAGTTTAGCAGAATGGACAGACAGTCAGGATGATAGTAATTGATTGAAACAGGACATTGATAGTGTAGCAGAATGGACAGACAGTCAGGATGACAGTAATTGACTGAAACAGGACATGGATAGTTTAGCAGAATGGACAGACAGTCAGGATGATAGTAATTGACTGAAACAGGACATGGATAGTTTAGCAGAATGGACAGACAGTCAGGATGATAGTAATTGACTGAAACAGGACGTGGATAGTTTAGCAGAATGGACAGACAGTCAGGATGATAGTAATTGACTGAAACAGGATATTGATAGTTTAGCAGAATGGACAGACAGTCAGGATGATAGTAATTGATTGAAACAGGACATTGATAGTTTAGCAGAATGGACAGACAGTCAGGATGACAGTAATTGACTGAAACAGGACATTGATAGTTTAGCAGAATGGACAGACAGTCAGGATGACAGTAATTGACTGAAACAGGACATTGATAGTTTAGCAGAATGGACAGACAGTCAGGATGATAGTAATTGACTGAAACAGGACATTGATAGTTTAGCAGAATGGACAGACAGTCAGGATGACAGTAATTGACTGAAACGGGACATTGATAGTTTAGCAGAATGGACAGACAGTCAGGATGATAGTAATTGATTGAAACAGGACATTGATAGTTTAGCAGAATGGACAGACAGTCAGGATGACAGTAATTGACTGAAACAGGACATGGATAGTTTAGCAGAATGGACAGACAGTCAGGATGATAGTAATTGACTGAAACAGGACAATGATAGTATAGCAGAATGGACAGACAGTCAGGATGATAGTAATTGACTGAAACAGGACATTGATAGTTTAGCAGAATGGACAGACAGTCAGGATGATAGTAATTGACTGAAACTGGACATTGATAGATTAGCAGAATGGACAGACAGTCAGATGACAGTAATTGAATGAAACAGGACATGGATAGTTTAGCAGAATGGAGAGACAGTCAGGATGATAGTAATTGACTGAAACAGGACATTGATAGTTTAGCAGAATGGACAGACAGTCAGGGTGATAGTAATTGAATGAAACAGGACATTGATAGTTTAGCAGAATGGACAGACAGTCAGGATGATAGTAATTGACTGAAACAGGACATTGATAGTTTAGCAGAATGGACAGACAGTCAGGATGATAGTAATTGACTGAAACAGGACATGGATAGTTTAGCAGAATGGACAGAGAGTCAGGATGATAGTAATTGATTGAAACAGGACATGGATAGTTTAGCAGAATGGACAGAAAGTCAGGATGATAGTAATTGACTGAAACAGGACATTGATAGTTTAGCAGAATGGATAGACAGTCAGGATGATAGTAATTGACTGAAACAGGACATGGATAGTTTAGCAGAATGGACAGACAGTCAGGATGATAGTAATTGACTGAAACAGGACATGGATAGTTTAGCAGAATGGACAGACGGTCAGGATGATAGTAATTGATTGAAACAGGACATTGACAGTTTAGCAGAATGGATAGACAGTCAGGATGATAGTAATTGACTGAAACAGGACATGGATAGTTTAGCAGAATGGACAGACAGTCAGGATGATAGTAATTGACTGAAACAGGACATGGATAGTTTAGCAGAATGGACAGACAGTCAGGATGATAGTAATTGACTGAAACAGGACATTGATAGTTTAGCAGAATGGACAGACAGTCAGGATGATAGTAATTGACTGAAACAGGACATGGATAGTTTAGCAGAATGGACAGACAGTCAGGATGATAGTAATTGACTGAAACAGGACATTGATAGTTTAGCAGAATGGACCGACAGTCAGGATGATAGTAATTGACTGAAACAGGACATTGATAGTTTAGCAGAATGGACAGTGAGTCAGGATGATAGTAATTGACTGAAACAGGACATTGATAGTTTAGCAGAATGGACAGACAGTCAGGATGGTAGTAATTGACTGAAACAGGACATTGATAGTTTAGCAGAATGGACAGATAGTCAGGATGATAGTAATTGACCGAAACAGGACATTGATAGTTTAGCGGAATGGACAGACTGTCAGGATGATAGTAATTGACTGAAACAGGAAATGGATAGTTTAGCAGAATGGACAGACAGTCAGGATGATAGTAATTGATTGAAACAGGACATGGATAGTTTAGCAGAATGGACAGACAGTCAGGATGATAGTAATTGATTGAAACAGGACATTGATAGTGTAGCAGAATGGACAGACAGTCAGGATGACAGTAATTGACTGAAACAGGACATGGATAGTTTAGCAGAATGGACAGACAGTCAGGATGATAGTAATTGACTGAAACAGGACATGGATAGTTTAGCAGAATGGACAGACAGTCAGGATGATAGTAATTGACTGAAACAGGACGTGGATAGTTTAGCAGAATGGACAGACAGTCAGGATGATAGTAATTGACTGAAACAGGATATTGATAGTTTAGCAGAATGGACAGACAGTCAGGATGATAGTAATTGATTGAAACAGGACATTGATAGTTTAGCAGAATGGACAGACAGTCAGGATGACAGTAATTGACTGAAACAGGACATTGATAGTTTAGCAGAATGGACAGACAGTCAGGATGACAGTAATTGACTGAAACAGGACATTGATAGTTTAGCAGAATGGACAGACAGTCAGGATGATAGTAATTGACTGAAACAGGACATTGATAGTTTAGCAGAATGGACAGACAGTCAGGATGACAGTAATTGACTGAAACGGGACATTGATAGTTTAGCAGAATGGACAGACAGTCAGGATGATAGTAATTGATTGAAACAGGACATTGATAGTTTAGCAGAATGGACAGACAGTCAGGATGACAGTAATTGACTGAAACAGGACATGGATAGTTTAGCAGAATGGACAGACAGTCAGGATGATAGTAATTGACTGAAACAGGACATTGATAGTTTAGCAGAATGGACAGACAGTCAGGATGATATTAATTGACTGAAACAGGACATTGATAGTTTCGCAGAATGGACAGACAGTCAGGATGATAGTAATTGACTGAAACAGGACATGGATAGTTTAGCAGAATGGACAGAGAGTCAGGATGATAGTAATTGACTGAAACAGGACATTGATAGTTTAGCAGAATGGACAGACAGTCAGGATGATAGTAATTGACTGAAACAGGACATTGATAGTTTAGCAGAATGGACAGACAGTCAGGATGATAGTAATTGACTGAAACAGGACATTGATAGTTTAGCAGAATGGACAGACAGTCAGGATGATAGTAATTGACTGAAACAGGACATTGATAGTTTAGCAGAATGGACAGACAGTCAGGATGATAGTAATTGACTGAAACAGGACATTGATAGTTTAGCAGAATGGACAGACAGTCAGGATGATAGTAATTGACTGAAACAGGACATTGATAGTTTAGCAGAATGGACAGACAGTCAGGATGATAGTAATTGACTGAAACAGGACATGGATAGTTTAGCAGAATGGACAGAGAGTCAGGATGATAGTAATTGACTGAAACAGGACATGGATAGTTTAGCAGAATGGATAGACAGTCAGGATGATAGTAATTGACTGAAACAGGACATGGATAGTTTAGCAGAATGGACAGAGAGTCAGGATGATAGTAATTGACTGAAACAGGACATGGATAGTTTAGCAGAATGGACAGAGAGTCAGGATGATAGTAATTGACTGAAACAGGACATGGATAGTTTAGCAGAATGGACAGAGAGTCAGGATGATAGTAATTGACTGAAACAGGACATGGATAGTTTAGCAGAATGGACAGGCAGTCAGGATGATAGTAATTGACTGAAACAGGAAATGGATAGTTTAGCAGAATAGACAGACAGACAGGATGATAGTAATTGACTGAAACAGGACATTGATAGTTTAGCAGAATGGACAGACAGTCAGGATGATAGTAATTGACTGAAACAGGACATTGATAGATTAGCAGAAGGGATAGACAGTCAGGATGATAGTAATTGACTGAAACAGGACATTGATAGTTTAGCAGAATGGACAGACAGTCTGGATGATAGTAATAGACTGAAACAGGACATTGATAGTTTAGCAGAATGGATAGACAGTCAGGATGATAGTAATTGACTGAAACAGGACATGGATAGTTTAGCAGAATGGACAGACGGTCAGGATGATAGTAATTTATTGAAACAGGACATTGATAGTTTAGCAGAACGGACAGACAGTCAGAATGATAGTAATTGACTGAAACAGGACATTGATAGTTTAGCAGAATGGACAGACAGTCAGGATGATAGTAATTGATTGAAACAGGACATTGATAGTTTAGCAGAACGGACAGACAGTCAGAATGATAGTAATTGACTGAAACAGGACATTGATAGTTTAGCAGAATGGACAGACGGTCAGGATGATAGTAATTGATTGAAACAGGACATTGATAGTTTAGCAGAATGGACAGACAGTCAGGATGATAGTAATTGACTGAAAAAGGACATGGATAGTTTAGCAGAATGGACAGAGAGTCAGGATGATAGTAATTGACTGAAACAGGACATGGATAGTTTAGCAGAATGGACAGACAGTCAGGATGATAGTAATTGACTGAAACAGGACATGGATAGTTTAGCAGAATGGACAGACAGTCAGGATGATAGTAATTGATTGAAACAGGACATTGATAGTTTAGCAGAATGGACAGACAGTCAGGATGATAGTAATTGACTGAAACAGGACATGGATCGTTTAGCAGAATGGACAGAGAGTCAGGATGATAGTAATTGACTGAAACAGGACATTGATAGTATAACAGAATGGACAGAGAGTCAGGATGATAGTAATTGACTGAAACGGGACATTGATAGTTTAGCAGAATGGACAGACAGTCAGGATGATATTAATTGACTGAAACAGGACATTGATAGTTTAGCAGAATGGACAGACAGTCAGGATGATAGTAATTGACTGAAACAGGACATGGATAGTTTAGCAGAATGGACAGAGAGTCAGAATGATAGTAATTGACTGAAACAGGACATTGATAGTATAACAGAATGGACAGAGAGTCAGGATGATAGTAATTGACTGAAACAGGACATTGATAGTTTAGCAGAATGGACAGACAGTCAGGATGATAGTAATTGACTGAAACAGGACATTGATAGTATAACCGAATGGACAGAGAGTCAGGATGATAGTAATTGACTGAAACAGGACATGGATAGTTTAGCAGAATGGACAGACAGTCAGGATGATAGTAATTGACTGAAACAGGACATTGATAGTTTAGCAGAATGGACAGACAGTCAGGATGAAAGTAATTGACTGAAACAGGACATGGATAGTTTAGCAGAATGGACAGACAGTCAGGATGATAGTAATTGACTGAAACTGGACATGGATAGTTTAGCAGAATGGACAGAGAGTCAGGATGATAGTAATTGACTGAAACAGGACATGGATAGTTTAGCAGAATGGACAGACAGTCAGGAAGATAGTAATTGACTGAAACTGGACATGGATGGATTAGCAGAATGGACAGAGAGTCAGGATGATAGTAATTGACTGAAGCAGGACATTGATAGTTTAGCAGAATGGACAGACAGTCAGGATGATAGTAACTGACTGAAACAGGACATTGATAGTTTAGCAGAATGGACAGACAGTCAGGATGATAGTAATTGACTGAAACTGGACATGGATGGATTAGCAGAATGGACAGAGAGTCAGGATGATAGTAATTGACTGAAACAGGACATTGATAGTTTAGCAGAATGGACAGACAGTCAGGATGATAGTAACTGTCTGAAACAGGACATTGATAGTTTAGCAGAATGGACAGACAGTCAGGATGATAGTAATTGACTGAAAAAGGACATTGATAGTTTAGCAGAATGGACAGACAGTCAGGGTGATAGTAACTGACTGAAACAGGACATTGATAGTTTAGCAGAATGGACAGACAGTCAGGATGATAGTAATTGACTGAAACAGGACATTGATAGTTTAGCAGAATGGACAGACAGTCAGGATGATAGTAATTGACTGAAACAGGACATTGATAGTTTAGCAGAATGGACAGACAGTCAGGATGATAGTAATTGACTGAAACAGGACATTGATAGTTTAACAGAATGGACAGACAGTCAGCGTGATGGTAACTGACTGAAACAGGACATTGATAGTTTAGCAGAATGGACAGACAGTCAGGATGATAGTAATTGACTGAAACAGGACATTGATAGTTTAGCAGAATGGACAGAGAGTCAGGATGATAGTAATTGACTGAAACAGGACATTGATAGTTTAGCAGAATGGACAGACAGTCAGGATGATAGTAATTGACTGAAACAGGACATTGATAGTTTAGCAGAATGGACAGACAGTCAGGATGATAGTAATTGATTGAAACAGGACATTGATAGTTTAGCAGAATGGACAGACAGTCAGGATGATAGTAATTGACTGAAACAGGACATGGATAATTTAGCAGAATGGACAGACAGTCAGGATGATAGTAATTGACTGAAACAGGACATGGATAATTTAGCAGAATGGACAGACAGTCAGGATGATAGTAAATGACTGAAACAGGACATTGATAGTTTAGCAGAATGGATAGACAGTCAGGATGATAGTAATTGACTGAAACAGGACATTGATAGTTTAGCAGAATGGACAGACAGTCAGGATGATAATAATTGACTGAAACAGGACAATGATAGATAGGCAGAATGGACAGAGGATCAGGATGATAGTAATTGACTGAAACAGGACATTGATAGTTTAGCAGAATGGACAGACAGTCAGGATGATAGTAATTGACTGAAACAGGACATGGATAGATTAGCAGACTGGACAGTCAGGATGATAGTAATTGACTGAAACAGGACATTGATAGTTTAGCAGAATGGACAGACAGTCAGGATGATAGTAATTGACTGAAACAGGACATGGATAGTTTAGCAGAATGGACAGACAGTCTGGATGATAGTAATTGACTGAAACAGGACATTGATAGTTTAGCAGAATGGATAGACAGTCAGGATGATAGTAATTGACTGAAACAGGACATGGATAGTTTAGCAGAATGGACAGACGGTCAGGATGATAGTAATTGATTGAAACAGGACATTGATAGTTTAGCAGAACGGACAGACAGTCAGAATGATAGTAATTGACTGAAACAGGACATTGATAGTTTAGCAGAATGGACAGACGGTCAGGATGATAGTAATTGATTGAAACAGGACATTGATAGTTTAGCAGAATGGACAGACAGTCAGGATGATAGTAATTGACTGAAACAGGACATGGATAGTTTAGCAGAATGGACAGAGAGTCAGGATGATAGTAATTGACTGAAACAGGACATGGATAGTTTAGCAGAATGGACAGACAGTCAGGATGATAGTAATTGACTGAAACAGGACATGGATAGTTTAGCAGAATGGACAGACAGTCAGGATGATAGTAATTGATTGAAACAGGACATTGATAGTTTAGCAGAATGGACAGACAGTCAGGATGATAGTAATTGACTGAAACAGGACATGGATAGTTTAGCAGAATGGACAGAGAGTCAGGATGATAGTAATTGACTGAAACAGGACATTGATAGTATAACAGAATGGACAGAGAGTCAGGATGATAGTAATTGACTGAAACGGGACATTGATAGTTTAGCAGAATGGACAGACAGTCAGGATGATATTAATTGACTGAAACAGGACATTGATAGTTTAGCAGAATGGACAGACAGTCAGGATGATAGTAATTGACTGAAACAGGACATGGATAGTTTAGCAGAATGGACAGAGAGTCAGAATGATAGTAATTGACTGAAACAGGACATTGATAGTATAACAGAATGGACAGAGAGTCAGGATGATAGTAATTGACTGAAACAGGACATTGATAGTTTAGCAGAATGGACAGACAGTCAGGATGATAGTAATTGACTGAAACAGGACATTGATAGTATAACAGAATGGACAGAGAGTCAGGATGATAGTAATTGACTGAAACAGGACATGGATAGTTTAGCAGAATGGACAGACAGTCAGGATGATAGTAATTGACTGAAACAGGACATTGATAGTTTAGCAGAATGGACAGACAGTCAGGATGATAGTAATTGACTGAAACAGGACATGGATAGTTTAGCAGAATGGACAGAGAGTCAGGATGATAGTAATTGACTGAAACAGGAAATGGATAGTTTAGCAGAATGGACAGACAGTCAGGATGAATGTAATTGACTGAAACAGGACATGGATAGTTTAGCAGAATGGACAGACAGTCAGGATGATAGTAATTGACTAAAACTGGACATGGATAGTTTAGCAGAATGGACAGAGAGTCAGGATGATAGTAATTGACTGAAACAGGACATGGATAGTTTAGCAGAATGGACAGACAGTCAGGATGATAGTAATTGACTGAAACTGGACATGGATGGATTAGCAGAATGGACAGAGAGTCAGGATGATAGTAATTGACTGAAACAGGACATTGATAGTTTAGCAGAATGGACAGACAGTCAGGATGATAGTAACTGACTGAAACAGGACATTGATAGTTTAGCAGAATGGACAGACAGTCAGGATGATAGTAATTGACTGAAACTGGACATGGATGGATTAGCAGAATGGACGGAGAGTCAGGATGATAGTAATTGACTGAAACAGGACATTGATAGTTTAGCAGAATGGACAGACAGTCAGGATGATAGTAACTGTCTGAAACAGGACATTGATAGTTTAGCAGAATGGACAGACAGTCAGGATGATAGTAATTGACTGAAAAAGGACATTGATAGTTTAGCAGAATGGACAGACAGTCAGGGTGATAGTAACTGACTGAAATAGGACATTGATAGTTTAGCAGAATGGACAGACAGTCAGGATGATAGTAATTGACTGAAACAGGACATTGATAGTTTAGCAGAATGGACAGACAGTCAGGATGATAGTAATTGACTGAAACAGGACATTGATAGTTTAGCAGAATGGACAGACAGTCAGGATGATAGTAATTGACTGAAACAGGACATTGATAGTTTAACAGAATGGACAGACAGTCAGCGTGATGGTAACTGACTGAAACAGGACATTGATAGTTTAGCAGAATGGACAGACAGTCAGGATGATAGTAATTGACTGAAACAGGACATTGATAGTTTAGCAGAATGGACAGAGAGTCAGGATGATAGTAATTGACTGAAACAGGACATTGATAGTTTAGCAGAATGGACAGACAGTCAGGATGATAGTAATTGACTGAAACAGGACATTGATAGTTTAGCAGAATGGACAGACAGTCAGGATGATAGTAATTGATTGAAACAGGACATTGATAGTTTAGCAGAATGGACAGAGAGTCAGGATGATAGTAATTGACTGAAACAGGACATGGATAATTTAGCAGAATGGACAGACAGTCAGGATGATAGTAAATGACTGAAACAGGACATTGATAGTTTAGCAGAATGGATAGACAGTCAGGATGATAGTAATTGACTGAAACAGGACATTGATAGTTTAGCAGAATGGACAGACAGTCAGGATGATAATAATTGACTGAAACAGGACAATGATAGATAGGCAGAATGGACAGAGGATCAGGATGATAGTAATTGACTGAAACAGGACATTGATAGTTTAGCAGAATGGACAGACAGTCAGGATGATAGTAATTGACTGAAACAGGACATGGATAGATTAGCAGACTGGACAGTCAGGATGATAGTAATTGACTGAAACAGGACATTGATAGTTTAGCAGAATGGACAGACAGTCAGGATGATAGTAATTGACAGAAACAGGACATTGATAGTTTAGCAGAATGGACAGACAGTCAGGATGATAGTAATTGACTGAAACAGGACATGGATAGTTTAGCAGACTGGACAGAGAGTCAGGATGATAGTAATTGACTGAAACAGGACATGGATAGTTTAGCAGAATGGACAGACAGTCAGGATGATAGTAATTGACTGAAACAGGACATTGATAGATAAGCAGAATGGACCGACAGTCAGGATGATAGTAATTGACTGAAACAGGACATTGATAGTTTAGCAGAATGGACAGACAGTCAGGATGATAGTAATTGACTGAAACAGGACATTGATAGTTTAGCAGAATGGACAGAGGATCAGGATGATAGTAATTGACTGAAACAGGACATTGATAGTTTAGCAGAATGGATAGACAGTCAGGATGATAGTAATTGACTGAAACAGGACATTGATAGTTTAGCAGAATGGACAGACAGTCAGGATGATAGTAATTGACTGAAACAGGACATTGATAGTTTAGCAGAATGGACAGACAGTCAGGATGATAGTAATTGACTGAAACAGGACATGGATAGTTTAGCAGAATGGACAGACAGTCAGGATGATAGTAATTGACTGAAACAGGACATTGATAGTTTAGCAGAATGGACTGACAGTCAGGATGATAGTAATTGACTGAAACTGGACATGGATAGTTTAGCAGAATGGACAGACAGTCAGGATGATAGTAATTGACTGAAACAGGACATTGATAGTTTAGCAGAATGGACTGACAGTCAGGATGATAGTAATTGACTGAAACAGGACATGGATAGTTTAGCAGAATGGACAGACAGTCAGGATGATAGTAATTGACTGAAACAGGACATTGATAGTTTAGCAGAATGGACTGACAGTCAGGATGATAGTAATTGACTGGAACAGGACATGGATAGTTTAGCAGAATGGATAGACAGTCAGGATGATAGTAATTGACTGAAACAGGACATTGATAGATAGGCAGAATGGACAGAGGATCAGGATGATAGTAATTGACTGAAACAGGACATTGATAGTTTAGCAGAATGGATAGACAGTCAGGATGATAGTAATTGACTGAAACAGGCCATTGATAATTTAACAGAATGGACAGAAAGTCAGGATGATAGTAAATGACTGAAACAGGACATTGATAATTTAACAGAATGGACAGACAGTCAGGATGATAGTAAATGACTGAAACAGGACATTGATAGTTTAGCAGAATGGAGAGACAGTCAGGATGATAGTAATTGACTGAAACAGGACATTGATAATTTAACAGAATGGACAGACAGTCAGGATGATAGTAAATGACTGAAACAGGACATTGATAGTTTAGCAGAATGGATAGACAGTCAGGATGATAGTAATTGACTGAAACAGGCCATTGATAGTTTAGCAGAATGGATAGACATTCAGGATGATAGTAATTGACTGAAACAGGCTATTGATAATTTAACAGAATGGACAGAAAGTCAGGATGATAGTAATTGACTGAAACATGACATGGATAGTTTAGCAGAATGGACAGACAGTCAGGATGATAGTAATTGACTGAAACAGGACATTGATAATTTAACAGAATGGACAGACAGTCAGGATGATAGTAAATGACTGAAACAGGACAGTGATAGTTTAGCAGAATGTACAGACAGTCAGGATGATAGTAATTGACTGAAACAGGATATTGATAATTTAACAGAATGGACAGACAGTCAGGATGATGGTAAATGACTGAAACAGGACATGGATAGTTTAGCAGAATGGACAGACAGTCAGGATGATAGTAATTGACTGAAACAGGACATGGATAATTTAGCAGAATGGACAGAGAGTCAGGATGATAGTAATTGACTGAAACATGACATGGATAGTTTAGCAGAATGGACAGACAGTCAGGATGATAGTAATTGACTGAAACAGGACATTGATAATTTAACAGAATGGACAGACAGTCAGGATGATAGTAAATGACTGAAACAGGACAGTGATAGTTTAGCAGAATGTACAGACAGTCAGGATGATAGTAATTGACTGAAACAGGATATTGATAATTTAACAGAATGGACAGACAGTCAGGATGATTGTAAATGACTGAAACAGGACATGGATAGTTTAGCAGAATGGACAGACAGTCAGGATGATAGTAATTGACTGAAACAGGACATGGATAATTTAGCAGAATGGACAGAGAGTCAGGATGATAGTAATTGACTGAAACAGGACATGGATAATTTAGCAGAATGGACAGAGTGTCAGGATGATAGTAATTGACTGAAACAGGACATTGATAGTTTAGCAGAATGGACAGACAGTCAGGATGATAGTAATTGACTGAAACAGGACATTGATAGTTTAGCAGAATGGACAGACAGTCAGGATGATAGTAATTGACTGAAACAGGACATTGATAGTTTAGCAGAATGGACAGACAGTCAGGATGATAGTAATTGACTGAAACAGGACATGGATAATTTAGCAGAATGGACAGAGAGTCAGGATGATAGTAATTGTCTGAAACAGGACATTGATAGTTTAGCAGAATGGACAGACAGTCAGGATGATAGTAAATGACTGAAACAGGACATTGATAGTTTAGCAGAATGGACAGACAGTCAGGATGATAGTAATTGACTGAAACAGGACATTGATAGTTTAGCAGAATGGACAGAGAGTCAGGATGATAGCAATTGACTGAAACAGGACCTGATAGTTTAGCAGAATGGACAGACAGTCAGGATGATAGTAAATGACTGAAACAGGACATTGATAGTTTAGCAGAATGGATATACAGTCAGGATGATAGTAATTGACTGAAACAGGACACGGATAGTTTAGCAGAATGGACAGACAGTCAGGATGATAGTAATTGACTGAAACAGGATATGGATAGTTTAGCAGAATGGACAGAGAGTCAGGATGATAGTAATTTACTGAAACAGGACATTGATAGTTTAGCAGAACGGACAGACAGTCAGGATGATAGTAATTGACTGAAACAGGTCATTGATAGTTTAGCAGAATGGACAGAGAGTCAGGATGATAGTAATTGACTGAAACAGGACATGGATAGATTAGCAGAATGGACAGAGAGTCAGGATGATAGTAATTGACTGAAACAGGAGATGGATAGTTTAGCAGAATGGACAGACAGTCAGGATGATAGTAATTGACTGAAACAGGACATGGATAGTTTAGCAGAATGGACAGACAGACAGGATGATAGTAATTGACTGAAACAGGACATGGATAGTTTAGCAGAATGGACAGATAGTCAGGATGATAGTAATTGACTGAAACAGGACATTGATAGTTTAGCAGAATGGACAGACAGTCAGGATGATAGTAATTGACTGAAACAGGACATTGATAGTTTAGCAGAATGGACAGACAGTCAGGATGATAGTAATTGACTGAATCAGGACATTGATAGGTTATCAGAATGGACAGACAGTCAGGATGATAGTAATTGACTGAAACAGGACATTGATAGTTTAGCAGAATGCACAGACAGTCAGGATGATAGTAATTAACTGAAACAGGACATTGATAGTTTAGCAGAATGGACAGACAGTCTGGATGATAGTAATTGACTGAAACAGGACATGGATAGTTTAGCAGAATGGACAGACAGTCAGGATGATAGTAATTTACTGAAACAGGACATGGATAGTTTAGCAGAATGGATAGGCAGTCAGGATGATAGTAATTTACTGAAACAGGACATGGATAGTTTAGCAGAATGGATAGACAGTCAGGATGATAGTAATTGACTGAAACAGGACATTGATTGTTTAGCAGAATGGACAGACAGTCAGGATGATAGTAATTGACTGAAACAGGACATTGATAGTTTAGCAGAATGGACAGACAGTCAGGATGATAGTAATTGACTGAAACAGGACATGGATAGTTTAGCAGAATGGACAGAGAGTCAGGATGATAGTAAATGACTGAAACAGGACATTTATAGTTTAGCAGAATGGACAGAGAGTCAGGATGATAGTAAATGACTGAAACAGGACATTGATAGTTTAGCAGAATGGACAGAGAGTCAGGATGATAGTAATTGACTGAAACAGGACATTGATAGTTTAGCAGAATGGACAGACAGTCAGGATGATAGTAATTGACTGGAACAGGACATGGATAGTTTAGCAGAATGCACAGACAGTCAGGATGATAGTATTTGACTGAAACAGGACATTGATAGGTTAGCAGAATGGACAGAGGATCAGGATGATAGTATTTGACTGAAACAGGACATTGATAGGTTAGCAGAATGGACAGACAGTCAGGATGATAGTAATTGACTGAAACAGGACATTGATAGTTTAGCAGAATGGACAGACAGTCAGGATGAAAGTAATTGACTGAAACAGGACATTGATAGTTTAGCAGAATGGACAGACAGTCAGGATGATTGTAATTGACTGAAACAGGACATGGATAGTTTAGCAGAACGGACAGAGAGTCAGGATGATAGTAATTGACTGAAACAGGACATTGATAGTTTAGCAGAATGGACAGACAGTCAGGATGATAGTAATTGACTGAAACAGGACATTGATAGTTTAGCAGAATGGACAGACAGTCAGGATGATAGTAATTGACTGAAACAGGACATGGATAGTTTAGCAGAATGGACAGACAGTCAGGATGATAGTAAATGACTGAAACAGGACATTGATAGTTTAGCAGAATGGACAGACAGTCAGGATGATAGTAATTGACTGAAACAGGACATGGATAGTTTAGCAGAATGGACAGACAGTCAGGATGATAGTAATTGACTGAAACAGGACATTGATAGTTTAGCAGAATGGACTGACAGTCAGGATGATAGTAATTGACTGGAACAGGACATGGATAGTTTAGCAAAATGGATAGACAGTCAGGATGATAGTAATTGACTGAAACAGGACATTGATAGATAGGCAGAATGGACAGAGGATCAGGATGATAGTAATTGACTGAAACAGGACATTGATAGTTTAGCAGAATGGATAGACAGTCAGGATGATAGTAATTGACTGAAACAGGCCATTGATAATTTAACAGAATGGACAGAAAGTCAGGATGATAGTAAATGACTGAAACAGGACATTGATAATTTAACAGAATGGACAGACAGTCAGGATGATAGTAAATGACTGAAACAGGACATTGATAGTTTAGCAGAATGGATAGACATTCAGGATGATAGTAATTGACTGAAACAGGCTATTGATAATTTAACAGAATGGACAGAAAGTCAGGATGATAGTAATTGACTGAAACATGACATGGATAGTTTAGCAGAATGGACAGACAGTCAGGATGATAGTAATTGACTGAAACAGGACATTGATAATTTAACAGAATGGACAGACAGTCAGGATGATAGTAAATGACTGAAACAGGACAGTGATAGTTTAGCAGAATGTACAGACAGTCAGGATGATAGTAATTGACTGAAACAGGATATTGATAATTTAACAGAATGGACAGACAGTCAGGATGATGGTAAATGACTGAAACAGGACATGGATAGTTTAGCAAAATGGACAGAGGATCAGGATGATAGTAAATGTCGGAAACAGGACATGGATAGTTTAGCAGAATGGATAGACAGTCAGGATGATAGTATTTGACTGAAACAGGACATTGATAGTTTAGCAGAATGGACAGACAGTCAGGATGATAGTAATTGACTGAAACAGGACATGGATAGTTTAGCAGAATGGACATACAGTCAGGATGATATTAATTGACTGAAACAGGACATTGATAATTTAACAGAATGGACAGAAAGTCAGGATGATAGTAATTGACTGAAACAGGACATTGATAGTTTAGCAGAATGGACAGACAGTCAGGATGATAGTAATTGACTGAAACAGGACATTGATAGTTTAGCAGAATGGACAGACAGTCAGGATGATAGTAAATGACTGAAACAGGACATGGATAGTTTAGCAGAATGGACAGACAGTCAGGATGATAGTAATTGACTGAAACAGGACATTGATAGTTTAGCAGAATGGACAGACAGTCAGGATGATAGTAATTGACTGAAACAGGACATGGATAGTTTAGCAGAATGGACAGAGAGTCAGGATGATAGTAAATGACTGAAACAGGACATTTATAGTTTAGCAGAATGGACAGAGAGTCAGGATGATAGTAAATGACTGAAACAGGACATTGATAGTTTAGCAGAATGGACAGACAGTCAGGATGATAGTAATTGACTGAAACAGGACATTGATAGTTTAGCAGAATGGACAGACAGTCAGGATGATAGTAATTGACTGGAACAGGACATTGATAGTTTAGCAGAATGGACAGACAGTCAGAATGATAGTATTTGACTGAAACAGGACATTGATAGGTTAGCAGAATGGACAGAGGATCAGGATGATAGTATTTGACTGAAACAGGACATTGATAGGTTAGCAGAATGGACAGACAGTCAGGATGATAGTAATTGACTGAAACAGGACATTGATAGTTTAGCAGAATGGACAGACAGTCAGGATGAAAGTAATTGACTGAAACAGGACATTGATAGTTTAGCGGAATGGACAGACAGTCAGGATGATTGTAATTGACTGAAACAGGACATGGATAGTTTAGCAGAACGGACAGAGAGTCAGGATGATAGTAATTGACTGAAACAGGACATTGATAGTTTAGCAGAATGGACAGACAGTCAGGATGATAGTAATTGACTGAAACAGGACATTGATAGTTTAGCAGAATGGACAGACAGTCAGGATGATAGTAATTGACTGAAACAGGACATGGATAGTTTAGCAGAATGGACAGACAGTCAGGATGATAGTAAATGACTGAAACAGGACATTGATAGTTTAGCAGAATTGACAGACAGTCAGGATGATAGTAATTGACTGAAACAGGACATGGATAGTTTAGCAGAATGGACAGACAGTCAGGATGATAGTAATTGACTGAAACAGGACATGGATAGTTTAGCAGAATGGACAGACAGTCAGGATGATAGTAATTGACTGAAACAGGACATGGATAATTTAGCAGAATGGATAGACAGTCAGGATGATAGTAATTGACTGAAACAGGACATGGATAATTTAGCAGAATGGACAGAGTGTCAGGATGATAGTAATTGACTGAAACAGGACATTGATAGTTTAGCAGAATGGACAGACAGTCAGGATGATAGTAATTGACTGAAACAGGACATTGATAGTTTAGCAGAATGGACAGACAGTCAGGATGATAGTAATTGACTGAAACAGGACATTGATAGTTTAGCAGAATGGACAGACAGTCAGGATGATAGTAATTGACTGAAACAGGACATGGATAATTTAGCAGAATGGACAGAGAGTCAGGATGATAGTAATTGTCTGAAACAGGACATTGATAGTTTAGCAGAATGGACAGACAGTCAGGATGATAGTAAATGACTGAAACAGGACATTGATAGTTTAGCAGAATGGACAGACAGTCAGGATGATAGTAATTGACTGAAACAGGACATTGATAGTTTAGCAGAATGGACAGAGAGTCAGGATGATAGCAATTGACTGTAACAGGACCTGATAGTTTAGCAGAATGGACAGACAGTCAGGATGATAGTAAATGACTGAAACAGGACATTGATAGTTTAGCAGAATGGATAGACAGTCAGGATGATAGTAATTGACTGAAACAGGACATGGATAGTTTAGCAGAATGGACAGACAGTCAGGATGATAGTAATTGACTGAAACAGGATATGGATAGTTTAGCAGAATGGACAGAGAGTCAGGATGATAGTAATTTACTGAAACAGGACATTGATAGTTTAGCAGAATGGACAGACAGTCAGGATGATAGTAATTGACTGAAACAGGTCATTGATAGTTTAGCAGAATGGACAGAGAGTCAGGATGATAGTAATTGACTGAAACAGGACATGGATAGATTAGCAGAATGGACAGAGAGTCAGGATGATAGTAATTGACTGAAACAGGACATGGATAGTTTAGCAGAATGGACAGACAGTCAGGATGATAGTAATTGACTGAAACAGGACATGGATAGTTTAGCAGAATGGACAGACAGACAGGATGATAGTAATTGACTGAAACAGGACATGGATAGTTTAGCAGAATGGACAGATAGTCAGGATGATAGTAATTGACTGAAACAGGACATTGATAGTTTAGCAGAATGGACAGACAGTCAGGATGATAGTAATTGACTGAAACAGGACATTGATAGTTTAGCAGAATGGACAGACAGTCAGGATGATAGTAATTGACTGAAACAGGACATTGATAGGTTATCAGAATGGACAGACAGTCAGGATGATAGTAATTGACTGAAACAGGACATTGATAGTTTAGCAGAATGGACAGACAGTCAGGATGATAGTAATTGACTGAAACAGGACATTGATAGTTTAGCAGAATGGACAGACAGTCTGGATGAAAGTAATTGACTGAAACAGGACATGGATAGTTTAGCAGAATGGACAGACAGTCAGGATGATAGTAATTTACTGAAACAGGACATGGATAGTTTAGCAGAATGGATAGACAGTCAGGATGATAGTAATTTACTGAAACAGGACATGGATAGTTTAGCAGAATGGATAGACAGTCAGGATGATAGTAATTGACTGAAACAGGACATTGATTGTTTAGCAGAATGGACAGACAGTCAGGATGATAGTAATTGACTGAAACAGGACATTGATAGTTTAGCAGAATGGACAGACAGTCAGGATGATAGTAATTGACTGAAACAGGACATGGATAGTTTAGCAGAATGGACAGAGAGTCAGGATGATAGTAAATGACTGAAACAGGACATTTATAGTTTAGCAGAATGGACAGAGAGTCAGGATGATAGTAAATGACTGAAACAGGACATTGATAGTTTAGCAGAATGGACAGAGAGTCAGGATGATAGCAATTGACTGAAACAGGACATTGATAGTTTAGCAGAATGGACAGACAGTCAGGATGATAGTAATTGACTGGAACAGGACATGGATAGTTTAGCAGAATGCACAGACAGTCAGGATGATAGTATTTGACTGAAACAGGACATTGATAGGTTAGCAGAATGGACAGAGGATCAGGATGATAGTATTTGACTGAAACAGGACATTGACAGGTTAGCAGAATGGACAGACAGTCAGGATGATAGTAATTGACTGAAACAGGACATTGATAGTTTAGCAGAATGGACAGACAGTCAGGATGAAAGTAATTGACTGAAACAGGACATTGATAGTTTAGCAGAATGGACAGACAGTCAGGATGATTGTAATTGACTGAAACAGGACATGGATAGTTTAGCAGAACGGACAGAGAGTCAGGATGATAGTAATTGACTGAAACAGGACATTGATAGTTTAGCAGAATGGACAGACAGTCAGGATGATAGTAATTGACTGAAACAGGACATTGATAGTTTAGCAGAATGGACAGACAGTCAGGATGATAGTAATTGACTGAAACAGGACATGGATAGTTTAGCAGAATGGACAGACAGTCAGGATGATAGTAAATGACTGAAACAGGACATTGATAGTTTAGCAGAATGGACAGACAGTCAGGATGATAGTAATTGACTGAAACAGGACATGGATAGTTTAGCAGAATGGACAGACAGTCAGGATGATAGTAATTGACTGAAACAGGAAATGGATAGTTTAGCAGAATGGACAGACAGTCAGGATGATAGTAATTGACTGAAACAGGACATGGATAATTTAGCAGAATGGACAGAGAGTCAGGATGATAGTAATTGACTGAAACAGGACATGGATAATTTAGCAGAATGGACAGAGAGTCAGGATGATAGTAATTGACTGAAACAGGACATTGATAGTTTAGCAGAATGGACAGACAGTCAGGATGATAGTAATTGACTGAAACAGGACATTGATAGTTTAGCAGAATGGACAGACAGTCAGGATGATAGTAATTGACTGAAACAGGACATTGATAGTTTAGCAGAATGGACAGACAGTCAGGATGATAGTAATTGACTGAAACAGGACATCGATAATTTAGCAGAATGGACAGAGAGTCAGGATGATAGTAATTGTCTGAAACAGGACATTGATAGTTTAGCAGAATGGACAGACAGTCAGGATGATAGTAAATGACTGAAACAGGACATTGATAGTTTAGCAGAATGGACAGACAGTCAGGATGATAGTAATTGACTGAAACAGGACATTGATAGTTTAGCAGAATGGACAGAGAGTCAGGATGATAGCAATTGACTGAAACAGGACATTGATAGTTTAGCAGAATGGACAGACAGTCAGGATGATAGTAAATGACTGAAACAGGACATTGATAGTTTAGCAGAATGGATAGACAGTCAGGATGATAGTAATTGACTGAAACAGGACATGGACAGTTTAGCAGAATGGACAGACAGTCAGGATGATAGTAATTGACTGAAACAGGATATGGATAGTTTAGCAGAATGGACAGAGAGTCAGGATGATAGTAATTTACTGAAACAGGACATTGACAGTTTAGCAGAATGGACAGACAGTCAGGATGATAGTAATTGACTGAAACAGATCATTGATAGTTTAGCAGAATGGACAGAGAGTCAGGATGATAGTAATTGACTGAAACAGGACATGGATAGATTAGCAGAATGGACAGAGAGTCAGGATGATAGTAATTGACTGAAACAGGACATGGATAGTTTAGCAGAATGGACAGACAGTCAGGATGATAGTAATTGACAGAAACAGGACATGGATAGATTAGCAGAATGGACAGACAGACAGGATGATAGTAATTGACTGAAACAGGACATGGATAATTTAGCAGAATGGACAGATAGTCAGGATGATAGTAATTGACTGAAACAGGACATTGATAGTTTAGCAGAATGGACAGACAGTCAGGATGATAGTAATTGACTGAAACAGGACATTGATAGTTTAGCAGAATGGACAGACAGTCAGGATGATAGTAATTGACTGAAACAGGACATTGATAGGTTATCAGAATGGACAGACAGTCAGGATGATAGTAATTGACTGAAACAGGACATTGATAGTTTAGCAGAATGGACAGACAGTCAGGATGATAGTAATTGACTGAAACAGGACATTGATAGTTTAGCAGAATGGACAGACAGTCAGGATGATAGTAATTGACTGAAACAGGACATGGATAGTTTAGCAGAATGGACAGACAGTCAGGATGATAGTAATTTACTGAAACAGGACATGGATAGTTTAGCAGAATGGATAGACAGTCAGGATGATAGTAATTTACTGAAACAGGACATGGATAGTTTAGCAGAATGGATAGACAGTCAGGATGATAGTAATTGACTGAAACAGGACATTGATAGTTTAGCAGAATGGACAGACAGTCAGGATGATAGTAATTGACTGAAACAGGACATTGATAGTTTAGCAGAATGGACAGACAGTCAGGATGATAGTAATTGACTGAAACAGGAAATGGATAGTTTAGCAGAATGGACAGACAGTCAGGATGATAGTAATTGACTGAAACAGGACATTGATAGTTTAGCAGAATGGACAGACAGTCAGGATGATAGTAATTGACTGAAACAGGAAATGGATAGTTTAGCAGAATGGACAGACAGTCAGGATGATAGTAATTGACTGAAACAGGACATTGATAGTTTGGCGGAATGGACGGACAGTCTGGATGATAGTAATTGACTGAAACAGGACATTGATAGTTTAGCAGAATGGACAGACAGTCAGGATGATAGTAATTGACTGAAACAGGACATTGATAGTTTAGCAGAATGGACAGACAGTCAGGATGATAGTAATTGACTGAAACAGGACATGGATAGTTTAGCAGAATGGACAGACAGTCAGGATGATAGTAATTGACTGAAACAGGACATTGATAGTTTAGCAGAATGGACAGACAGTCAGGATGATAGTAATTGACTGAAACAGGACATTGATAGTTTAGCAGAATGGACAGACAGTCAGGATGATAGTAATTGACTGAAACAGGACATTGATAGTTTAGCAGAATGGACAGACAGTCAGGATGATAGTAATTGACTGAAACAGGACATTGATAGATTAGCAGAATGGACAGACAGTCAGGATGATAGTAATTGACTGAAACAGGACATGGATAGTTTAGCAAAATGGACAGACAGTCAGGATGATAGTAATTGACTGAAATAGGACATGGATAGTTTAGCAGAATGGACAGAGAGTCAGGATGATAGCAATTGACTGAAACAGGACATTGATAGTTTAGCAGAATGGACAGACAGTCAGGATGATAGTAAATGACTGAAACAGGACATTGATAGTTTAGCAGAATGGATAGACAGTCAGGATGATAGTAATTGACTGAAACAGGACATGGATAGTTTAGCAGAATGGACAGACAGTCAGGATGATAGTAATTGACTGAAACAGGACATGGATAGTTTAGCAGAATGGACAGACAGTCAGGATGATAGTAATTGACTGAAACAGGACATTGATAGTTTAGCAGAATGGACAGACAGTCAGGATGATAGTAATTGACTGAAACAGGACATTGATAGTTTAGCAGAATGGACAGACAGTCAGGATGATAGTAATTGACTGAAACAGGACATTGATAGTTTAGCAGAATGGACAGACAGTCAGGATGATAGTCATTGACTGAAACAGGACATGGATAGTTTAGCAAAATGGACAGACAGTCAGGATGATAGTAATTGACTGAAACAGGACATGGATAGTTTAGCAGAATGGACAGAGATTCAGGATGATAGTAATTGACTGAAACAGGACATTGATAGTTTGGCGGAATGGACAGACGGTCTGGATGATAGTAATTGACTGAAACAGGACATTGATAGTTTAGCAGAATGGACAGACAGTCAGGATGATAGTAATTGACTGAAACAGGACATTGATAGTTTAGCAGAATGGACAGACAGTCAGGATGATAGTAATTGACTGAAACAGGACATGGATAGTTTAGCAGAATGGACAGACAGTCAGGATGATAGTAATTGACTGAAACAGGACATTGATAGTTTAGCAGAATGGACAGACAGTCAGGATGATAGTAATTGACTGAAACAGGACATTGATAGTTTAGCAGAATGGACAGACAGTCAGGATGATAGTAATTGACTGAAACAGGACATTGATAGTTTAGCAGAATGGACAGACAGTCAGGATGATAGTAATTGACTGAAACAGGACATGGATAGTTTAGCAAAATGGACAGACAGTCAGGATGATAGTAATTGACTGAAACAGGACATGGATAGTTTAGCAGAATGGACAGAGATTCAGGATGATAGTAATTGACTGAAACAGGACATTGATAGTTTAGCAGAAAGGACAGACAGTCAGGATGATAGTAATTGACTGAAACAGGACATTGATAGTTTAGCAGAATGGACAGACAGTCAGGATGATAGTAATTGACTGAAACAGGACATTGATAGTTTAGCAGAATGGACAGACAGTCAGGATGATAGTAATTGACTGAAACAGGACATTGATAGTTTAGCAGAATGGACAGAGAGTCAGGATGATGGTAATTGACTGAAACAGGACATTGATAGTTTAGCAGAATGGACAGACAGTCAGGATGATAGTAAATGACTGAAACAGGACATTGATAGTTTGGCAGAAAGGACAGAGAGTCAGGATGATAGTAATTGACTGAAACAGGACATGGATAGTTTTGCAGAAAGGACAGACAGTCAGGATGATAGTAATTGACTGAAACAGGACATGGATAGTTTAGCAGAATGGACAGACAGTCAGGATGATAGTAATTGACTGAAACAGGACATTGATAGTTTAGCAGAATGGATAGACAGTCAGGATGATAGTAATTGACTGAAACAGGACATGGATAGTTTAGCAGAATGGACAGACAGTCTGGATGATAGTAATTGACTGAAACAGGACATTGATAGTTTAGCAGAATGGACAGACAGTCTGGATGATAGTAATTGACTGAAACAGGACATTGATAGTTTAGCAGAATGGACAGACAGTCAGGATGATAGTAATTGACTGAAACAGGACATTGGTAGTTTAGCAGAATGGACAGACAGTCAGGATGATAGTAATTGACTGAAACAGGACATTGATAGATTAGCAGAATGGACAGACAGTCAGGATGATAGTAATTGACTGAAACAGGACATGGATAGTTTAGCAAAATGGACAGACAGTCAGGATGATAGTAATTGACTGAAACAGGACATGGATAGTTTAGCAGAATGGACAGACAGTCAGGATGATAGTAATTGACTGAAACAGGACATTGATAGTTTAGCAGAATGGACAGACAGTCAGGATGATAGTAATTGACTGAAACAGGACATTGATAGTTTAGCAGATTGGACAGACAGTCAGGATGATAGTAATTGACTGAAACAGGACATTGATAGTTTGGCAGAAAGGACAGAGAGTCAGGATGATAGTAATTGACTGAAACAGGACATGGATAGTTTAGCAGAAAGGACAGACAGTCAGGATGATAGTAATTGACTGAAACAGGACATTGATAGTTTAGCAGAATGGACAGACAGTCAGGATGATAGTAATTGACTGAAACAGGACATTGATAGTTTAGCAGAATGGACAGACAGTCAGGATGATAGTAATTGACTGAAACAGGACATTGATAGTTTAGCAGAATGGACAGAGAGTCAGGATGATGGTAATTGACTGAAACAGGACATTGATAGTTTAGCAGAATGGACAGACAGTCAGGATGATAGTAATTGACTGAAACAGGACATTGATAGTTTGGCAGAAAGGACAGAGAGTCAGGATGATAGTAATTGACTGAAATAGGACATGGATAGTTTAGCAGAAAGGACAGACAGTCAGGATGATAGTAATTGACTGAAACAGGACATGGATAGTTTAGCAGAATGGACAGACAGTCAGGATGATAGCAATTGACTGAAACAGGACATTGATAGTTTAGCAGAATGGATAGACAGTCAGGATGATAGTAATTGACTGAAACAGGACATGGATAGTTTAGCAGAATGGACAAACAGTCTGGATGATAGTAATTGACTGAAACAGGACATTGATAGTTTAGCAGAATGGACAGACAGTCTGGATGATAGTAATTGACTGAAACAGGACATTGATAGTTTAGCAGAATGGACAGACAGTCAGGATGATAGTAATTGACTGAAACAGGACATTGATAGTTTAGCAGAATGGACAGGCAGTCAGGATGATAGTAATTGACTGAAACAGGACATTGATAGTTTAGCAGAATGGATAGACAGTCTGGATGATAGTAATTGACTGAAACAGGACATTGATAGTTTAGCAGAATGGACAGACAGTCAGGATGATAGTAATTGACTGAAACAGGACATGGATAGTTTAGCAGAATGGACAGACAGTCAGGATGATAGTAATTGACTGAAACAGGACATTGATAGTTTAGCAGAATGGACAGAGAATCAGGATGATAGTAATTGACTGAAACAGGACATTGATAGTTTAGCAGAATGGACAGACAGTCTGGATGATAGTAATTGACTGAAACAGGACATTGATAGTTTAGCAGAATGGACAGAGAATCAGGATGATAGTAATTGACTGAAACAGGACATTGATAGTTTAGCAGAATGGACAGACAGTCAGGATGATAGTAATTGACTGAAACAGGACATTGATAGTTTAGCAGAATGGACAGACAGTCAGGATGATAGTAATTGACTGAAACAGGACATTGATAGTTTAGCAGAATGGACAGACAGTCAGGATGATAGTAATTGACTGAAACAGGACATGGATAGTTTAGCAGAATGGACAGACAGTCAGGATGATAGTAATTGACTGAAACAGGACATTGATAGTTTAGCAGAATGGACAGACAGTCAGGATGATAGTAATTGACTGAAACAGGACATTGATAGTTTAGCAGAATGGACAGACAGTCAGGATGATAGTAATTGACTGAAACAGGACATTGATAGTTTAGCAGAATGGACAGACAGTCAGGATGATAGTAATTGACTGAAACAGGACATTGATAGATTAGCAGAATGAACAGACAGTCAGGATGATAGTAATTGACTGAAACAGGACATGGATAGTTTAGCAAAATGGACAGACAGTCAGGATGATAGTAATTGACTGAAACAGGACATGGATAGTTTAGCAGAATGGACAGACAGTCAGGATGATAGTAATTGACTGAAACAGGACATTGATAGTTTAGCAGAATGGACAGACAGTCAGGATGATAGTAATTGACTGAAACAGGACATTGATAGTTTAGCAGAATGGACAGACAGTCAGAATGATAGTAATTGACTGAAACAGGACATTGATAGTTTAGCAGAATGGACAGACAGTCAGGATGATAGTAATTGACTGAAACAGGACATTGATAGTTTAGCAGAATGGACAGAGATTCAGGATGATAGTAATTGACTGAAACAGGACATTGATAGTTTAGCAGAAAGGACAGACAGTCAGGATGATAGTAATTGACTGAAACAGGACATTGATAGTTTAGCAGAATGGACAGACAGTCAGGATGATAGTAATTGACTGAAACAGGACATTGATAGTTTAGCAGAATGGACAGACAGTCAGGATGATAGAAATTGACTGAAACAGGACATTGATAGTTTAGCAGAATGGACAGAGAGTCAGGATGATGGTAATTGACTGAAACAGGACATTGATAGTTTAGCAGAATGGACAGACAGTCAGGATGATAGTAATTGACTGAAACAGGACATTGATAGTTTGGCAGAAAGGACAGAGAGTCAGGATGATAGTAATTGACTGAAACAGGACATGGGTGGTTTAGCAGAAAGGACAGACAGTCAGGATGATAGTAATTGACTGAAACAGGACATGGATAGTTTAGCAGAATGGACAGACAGTCAGGATGATAGTAATTGACTGAAACAGGACATTGATAGTTTAGCAGAATGGATAGACAGTCAGGATGATAGTAATTGACTGAAACAGGACATGGATAGTTTAGCAGAATGGACAGACAGTCTGGATGATAGTAATTGACTGAAACAGGACATTGATAGTTTAGCAGAATGGACAGACAGTCTGGATGATAGTAATTGACTGAAACAGGACATGGATAGTTTAGCAGAATGGACAGACAGTCAGGATGATAGTAATTGACTGAAACAGGACATTGATAGTTTAGCAGAATGGACAGAGAATCAGGATGATAGTAATTGACTGAAACAGGACATTGATAGTTTAGCAGAATGGACAGACAGTCTGGATGATAGTAATTGACTGAAACAGGACATTGATAGTTTAGCAGAATGGACAGAGAATCAGGATGATAGTAATTGACTGAAACAGGACATTGATAGTTTAGCAGAATGGACAGACAGTCAGGATGATAGTAATTGACTGAAACAGGACATTGATAGTTTAGCAGAATGGACAGACAGTCAGGATGATAGTAATTGACTGAAACAGGACATTGATAGTTTAGCAGAATGGACAGACAGTCAGGATGATAGTAATTGACTGAAACAGGACATGGATAGTTTAGCAGAATGGACAGACAGTCAGGATGATAGTAATTGACTGAAACAGGACATTGATAGTTTAGCAGAATGGACAGACAGTCAGGATGATAGTAATTGACTGAAACAGGACATTGATAGTTTAGCAGAATGGACAGACAGTCAGGATGATAGTAATTGACTGAAACAGGACATTGATAGTTTAGCAGAATGGACAGACAGTCAGGATGATAGTAATTGACTGAAACAGGACATTGATAGATTAGCAGAATGAACAGACAGTCAGGATGATAGTAATTGACTGAAACAGGACATGGATAGTTTAGCAAAATGGACAGACAGTCAGGATGATAGTAATTGACTGAAACAGGACATGGATAGTTTAGCAGAATGGACAGACAGTCAGGATGATAGTAATTGACTGAAACAGGACATTGATAGTTTAGCAGAATGGACAGACAGTCAGGATGATAGTAATTGACTGAAACAGGACATTGATAGTTTAGCAGAATGGACAGACAGTCAGAATGATAGTAATTGACTGAAACAGGACATGGATAGTTTAGCAGAATGGACAGACAGTCAGGATGATAGTAATTGACTGAAACAGGACATTGATAGTTTAGCAGAATGGACAGAGATTCAGGATGATAGTAATTGACTGAAACAGGACATTGATAGTTTAGCAGAATGGACAGACAGTCAGGATGATAGTAATTGACTGAAACAGGACATTGATAGTTTAGCAGAATGGACAGACAGTCAGGATGATAGTAATTGACTGAAACAGGACATTGATAGTTTAGCAGAATGGACAGACAGTCAGGATGATAGAAATTGACTGAAACAGGACATTGATAGTTTAGCAGAATGGACAGAGAGTCAGGATGATGGTAATTGACTGAAACAGGACATTGATAGTTTAGCAGAATGGACAGACAGTCAGGATGATAGTAATTGACTGAAACAGGACATTGATAGTTTGGCAGAAAGGACAGAGAGTCAGGATGATAGTAATTGACTGAAACAGGACATGGATAGTTTAGCAGAAAGGACAGACAGTCAGGATGATAGTAATTGACTGAAACAGGACATGGATAGTTTAGCAGAATGGACAGACAGTCAGGATGATAGTAATTGACTGAAACAGGACATTGATAGTTTAGCAGAATGGATAGACAGTCAGGATGATAGTAATTGACTGAAACAGGACATGGATAGTTTAGCAGAATGGACAGACAGTCTGGATGATAGTAATTGACTGAAACAGGACATTGATAGTTTAGCAGAATGGACAGACAGTCTGGATGATAGTAATTGACTGAAACAGGACATTGATAGTTTAGCAGAATGGACAGACAGTCAGGATGATAGTAATTGACTGAAACAGGACATTGATAGTTTAGCAGAATGGACAGACAGTCAGGATGATAGTAATTGACTGAAACAGGACATTGATAGATTAGCAGAATGGACAGACAGTCAGGATGATAGTAATTGACTGAAACAGGACATGGATAGTTTAGCAAAATGGACAGACAGTCAGGATGATAGTAATTGACTGAAACAGGACATGGATAGTTTAGCAGAATGGACAGACAGTCAGGATGATAGTAATTGACTGAAACAGGACATTGATAGTTTAGCAGAATGGACAGACAGTCAGGATGATAGTAATTGACTGAAACAGGACATTGATAGTTTAGCAGAATGGACAGACAGTCAGAATGATAGTAATTGACTGAAACAGGACAGGGATAGTTTAGCAGATTGGACAGACAGTCAGGATGATAGTAATTGACTGAAACAGGACATTGATAGTTTAGCAGAATGGACAGAGATTCAGGATGATAGTAATTGACTGAAACAGGACATTGATAGTTTAGCAGAAAGGACAGACAGTCAGGATGATAGTAATTGACTGAAACAGGACATTGATAGTTTAGCAGAATGGACAGACAGTCAGGATGATAGTAATTGACTGAAACAGGACATTGATAGTTTAGCAGAATGGACAGACAGTCAGGATGATAGTAATTGACTGAAACAGGACATTGATAGTTTAGCAGAATGGACAGAGAGTCAGGATGATGGTAATTGACTGAAACAGGACATTGATAGTTTAGCAGAATGGACAGACAGTCAGGATGATAGTAATTGACTGAAACAGGACATTGATAGTTTGGCAGAAAGGACAGAGAGTCAGGATGATAGTAATTGACTGAAATAGGACATGGATAGTTTAGCAGAAAGGACAGACAGTCAGGATGATAGTAATTGACTGAAACAGGACATGGATAGTTTAGCAGAATGGACAGACAGTCAGGATGATAGTAATTGACTGAAACAGGACATTGATAGTTTAGCAGAATGGATAGACAGTCAGGATGATAGTAATTGACTGAAACAGGACATGGATAGTTTAGCAGAATGGACAGACAGTCTGGATGATAGTAATTGACTGAAACAGGACATTGATAGTTTAGCAGAATGGACAGACAGTCTGGATGATAGTAATTGACTGAAACAGGACATTGATAGTTTAGCAGAATGGACAGACAGTCAGGATGATAGTAATTGACTGAAACAGGACATTGATAGTTTAGCAGAATGGACAGGCAGTCAGGATGATAGTAATTGACTGAAACAGGACATTGACAGTTTAGCAGAATGGATAGACAGTCTGGATGATAGTAATTGACTGAAACAGGACATTGATAGTTTAGCAGAATGGACAGACAGTCAGGATGATAGTAATTGACTGAAACAGGACATGGATAGTTTAGCAGAATGGACAGACAGTCAGGATGATAGTAATTGACAGAAACAGGACATTGATAGTTTAGCAGAATGGACAGAGAATCAGGATGATAGTAATTGACTGAAACAGGACATTGATAGTTTAGCAGAATGGACAGACAGTCTGGATGATAGTAATTGACTGAAACAGGACATTGATAGTTTAGCAGAATGGACAGAGAATCAGGATGATAGTAATTGACTGAAACAGGACATTGATAGTTTAGCAGAATGGACAGACAGTCAGGATGATAGTAATTGACTGAAACAGGACATTGATAGTTTAGCAGAATGGACAGACAGTCTGGATGATAGTAATTGACTGAAACAGGACATTGATAGATTAGCAGAATGGACAGAGAATCAGGATGATAGTAATTGACTGAAACAGGACATTGATAGTTTAGCAGAATGGACAGACAGTCAGGATGATAGTAATTGACTGAAACAGGACATTGATAGTTTAGCAGAATGGACAGACAGTCAGAATGATAGTAATTGACTGAAACAGGACATGGATAGTTTAGCAGAATGGACAGACAGTCAGGATGATAGTAATTGACTGAAACAGGACATTGATAGTTTAGCAGAATGGACAGAGAGTCAGGATGATAGTAATTGACTGAAACAGGACATTGATAGTTTAGCAGAATGGACAGACAGTCAGGATGATAGTAATTGACTGAAACAGGACATTGATAGTTTAGCAGAATGGACAGACAGTCAGGATGATAGTAATTGACTGAAACAGGACATGGATAGTTTAGCAGAATGGACAGACATTCAGGATGATAGTAATTGAGTGAAACAGGACATTGATAGTTTAGCAGAATGGACAGAGAGTCAGGATGATAGTAATTTACTGAAACAGGACATTGATAGTTTAGCAGAATGGACAGACAGTCAGGATGATAGTAATTGACTGAAACAGGACATTGATAGTTTGGCAGAAAGGACAGAGAGTCAGGATGATAGTAATTGACTGAAACAGGACATGGATAGTTTAGCAGAAAGGACAGACAGTCAGGATGATAGTAATTGACTGAAACAGGACATGGATAGTTTAGCAGAATGGACAGACAGTCAGGATGATAGTAATTGACTGAAACAGGACATTGATAGTTTAGCAGAATGGATAGACAGTCAGGATGATAGTAATTGACTGAAACAGGACATGGATAGTTTAGCAGAATGGACAGACAGTCTGGATGATAGTAATTGACTGAAACAGGACATTGATAGTTTAGCAGAATGGACAGACAGTCTGGATGATAGTAATTGACTGAAACAGGACATTGATAGTTTAGCAGAATGGACAGACAGTCAGGATGATAGTAATTGACTGAAACAGGACATTGATAGTTTAGCAGAATGGACAGACAGTCAGGATGATAGTAATTGACTGAAACAGGACATTGATAGTTTAGCAGAATGGATAGACAGTCTGGATGATAGTAATTGACTGAAACAGGACATTGATAGTTTAGCAGAATGGACAGACAGTCAGGATGATAGTAATTGACTGAAACAGGACATGGATAGTTTAACAGAATGGACAGACAGTCAGGATGATAGTAATTGACTGAAACAGGACATTGATAGTTTAGCAGAATGGACAGAGAATCAGAATGATAGTAATTGACTGAAACAGGACATTGATAGTTTAGCAGAATGGACAGACAGTCTGGATGATAGTAATTGACTGAAACAGGACATTGATAGTTTAGCAGAATGGACAGAGAATCAGGCTGATAGTAATTGACTGAAACAGGACATTGATAGTTTAGCAGAATGGACAGACAGTCTGGATGATAGTAATTGACTGAAACAGGACATTGATAGTTTAGCAGAATGGACAGACAGTCTGGATGATAGTAATTGACTGAAACAGGACATTGATAGTTTAGCAGAATGGACAGAGAATCAGGATGATAGTAATTGACTGAAACAGGACATTGATAGTTTAGCAGAATGGACAGACAGTCAGGATGATAGTAATTGACTGAAACAGGACATTGATAGTTTAGCAGAATGGACAGACAGTCTGGATGATAGTAATTGACTGAAACAGGACATTGATAGTTTAGCAGAATGTACAGACAGTCAGGATGATAGTAATTGACTGAAACAGGACATTGATAGTTTAGCAGAATGGACAGAGAATCAGGATGATAGTAATTGACTGAAACAGGACATTGATAGTTTAGCAGAATGGACAGACAGTCTGGATGATAGTAATTGACTGAAACAGGACATTGATAGTTTAGCAGAATGGACAGACAGTCTGGATGATAGTAATTGACTGAAACAGGACATGGATAGTTTAGCAGAATGGACAGAGAATCAGGATGATAGTAATTGTCTGAAACAGGACATTGATAGTTTGGCAGAATGGACAGAGAATCAGGATGATAGTAAATGACTGAAACAGGACATTGATAGTTTAGCAGAATGGACAGACAGTCTGGATGATAGTAATTGACTGAAACAGGACATTGATAGTTTAGCAGAATGGACAGAGAATCAGGATGATAGTAATTGACTGAAACAGGACATTGATAGTTTGGCAGAATGGACAGAGAATCAGGATGATAGTAATTGACTGAAACAGGACATTGATAGTTTCGCAGAAAAGACAGACAGTCAGGATGATAGTAATTGACTGAAACATGACATTGATAGTTTGGCAGAATGGACAGAGAATCAGGATGATAGTAATTGACTGAAACAGGACATTGATAGTTTAGCAGAATGGACAGACAGTCTGGATGATAGTAATTGACTGAAACAGGACATTGATAGTTTAGCAGAATGGACAGAGAATCAGGATGATAGTAATTGACTGAAACAGGACATTGATAGTTTGGCAGAATGGACAGAGAATCAGGATGATAGTAATTGACTGAAACAGGACATTGATAGTTTAGCAGAATGGACAGACAGTCAGGATGATAGTAATTGACTGAAACAGGACGTTGATAGTTTAGCAGAATGGACAGACAGTCAGGATGATATTAATTGACTGAAACAGGACATTGATAGTTTAGCAGAATGGACAGACAGTCAGGATGATAGTAATTGACTGAAACAGGACATTGATAGTTTAGCATAATGGACAGAGAATCAGGATGATAGTAATTGACTGAAACAGGACATTGATAGTTTAGCAGAATGGACAGACAGTCAGGATGATAGTAATTGACTGAAACAGGACATGGATAGTTTAGCAGAATGGACAGACAGTCAGGATGATAGTAATTGACTGAAACAGGACATGGATAGTTTAGCAGAATGGACAGACAGTCAGGATGATAGTAATTGACAGAAACAGGACATTGATAGTTTAGCAGAATGGACAGAGAATCAGGATGATAGTAATTGACTGAAACAGGACATTGATAGTTTAGCAGAATGGACAGACAGTCTGGATGATAGTAATTGACTGAAACAGGACATTGATAGTTTAGCAGAATGGACAGAGAATCAGGATGATAGTAATTGACTGAAACAGGACATTGATAGTTTAGCAGAATGGACAGACAGTCAGGATGATAGTAATTGACTGAAACAGGACATTGATAGTTTAGCAGAATGGACAGACAGTCTGGATGATAGTAATTGACTGAAACAGGACATTGATAGATTAGCAGAATGGACAGAGAATCAGGATGATAGTAATTGACTGAAACAGGACATTGATAGTTTAGCAGAATGGACAGACAGTCAGGATGATAGTAATTGACTGAAACAGGACATTGATAGTTTAGCAGAATGGACAGACAGTCAGAATGATAGTAATTGACTGAAACAGGACATGGATAGTTTAGCAGAATGGACAGACAGTCAGGATGATAGTAATTGACTGAAACAGGACATTGATAGTTTAGCAGAATGGACAGAGAGTCAGGATGATAGTAATTGACTGAAACAGGACATTGATAGTTTAGCAGAATGGACAGACAGTCAGGATGATAGTAATTGACTGAAACAGGACATTGATAGTTTAGCAGAATGGACAGACAGTCAGGATGATAGTAATTGACTGAAACAGGACATGGATAGTTTAGCAGAATGGACAGACATTCAGGATGATAGTAATTGAGTGAAACAGGACATTGATAGTTTAGCAGAATGGACAGAGAGTCAGGATGATAGTAATTTACTGAAACAGGACATTGATAGTTTAGCAGAATGGACAGACAGTCAGGATGATAGTAATTGACTGAAACAGGACATTGATAGTTTGGCAGAAAGGACAGAGAGTCAGGATGATAGTAATTGACTGAAACAGGACATGGATAGTTTAGCAGAAAGGACAGACAGTCAGGATGATAGTAATTGACTGAAACAGGACATGGATAGTTTAGCAGAATGGACAGACAGTCAGGATGATAGTAATTGACTGAAACAGGACATTGATAGTTTAGCAGAATGGATAGACAGTCAGGATGATAGTAATTGACTGAAACAGGACATGGATAGTTTAGCAGAATGGACAGACAGTCTGGATGATAGTAATTGACTGAAACAGGACATTGATAGTTTAGCAGAATGGACAGACAGTCTGGATGATAGTAATTGACTGAAACAGGACATTGATAGTTTAGCAGAATGGACAGACAGTCAGGATGATAGTAATTGACTGAAACAGGACATTGATAGTTTAGCAGAATGGACAGACAGTCAGGATGATAGTAATTGACTGAAACAGGACATTGATAGTTTAGCAGAATGGATAGACAGTCTGGATGATAGTAATTGACTGAAACAGGACATTGATAGTTTAGCAGAATGGACAGACAGTCAGGATGATAGTAATTGACTGAAACAGGACATGGATAGTTTAACAGAATGGACAGACAGTCAGGATGATAGTAATTGACTGAAACAGGACATTGATAGTTTAGCAGAATGGACAGAGAATCAGAATGATAGTAATTGACTGAAACAGGACATTGATAGTTTAGCAGAATGGACAGACAGTCTGGATGATAGTAATTGACTGAAACAGGACATTGATAGTTTAGCAGAATGGACAGAGAATCAGGCTGATAGTAATTGACTGAAACAGGACATTGATAGTTTAGCAGAATGGACAGACAGTCTGGATGATAGTAATTGACTGAAACAGGACATTGATAGTTTAGCAGAATGGACAGACAGTCTGGATGATAGTAATTGACTGAAACAGGACATTGATAGTTTAGCAGAATGGACAGAGAATCAGGATGATAGTAATTGACTGAAACAGGACATTGATAGTTTAGCAGAATGGACAGACAGTCAGGATGATAGTAATTGACTGAAACAGGACATTGATAGTTTAGCAGAATGGACAGACAGTCTGGATGATAGTAATTGACTGAAACAGGACATTGATAGTTTAGCAGAATGTACAGACAGTCAGGATGATAGTAATTGACTGAAACAGGACATTGATAGTTTAGCAGAATGGACAGAGAATCAGGATGATAGTAATTGACTGAAACAGGACATTGATAGTTTAGCAGAATGGACAGACAGTCTGGATGATAGTAATTGACTGAAACAGGACATTGATAGTTTAGCAGAATGGACAGACAGTCTGGATGATAGTAATTGACTGAAACAGGACATGGATAGTTTAGCAGAATGGACAGAGAATCAGGATGATAGTAATTGTCTGAAACAGGACATTGATAGTTTGGCAGAATGGACAGAGAATCAGGATGATAGTAAATGACTGAAACAGGACATTGATAGTTTAGCAGAATGGACAGACAGTCTGGATGATAGTAATTGACTGAAACAGGACATTGATAGTTTAGCAGAATGGACAGAGAATCAGGATGATAGTAATTGACTGAAACAGGACATTGATAGTTTGGCAGAATGGACAGAGAATCAGGATGATAGTAATTGACTGAAACAGGACATTGATAGTTTCGCAGAAAAGACAGACAGTCAGGATGATAGTAATTGACTGAAACATGACATTGATAGTTTGGCAGAATGGACAGAGAATCAGGATGATAGTAATTGACTGAAACAGGACATTGATAGTTTAGCAGAATGGACAGACAGTCTGGATGATAGTAATTGACTGAAACAGGACATTGATAGTTTAGCAGAATGGACAGAGAATCAGGATGATAGTAATTGACTGAAACAGGACATTGATAGTTTGGCAGAATGGACAGAGAATCAGGATGATAGTAATTGACTGAAACAGGACATTGATAGTTTAGCAGAATGGACAGACAGTCAGGATGATAGTAATTGACTGAAACAGGACGTTGATAGTTTAGCAGAATGGACAGACAGTCAGGATGATATTAATTGACTGAAACAGGACATTGATAGTTTAGCAGAATGGACAGACAGTCAGGATGATAGTAATTGACTGAAACAGGACATTGATAGTTTAGCATAATGGACAGAGAATCAGGATGATAGTAATTGACTGAAACAGGACATTGATAGTTTAGCAGAATGGACAGACAGTCAGGATGATAGTAATTGACTGAAACAGGACATGGATAGTTTAGCAGAATGGACAGACAGTCAGGATGACAGTAATTGACTGAAACAGGACGTTGATAGTTTAGCAGAATGGACAGACAGTCAGGATGATAGTAATTGACTGAAACAGGACATGGATAGTTTAGCAGAATGGACCGACTGTCAGGATGATAGTAATTGACTGAAACAGGACATGGATAGTTTAGCAGAATGGACAGAGAATCAGGATGATAGTAATTGACTGAAACAGGACAATGATAGTTTAGCAGAATGGACAGACAGTCAGGATGATAGTAATTGACTGAAACAGGACATGGATAGTTTAGCAGAATGGACAGACAGTCAGGATGATAGTAATTGACTGAAACAGGACATTGATAGTTTAGCAGAATGGACAGAGAATCAGGATGATAGTAATTGACTGAAACAGGACATTGATAGTTTAGCAGAATGGACAGACAGTCTGGATGATAGTAATTGACTGAAACAGGACATTGATAGTTTAGCAGAATGGACAGACAGTCAGGATGACAGTAATTGACTGAAACAGGACATTGATAGTTTAGCAGAATGGACAGACAGTCAGGATGATAGTAATTGACTGAAACAGGACATGGATAGTTTAGCAGAATGGACAGACAGTCAGGATGATAGTAATTGACTGAAACAGGACATTGATAGTTTAGCAGAATGGACAGACAGTCAGGATGACAGTAATTGACTGAAACAGTACATGGATAGTTTAGCAGAATGGACAGACAGACAGGATGATAGTAATTGACTGAAACAGTACATGGATAGTTTAGCAGAATGGACAGACAGTCAGGATGATAGTAATTGACTGAAACAGGACATTGATAGTTTAGCAGAATGGACAGACAGTCAGGATGATAGTAATTGACTGAAACAGGACATGGATAGTTTAGCAGAATGGACGGACAGTCAGGATGATAGTAATTGACTGAAACAGGACATGGATAGTTTAGCAGAATGGACCGACAGTCAGGATGATAGTAATTGACTGAAAAAGGACATGGATAGTTTAGCAGAATGGACAGACAGTCAGGATGATAGTAATTGACTGAAACAGGACATGGATAGTTTAGCAGAATGGACAGACAGTCACGATGATAGTAATTGACTGAAACAGGACATTGATAGTTTAGCAGAATGGACAGACAGTCAGGATGATAGTAATTGACTGAAACAGGACATTGATAGTTTAGCAGAATGGACAGACAGTCATGATGATAGTAATTGACTGAAACAGGACATTGATAGTTTAGCAGAATGGACAGACATTCAGGATGATAGTAATTGACTGAAACAGGACATTGATAGTTTAGCAGAATGGACAGACAGTCAGGATGATAGTAATTGACTGAAACAGGACATTGATAGTTTAGCAGAATGGACAGAGAGTCAGAATGATAGTAATTGACTGAAACAGGACATTGATAGTTTAGCAGAATGGACAGACAGTCAGGATGATAGTAAATGACTGAAACAGGACATTGATAGTTTAGCAGAATGGACAGACAGTCAGGATGATAGTAATTGACTGAAACAGGACATGGATAGTTTAGCAGAATGGACAGACAGTCAGGACGATAGTAATTGACTGAAGCAGGACATTGATAGTTTAGCAGAATGGACAGACAGTCATGATGATAGTAATTGACTGAAACAGGACATTGATAGTTTAGCAGAATGGACAGAGAGTCAGGATGATAGTAATTGACTGAAACAGGACATTGATAGTTTAGCAGAATGGACAGACAGTCAGGATGATAGTAATTGACTGAAACAGGACATTGATAGTATAACAGAATGGACAGAGAATCAGGATGATAGTAATTGACTGAAACAGGACATGGATAGTTTAGCAGAATGGACAGAGAGTCAGGATGATAGTAATTGACTGAAACAGGACATGGATAGTTTAGCAGAATGGACAGACAGTCAGGATGATAGTAATTGACTGAAACAGGACATGGATAGTTTCGCAGAATGGACAGACAGTCAGGATGATAGTAATTGACTGAAACAGGACATTGATAGTTTAGCAGACTGGACAGACAGTCAGGATGATAGTAATTGACTGAAACAGGACATTGATAGTTTAGCAGAATGGACAGACAGTCAGGATGATAGTAATTGACTGAAACAGGACATTGATAGTTTAGCAGAATGGACAGAGAGTCAGGATGATAGTAATTGACTGAAACAGGACATTGATAGTTTAGCAGAATGGACAGAGAGTCAGTATGATAGTAATTGACTGAAACAGGACATTGATAGTTTAGCAGAATGGACAGACAGTCAGGATGATAGTAATTGACTGAAACAGGACATTGATAGTTTAGCAGAATGGACAGACAGTCAGGATGATAGTAATTGACTGAAACAGGACATTGATAGTTTAGCAGAATGGACAGACAGTCAGGATGATAGTAATTGACTGAAACAGGACATTGATAGTTTAGCAGAATGGACAGACAGTCAGGATGATAGTAATTGACCGAAACAGGACATTGATAGTTTAGCAAAATGGACAGACAGTCAGGATGATAGTAATTTACTGAAACAGGACATTGATAGTTTAGCAGAATGGACAGAAAGTCAGGATGATAGTAATTGACTGAAACAGGACATTGATAATTTAGCAGAACGGACAGACAGTCAGGATGATAGTAATTGACTGAAACAGGACATGGATAATTTAGCAGAATGGACAGACAGTCAGGATGATAGTAATTGACTGAAACAGGACATTGATAGTTTAGCAGAATGGACAGACAGTCAGGATGATAGTAATTGACTGAAACAGGACATTGATAGTTTAGCAGAATGGACAGACAGTCAGGATGATAGTAATTGACTGAAACAGGACATGGATAGTTTAGCAGAATGGACAGACAGACAGGATGATAATAATTGACTGAAACAGGACATTGATAGTTTAGCAGAATGGACAGACAGACAGGATGATAGTAATTGACTGAAACAGGACATTGATAGTTTAGCAGAATGGACAGACAGTCAGGATGATAATAATTGACTGAAACAGGACATGGATAGTTTAGCAGAATGGACATGCAGTCAGGATGATAGTAATTGACTGAAACAGGACATTGATAGGTTAGCAGAATGGACAGACAGTCAGGATGATAGTAATTGACTGAAACAGGACATGGATAGTTTAGCAGAATGGACAGACAGTCAGGATGATAGTAATTGACTGAAACAGGACATTGATAGTTTAGCAGAATGGACAGACAGTCAGGATGATAGTAATTGACTGAAACAGGACATTGATAGTTTAGCAGAATGGACAGACAGTCAGGATGATAGTAATTGACTGAAACAGGACATTGATAGTTTAGCAGAATGGACAGACAGTCAGGATGATAGTAATTGACTGGAACAGGACATTGATAGTTTAGCAGAATGGACAGACAGTCAGGATGATAGTAATTGACTGAAACAGGACATTGATAGTTTAGCAGAATGGACAGACAGTCAGGATGATAGTAATTGACTGAAACAGGACATGGATAGTTTAGCAGAATGGACAGAAAGTCAGGATGATAGTAATTGACTGAAACAGGACATGGATAGTTTAGCAGAATGGACAGAGAGTCAGGATGATAGCAATTGATTGAAACAGGACATTGATAGTTTAGCAGAATGGACAGACAGTCAGGATGATAGTAATTGACTGAAACAGGACATGGATAGTTTAGCAGAATGGACAGACAGTCAGGATGATAGTAATTGACTGAAACAGGACATGGATAGTTTAGCAGAATGGACAGACAGTCAGGATGACAGTAATTGACTGAAACAGGACATGGATAGTTTAGCAGAATGGACAGACAGTCAGTATGATAGTAATTGACTGAAACAGGACATGGATAGTTTAGCAGAATGGATAGACAGTCAGGATGATAGTAATTGACTGAAACAGGGCATTGATAGTTTAGCAGAATGGACAGACAGTCAGGATGATAGTAATTGACTGAAACAGGACATTGATAGTTTAGCAGAATGGACAGACAGTCAGGATGATAGTAATTGACTGAAACAGGACATTGATAGTTTAGCAGAATGGACAGACAGTCAGGATGATAGTAATTGACTGAAACAGGAAATGGATAGTTTAGCAGAATGGACAGACAGTCAGGATGATAGTAATTGACTGAAACAGTACATGGATAGTTTAGCAGAAAGGACAGACAGTCAGGATGATAGTAATTGACTGAAACAGGACATGGATAGTTTAGCAGAATGGACAGACAGTCAGGATGATAGTAATTGACTGAAACAGTACATGAATAGTTTAGCAGAATGGACAGACAGTCAGGATGATAGTAATTGACTGAAACAGGACATTGATAGTTTAGCAGAATGGACAGACAGTCAGGATGATAGTAATTGACTGAAACAGGACATTGATAGTTTAGCAGAATGGACAGACAGTCAGGATGATAGTAATTGACTGAAACAGGACATTGATAGTTTAGCAGAATGGACAGACAGTCAGGATGATAGTAATTGACTGAAACAGGACATTGATAGATTAGCAGAATGGACAGACAGACAGGATGATAGTAATTGACTGAAACAGGACATGGATAGTTTATCAAATGGACAGACAGTCAGGATGATAGTAATTGACTGAAACTGTACATGGATAGTTTAGCAGAATGGACAGACAGTCAGGATGACAGTAATTGACTGAAACAGTACGTGGATAGTTTAGCAGAATGGACAGACAGACAGGATGATAGTAATTGACTGAAACAGTACATGGATAGTTTAGCAGAATGGACAGACAGTCAGGATGATAGTAATTGACTGAAACAGGACATTGATAGTTTAGCAGAATGGACAGACAGTCAGGATGATAGTAATTGACTGAAACAGGACATGGATAGTTTAGCAGAATGGACGGACAGTCAGGATGATAGTAATTGACTGAAACAGGACATTGATAGTTTAGCAGAATGGACAGACAGTCAGGATGATAGTAATTGTCTGAAACAGGACATGGATAGTTTAGCAGAACGGACAGACAGTCAGGATGATAGTAATTGACTGAAACAGGACATTTATAGTTTAGCAGAATGGACAGACAGTCAGGATGATAGTAATTGACTGAAACAGGACATTGATAGTTTAGCAGAATGGACGGACAGTCAGGATGATAGTAATTGACTGAAACAGGACATGGATAGTTTAGCAGAATGGACGGACAGTCAGGATGATAGTAATTGACTGAAACAGGACATTGATAGTTTAGCAGAATGGACAGACAGTCAGGATGATAGTAATTGACTGAAACAGGACATGGATAGTTTAGCAGAATGGGCAGACAGTCAGGATGATAGTAATTGACTGAAACAGGACATTGATAGTTTAGCAGAATGGACAGACAGTCAGGATGATAGTAATTGACTGAAACAGGACATGGATAGTTTGGCAGAATGGACAGACAGTCAGGATGATAGTAATTGACTGAAACAGGACATTGATAGTTTAGCAGAATGGACAGACAGTCAGGATGATAGTAATTGACTGAAACAGGACATTGATAGTTTAGCAGAATGGACAGACAGTCAGGATGATAGTAATTGACTGAAACAGGACATGGATAGTTTAGCAGAATGGACAGACAGTCAGGATGATAGTAATTGACTGAAACAGGACATGGATAGTTTAGCAGAATGGACATGCAGTCAGGATGATAGTAATTGACTGAAACAGGACATTGATAGTTTAGCAGAATGGACAGACTGTCAGGATGATAGTAATTGACTGAAACAGGACATTGATAGTTTAGCAGAATGGACAGACAGTCAGGATGATAGTAATTGACTGAAACAGGACATTGATAGTTTAGCAGAATGGACAGACAGTCAGGATGATAGTAATTGACTGAAACAGGACATTGATAGTTTAGCAGAATGGACAGACAGTCAGGATGATAGTAATTGACTGAAACAGGACATGGATAGTTTAGCAGAATGGACAGACAGTCAGGATGATAGTAATTGACTGAAACAGGACATGGATAGGTTAGCAGAATGGACAGACAGTCAGGATGATAGTAATTGACTGAAACAGGACATGGATAGTTTAGCAGAATGGACAGACAGTCAGGATGATAGTAATTGACTGAAACAGGACATTGATAGTTTAGCAGAATGGACTGACAGTCAGGATGATAGTAATTGACTGAAACAGGACATTGATAGTTTAGCAGAATGGACAGACAGTCAGGATGATAGTAATTGACTGAAACAGGACATTGATAGTTTAGCAGAATGGACAGACAGTCAGGATGATAGTAATTGACTGGAACAGGACATTGATAGTTTAGCAGAATGGACAGACAGTCAGGATGATAGTAATTGACTGAAACAGGACATTGATAGTTTAGCAGAATGGACAGACAGTCAGGATGATAGTAATTGACTGAAACAGGACATGGATAGTTTAGCAGAATGGACAGAAAGTCAGGATGATAGTAATTGACTGAAACAGGACATGGATAGTTTAGCAGAATGGACTGAGAGTCAGGATGATAGCAATTGATTGAAACAGGACATTGATAGTTTAGCAGAATGGACAGACAGTCAGGATGATAGTAATTGACTGAAACAGGACATGGATAGTTTAGCAGAATGGACAGACAGTCAGGATGATAGTAATTGACTGAAACAGGACATGGATAGTTTAGCAGAATGGACAGACAGTCAGGATGATAGTAATTGACTGAAACAGGACATGGATAGTTTAGCAGAATGGACAGACAGTCAGGATGATAGTAATTGACTGAAACAGGACATGGATAGTTTAGCAGAATGGATAGACAGTCAGGATGATAGTAATTGACTGAAACAGGACATTGATAGTTTAGCAGAATGGACAGACAGTCAGGATGATAGTAATTGACTGAAACAGGACATTGATAGTTTAGCAGAATGGACAGACAGTCAGGATGATAGTAATTGACTGAAACAGGACATTGATAGTTTAGCAGAATGGACAGACAGTCAGGATGATAGTAATTGACTGAAACAGGAAATGGATAGTTTAGCAGAATGGACAGACAGTCAGGATGATAGTAATTGACTGAAACAGTACATGGATAGTTTAGCAGAATGGACAGACAGTCAGGATGATAGTAATTGACTGAAACAGGACATGGATAGTTTAGCAGAATGGACAGACAGTCAGGATGATAGGAATTGACTGAAACAGTACATGAATAGTTTAGCAGAATGGACAGACAGTCAGGATGATAGTAATTGACTGAAACAGGACATTGATAGTTTAGCAGAATGGACAGACAGTCAGGATGATAGTAATTGACTGAAACAGGACATTGATAGTTTAGCAGAATGGACAGACAGTCAGGATGATAGTAATTGACTGAAACAGGACATTGATAGTTTAGCAGAATGGACAGACAGTCAGGATGATAGTAATTGACTGAAACAGGACATTGATAGATTAGCAGAATGGACAGACAGACAGGATGATAGTAATTGACTGAAACAGGACATGGATAGTTTATCAAATGGACAGACAGTCAGGATGATAGTAATTGACTGAAACTGTACATGGATAGTTTAGCAGAATGGACAGACAGTCAGGATGATAGTAATTGACTGAAACAGTACATGGATAGTTTAGCAGAATGGACAGACAGTCAGGATGATAGTAATTGACTGAAACAGGACATTGATAGTTTAGCAGAATAGACAGACAGTCAGGATGATAGTAATTGACTGAAACAGGACATGGATAGTTTAGCAGAATGGACGGACAGTCAGGATGATAGTAATTGACTGAAACAGGACATTGATAGTTTAGCAGAATGGACAGACAGTCAGGATGATAGTAATTGACTGAAACAGGACATTGATAGATTAGCAGAATGGACAGACAGACAGGATGATAGTAATTGACTGAAACAGGACATGGATAGTTTATCAAATGGACAGACAGTCAGGATGATAGTAATTGACTGAAACAGTACATGGATAGTTTAGCAGAATGGACAGACAGACAGGATGATAGTAATTGACTGAAACAGTACATGGATAGTTTAGCAGAATGGACAGACAGTCAGGATGATAGTAATTGACTGAAACAGGACATTGATAGTTTAGCAGAATAGACAGACAGTCAGGATGATAGTAATTGACTGAAACAGGACATGGATAGTTTAGCAGAATGGACGGACAGTCAGGATGATAGTAATTGACTGAAACAGGACATTGATAGTTTAGCAGAATGGACAGACAGTCAGGATGATAGTAATTGACTGAAACAGGACATGGATAGTTTAGCAGAACGGACAGACAGTCAGGATGATAGTAATTGACTGAAACAGGACATTTATAGTTTAGCAGAATGGACAGACAGTCAGGATGATAGTAATTGACTGAAACAGGACATTGATAGTTTAGCAGAATGGACGGACAGTCAGGATGATAGTAATTGACTGAAACAGGACATGGATAGTTTAGCAGAATGGACGGACAGTCAGGATGATAGTAATTGACTGAAACAGGACATTGATAGTTTAGCAGAATGGACAGACAGTCAGGATGATAGTAATTGACTGAAACAGGACATGGATAGTTTAGCAGAATGGGCAGACAGTCAGGATGATAGTAATTGACTGAAACAGGACATTGATAGTTTAGCAGAATGGACAGACAGTCAGGATGATAGTAATTGACTGAAACAGGACATTGATAGATTAGCAGAATGGACAGACAGACAGGATGATAGTAATTGACTGAAACAGGACATGGATAGTTTATCAAATGGACAGACAGTCAGGATGATAGTAATTGACTGAAACAGTACATGGATAGTTTAGCAGAATGGACAGACAGACAGGATGATAGTAATTGACTGAAACAGTACATGGATAGTTTAGCAGAATGGACAGACAGTCAGGATGATAGTAATTGACTGAAACAGGACATTGATAGTTTAGCAGAATAGACAGACAGTCAGGATGATAGTAATTGACTGAAACAGGACATGGATAGTTTAGCAGAATGGACGGACAGTCAGGATGATAGTAATTGACTGAAACAGGACATTGATAGTTTAGCAGAATGGACAGACAGTCAGGATGATAGTAATTGACTGAAACAGGACATGGATAGTTTAGCAGAACGGACAGACAGTCAGGATGATAGTAATTGACTGAAACAGGACATTTATAGTTTAGCAGAATGGACAGACAGTCAGGATGATAGTAATTGACTGAAACAGGACATTGATAGATTAGCAGAATGGACGGACAGTCAGGATGATAGTAATTGACTGAAACAGGACATGGATAGTTTAGCAGAATGGACGGACAGTCAGGATGATAGTAATTGACTGAAACAGGACATTGATAGTTTAGCAGAATGGACAGACAGTCAGGATGATAGTAATTGACTGAAACAGGACATGGATAGTTTAGCAGAATGGGCAGACAGTCAGGATGATAGTAATTGACTGAAACAGGACATTGATAGTTTAGCAGAATGGACAGACAGTCAGGATGATAGTAATTGACTGAAACAGGACATGGATAGTTTGGCAGAATGGACAGACAGTCAGGATGATAGTAATTGACTGAAACAGGACATTGATAGTTTAGCAGAATGGACAGACAGTCAGGATGATAGTAATTGACTGAAACAGGACATTGATAGTTTAGCAGAATGGACAGACAGTCAGGATGATAGTAATTGACTGAAACAGGACATGGATAGTTTAGCAGAATGGACAGACAGTCAGGATGATAGTAATTGACTGAAACAGGACATTGATAGTTTAGCAGAATGGACAGACAGTCAGGATGATGGTAATTGACTGAAACAGGACATTGATAGTTTAGCAGAATGGACAGACAGTCAGGATGATAGTAATTGACTGAAACAGGACATTGATAGTTTAGCAGAATGGACAGACAGTCAGGATGATAGTAATTGACTGAAACAGGACATTGATAGTTTAGCAGAATGGACAGACAGTCAGGATGATAGTAATTGACTGAAACAGGACATGGATAGTTTAGCAGAATGGACAGACAGTCAGGATGATAGTAATTGACTGAAACAGGACATGGATAGTTTAGCTGAATGGACAGACAGTCAGGATGATAGTAATTGACTGAAACAGGACATGGATAGTTTAGCAGAATGGACAGACAGTCAGGATGATAGTAATTGACTGAAACAGGACATGGATAGTTTAGCAGAATGGACAGACAGTGAGGATGATAGTAATTTACTGAAACAGGACATTGATAGTTTAGCAGAATGGACAGACAGTCAGGATGATAGTAATTGACTGAAACAGGACATTGATAGTTTAGCAGAATGGACAGACAGTCAGGATGATAGTAATTGACTGAAACAGGACATTGATAGTTTAGCAGAATGGACAGACAGTCAGGATGATAGTAATTGACTGAAACAGGACATGGATAGTTTAGCAGAATGGACAGACAGTCAGGATGATAGTAATTGACTGAAACAGGACATGGATAGTTTAGCAGAATGGACAGACAGTCAGGATGATAGTAATTGACTGAAACAGGACATGGATAGTTTTGCAGAATGGACAGACAGTCAGGATGATAGTAATTGACTGAAACAGGACATGGATAGTTTAGCAGAATGGACAGACAGTCAGGATGATAGTAATTGACTGAAACAGGACATTGATAGTTTAGCAGGATGGACAGACAGTCAGGATGATAGTAATTGACTGAAACAGGACATTGATAGTTTAGCAGAATGGACAGACAGTCAGGATGATAGTAATTGACTGGAACAGGACATTGATAGTTTAGCAGAATGGACAGACAGTCAGGATGATAGTAATTGACTGAAACAGGACATTGATAGTTTAGCAGAATGGACAGACAGTCAGGATGACAGTAATTGACTGAAACAGGACATGGATAGTTTAGCAGAATGGACAGACAGTCTGGATGATAGTAATTGACTGAAACAGGACATGGATAGTTTAGCAGAATGGACAGACAGTCAGGATGATAGTAATTGACTGAAACAGGACATGGATAGTTTAGCAGAATGGACAGAGAGTCAGGATGATAGTAATTGATTGAAACAGGACATGGATAGTTTAGCAGAATGGACAGACAGTCAGGATGATAGTAATTGACTGAAACAGGACATGGATAGTTTAGCAGAATGGACAGACAGTCAGGATGATAGTAATTGACTGAAACAGGACATTGATAGTTTAGCAGAATGGACAGACAGTCAGGATGATAGTAATTGACTGAAACAGGACATTGATAGTTTAGCACAACGGACAGACAGACAGGATGATAGTAATTGACTGAAACAGGACATGGATAGTTTATCAGAATGGACAGACAGTCAGGATGATAGTAATTGACTGAAACAGGACATTGATAGTTTAGCAGAATGGACAGACAGACAGGATGATAGTAATTGACTGAAACAGGACATGGATAGTTTATCAGAATGGACAGACAGTCAGGATGATAGTAATTGACTGAAACAGGACATTGATAGTTTAGCAGAATGGACAGACAGTCAGGATGACAGTAATTGACTGAAACAGGACATGGATAGTTTAGCAGAATGGACAGACAGTCTGGATGATAGTAATTGACTGAAACAGGACATGGATAGTTTAGCAGAATGGACAGACAGTCAGGATGATAGTAATTGACTGAAACAGGACATGGATAGTTTAGCAGAATGGACAGAGAGTCAGGATGATAGTAATTGATTGAAACAGGACATGGATAGTTTAGCAGAATGGACAGACAGTCAGGATGATAGTAATTGACTGAAACAGGACATGAATAGTTTAGCAGAATGGACAGACAGTCAGGATGATAGTAATTGACTGAAACAGGACATGGATAGTTTAGCAGAATGGACAGACAGTCAGGATGATAGTAATTGACTGAAACAGGACATGGATAGATTAGCAGAATGGACAGACAGTCAGGATGATAGTAATTGACTGAAACAGGACATGGATAGTTTAGCAGAATGGATAGACAGTCAGGATGATAGTAATTGACTGAAACAGGACATTGATAGTTTAGCAGAATGGACAGACAGTCAGGATGATAGTAATTGACTGAAACAGGACATTGATAGTTTAGCAGAATGGACAGACAGTCAGGATGATAGTAATTGACTGAAACAGGACATTGATAGTTTAGCAGAATGGACAGACAGTCAGGATGATAGTAATTGACTGAAACAGGAAATGGATAGTTTAGCAGAATGGACAGACAGTCAGGATGATAGTAATTGACTGAAACAGGACATGGATAGTTTAGCAGAATGGACAGACAGTCAGGATGATAGTAATTGACTGAAACAGTTCATGAATAGTTTAGCAGAATGGACACACAGTCAGGATGATAGTAATTGACTGAAACAGGACATTGATAGTTTAGCAGAATGGACAGACAGTCAGGATGATAGTAATTGACTGAAACAGGACATTGATAGCTTAGCAGAATGGACAGACTGTCAGGATGATAGTAATTGAATGAAACAGGACATTGATAGATTAGCAGAATGGACAGACAGTCAGGATGATAGTAATTGACTGAAACAGGACATGGATAGTTTAGCAGAATGGACAGACAGTCAGGATGATAGTAATTGACTGAAACAGGACATGGATAGTTTAGCAGAATGGATAGACAGTCAGGATGATAGTAATTGACTGAAACAGGACATTGATAGTTTAGCAGAATGGACAGACAGTCAGGATGATAGTAATTGAATGAAACAGGACATTGATAGTTTATCAGAATGGACAGACAGTCAGGATGATAGTAATTGACTGAAACAGGACATTGATAGTTTAGCAGAATGGACAGACAGTCAGGATGATAGTAATTGACTGAAACAGGAAATGGATAGTTTAGCAGAATGGACAGACAGTCAGGATGATAGTAATTGACTGAAACAGGACATGGATAGTTTAGCAGAATGGACAGACAGTCAGGATGATAGTCATTGACTGAAACAGTACATGAATAGTTTAGCAGAATGGACACACAGTCAGGATGATAGTAATTGACTGAAACAGGACATTGATAGTTTAGCAGAATGGACAGACAGTCAGGATGATTGTAATTGACTGAAACAGGACATTGATAGTTTAGCAGAATGGACAGACAGTCAGGATGATAGTAATTGACTGAAACAGGACATTGATAGTTTAGCAGAACGGACAGACAGACAGGATGATAATAATTGACTGAAACAGGGCATGGATAGTTTATCAGAATGGACAGACAGTCAGGATGATAGTAATTGACTGAAACAGGACATTGATAGTTTAGCAGAATGGACAGACAGACAGGATGATAGTAATTGACTGAAACAGGACATGGATAGTTTATCAGAATGGACAGACAGTCAGGATGATAGTAATTGACTGGAACAGGACATTGATAGTTTAGCAGAATGGACAGACAGTCAGGATGATAGTAATTGACTGAAACAGGACATTGATAGTTTAGCAGAATGGACAGACAGTCAGGATGACAGTAATTGACTGAAACAGGACATGGATAGTTTAGCAGAATGGACAGACAGTCTGGATGATAGTAATTGACTGAAACAGGACATGGATAGTTTAGCAGAATGGACAGACAGTCAGGATGATAGTAATTGACTGAAACAGGACATGGATAGTTTAGCAGAATGGACAGAGAGTTAGGATGATAGTAATTGATTGAAACAGGACATGGATAGTTTAGCAGAATGGACAGACAGTCAGGATGATAGTAATTGACTGAAACAGGACATGGATAGTTTAGCAGAATGGACAGACAGTCAGGATGATAGTAATTGACTGAAACAGGACATGGATAGTTTAGCAGAATGGACAGACAGTCAGGATGATAGTAATTGACTGAAACAGGACATGGATAGTTTAGCAGAATGGACAGACAGTCAGGATGATAGTAATTGACTGAAACAGGACATGGATAGTTTAGCAGAATGGATAGACAGTCAGGATGATAGTAATTGACTGAAACAGGACATTGATAGTTTAGCAGAATGGACAGACAGTCAGGATGATAGTAATTGACTGAAACAGGACACTGATAGTTTAGCAGAATGGACAGACAGTCAGGATGATAGTAATTGACTGAAACAGGACATTGATAGTTTAGCAGAATGGACAGACAGTCAGGATGATAGTAATTGAATGAAACAGGAAATGGATAGTTTAGCAGAATGGACAGACAGTCAGGATGATAGTAATTGACTGAAACAGTACATTGATAGTTTAGCAGAATGGACAGACAGTCAGGATGATAGTAATTGACTGAAACAGGACATGGATAGTTTAGCAGAATGGACAGACAGTCAGGATGATAGTAATTGACTGAAACAGTACATGAATAGTTTAGCAGAATGGACACACAGTCAGGATGATAGTAATTGACTGAAACAGGACATTGATAGTTTAGCAGAATGGACAGACAGTCAGGATGATAGTAATTGACTGAAACAGGACATTGATAGTTTAGCAGAATGGACAGACTGTCAGGATGATAGTAATTGACTGAAACAGGACATTGATAGTTTAGCAGAATGGACAGACAGACAGGATGATAGTAATTGACTGAAACAGGACATGGATAGTTTATCAGAATGGACAGACAGTCAGGATGATAGTAATAGATTGAAACAGGACATTGATAGTTTAGCAGAATGGACAGACAGACAGGATGATAGTAATTGACTGAAACAGGACATGGATAGTTTATCAGAATGGACAGACAGTCAGGATGATAGTAATTGACTGAAACAGTACATGGATAGTTTAGCAGAATGGACAGACAGTCAGGATGATAGTAATTGACTGAAACAGGACATTGATAGTTTAGCAGAATGGACAGACATTCAGGATGATAGTAATTGACTGAAACAGGACATGGATAGTTTAGCAGAATGGACGGACAGTCAGGATGATAGTAATTGACTGAAACAGGACATTGATAGTTTAGCAGAATGGACAGACAGTCAGGATGATAGTAATTGAATGAAACAGGACATGGATAGTTTAGCAGAATGGACAGACAGTCAGGATGATAGTAATTGACTGAAACAGGACATTGATAGTTTAGCAGAATGGACAGACAGTCAGGATGATAGTAATTGACTGAAACAGGACATTGATAGTTTAGAAGAATGGACGGACAGTCAGGATGATAGTAATTGACTGAAACAGGACATTGATAGTTTAGCAGAATGGACAGACAGTCAGGATGATAGTAATTGACTGAAACAGGACATGGATAGTTTAGCAGAATGGACGGACAGTCAGGATGATAGTAATTGACTGAAACAGGACATTGATAGTTTAGCAGAATGGACAGACAGTCAGGATGATAGTAATTGACTGAAACAGGACATGGATAGTTTAGCAGAATGGACAGACAGTCAGGATGATAGTAATTGACTGAAACAGGACATTGATAGTTTAGCAGAATGGACAGACAGTCAGGATGATAGTAATTGACTGAAACAGGACATGGATAGTTTAGCAGAATGGACAGACAGTCAGGATGATAGTAATTGACTGAAACAGGACATGGATAGTTTAGCAGAATGGACAGACAGTCAGGATGATAGTAATTGAATGAAACAGGACATGGATAGTTTAGCAGAATGGACAGACAGTCAGGATGATAGTAATTGACTGAAACAGGACATGGATAGTTTAGCAGAATGGACAGACAGTCAGGATGATAGTAATTGACTGAAACAGGACATTGATAGTTTAGCAGAATGGACAGACAGTCAGGATGATAGTAATTGAATGAAACAGGACATGGATAGTTTAGCAGAAAGAACAGACAGTCAGGATGATAGTAATTGACTGAAACAGGACATTGATAGTTTAGCAGAATGGACAGACAGTCAGGATGATAGTAATTGACTGAAACAGGACATGGATAGTTTAGCAGAATGGACAGAGAGTCAGGATGATAGTAATTGAATGAAACAGGACATGGATAGTTTAGCAGAATGGACAGACAGTCAGGATGATAGTAATTGATTGAAACAGGACATTGATACTTTAGCAGAATGGACAGACAGTCAGGATGATAGTAATTGACTGAAACAGGACATGGATAGTTTAGCAGAATGGACAGACAGTCAGGATGATAGTAATTGACTGAAACAGGACATTGATAGTTTAGCAGAATGGACAGAGAGTCAGGATGATAGTAATTGACTGAAACAGGACATTGATAGTTTAGCAGAATGGACAGAGAGTCAGGATGATAGTAATTGACTGAAACAGGACATGGATAGTTTAGCAGAATGGACAGACAGTCAGGATGATAGTAATTGACTGAAACAGGACATTGATAGTTTAGCAGAATGGATAGAGAGTCAGGATGATAGTAATTGACTGAAACAGGACATTGATAGTTTAGCAGAATGGATAGACAGTCAGGATGATAGTAATTGACTGAAACAGGACATTGATAGTTTAGCAGAATGGACAGACAGTCAGGATGATAGTAATTGACTGAAACAGGACATTGATAGTTTAGCAGAATGGACAGACAGTCAGGATGATAGTAATTGACTGAAACAGGACATTGATAGTTTAGAAGAATGGACAGACAGTCAGGATGATAGTAATTGACTGAAACAGGACATTGATAGTTTAGCAGAATGGACAGACAGTCAGGATGATAGTAATTGACTGAAACAGGACATTGATAGTTTAGCAGAATGGACAGACAGTCAGGATGATAGTAATTGACTGAAACAGGACATGGATAGTTTAGCAGAATGGACATACAGTCAGGATGATAGTAATTGACTGAAACAGGACATTGATAGTTTAGCAGAATGGACAGACAGTCAGGATGATAGTAATTGACTGAAACAGGACATGGATAGTTTAGCAGAATGGACAGACAGTCAGGATGATAGTAATTGACTGAAACAGGACATGGATAGTTTAGCAGAATGGACAGACAGTCAGGATGATAGTAATTGACAGAAACAGGACATGGATAGTTTAGCAGAATGGACAGACAGTGAGGATGATAGTAATTGACTGAAACAGGACATGGATAGTTTAGCAGAATGGACAGACAGTCAGGATGATAGTAATTGACTGAAACAGGACATTGATAGTTTAGCAGAATGGACAGTCAGTCAGGATGATAGTAATTGAATGAAACAGGACATGGATAGTTTAGCAGAATGGACAGACAGTCAGGATGATAGTAATTGACTGAAACAGGACATTGATAGTTTAGCAGAATGGACAGACAGTCAGGATGATAGTAATTGACTGAAACAGGACATGGATAGTTTAGCAGAATGGACAGAGAGTCAGGATGATAGTAATTGAATGAAACAGGACATGGATAGTTTAGCAGAATGGACAGACAGTCAGGATGATAGTAATTGACTGAAACAGGACATTGATAGTTTAGCAGAATGGACAGACAGTCAGGATGATAGTAATTGACTGAAACAGGACATGGATAGTTTAGCAGAATGGACAGACAGTCAGGATGATAGTAATTGACTGAAACAGGACATTGATAGTTTAGCAGAATGGACAGAGAGTCAGGATGATAGTAATTGACTGAAACAGGACATTGATAGTTTAGCAGAATGGACAGAGAGTCAGGATGATAGTAATTGACTGAAACAGGACATGGATAGTTTAGCAGAATGGACAGACAGTCAGGATGATAGTAATTGACTGAAACAGGACATGGATAGTTTAGCAGAATGGACAGAGAGTCAGGATGATAGTAATTGACTGAAACAGGACATTGATAGTTTAGCAGAATGGATAGACAGTCAGGATGATAGTAATTGACTGAAACAGGACATTGATAGTTTAGCAGAATGGACAGACAGTCAGGATGATAGTAATTGACTGAAACAGGACATTGATAGTTTAGCAGAATGGACAGACAGTCAGGATGATAGTAATTGACTGAAACAGGACATTGATAGTTTAGCAGAATGGTCAGGCAGTCAGGAAGATAGTAATTGACTGAAACAGGACATGGATAGTTTAGCAGAATGGACAGACAGTCTGGATGATAGTAATTGACTGAAACAGGACATTGATAGTTTAGCAGAATGGACAGAGGATCAGGATGATAGTAATTGACTGAAACAGGACATTGATAGGTTAGCAGAATGGACGGACAGTCAGGATGATAGTAATTGACTGAAACAGGACATTGATAGTTTAGCAGAATGGACAGAGGATCAGGATGATAGTAATTGACTGAAACAGGACATTGATAGTTTAGCAGAATGGACAGACAGTCAGGATGATAGTAATTGACTGAAACAGGACATTGATAGGTTAGCAGAATGGACAGAGAATCAGGATGATAGTAATTGACTGAAACAGGACATTGATAGTTTAGCAGAATGGACAGAGGATCAGGATGAAAGTAATTGACTGAAACAGGACATTGATAGTTTAGCAGAATGGACAGAGAGTCAGGATGATAGTAATTGACTGAAACAGGACATGGATAGTTTAGCAGAATGGACAGACAGTCAGGATGATAGTAATTGACTGAAACAGGACATTGATAGTTTAGCAGAATGGACAGACAGTCAGGATGATAGTAATTGACTGAAACAGGACATTGATAGTTTAGCAGAATGGACAGAGAGTCAGGATGATAGTAATTGACTGAAACAGGACATGGATAGTTTAGCAGAATGGACAGACAGTCAGTATGATAGTAATTGACTGAAGCAGGACATTGATAGTTTAGCAGAATGGACAGACAGTCAGGATGATAGTAATTGACTGAAACAGGACATTGATAGTTTAGCAGAATGGACAGAGAGTCAGGATGATAGTAATTGACTGAAACAGGACATTGATAGTTTAGCAGAATGGACAGACAGACAGGATGATAGTAATTGACTGAAACAGTACATGGATAGTTTAGCAGAATGGACAGACAGTCAGGATGATAGTAATTGACTGAAACAGGACATTGATAGTTTAGCAGAATGGATAGACAGTCAGGATGATAGTAATTGACTGAAACAGGACATTGATAGTTTAGCAGAATGGACAGACAGACAGGATGATAGTAATTGACTGAAACAGTACATGGATAGTTTAGCAGAATGGACAGACAGTCAGGATGATAGTAATTGACTGAAACAGGACATTGATAGTTTAGCAGTATGGATAGACAGTCAGGATGATAGTAATTGACTGAAACAGGACATTGATAGTTTAGCAGAATGGACAGACAGTCAGGATGATAGTAATTGACTGAAACAGGACATTGATAGTTTAGCAGAATGGACAGATAGTCAGGATGATAGTAATTGACTGAAACAGGACATTGATAGTTTAGCAGAATGGACAGACAGTCTGGATGATAGTAATTGACTGAAACAGGACATTGATAGTTTAGCAGAATGGACAGACAGTCAGGATGATAGTAATTGACTGAAACAGGACATGGATAGTTCAGCAGAATGGACAGACAGTCAGGATGATAGTAATTGACTGAAACAGGACATTGATAATTTAGCAGAATGAACAGACAGTCAGGATGATAGTAATTGTCTGAAACAGGACATTGATAGTTTAGCAGAATGGACAGACAGTCAGGATGATAGTAATTGACTGAAACAGGACATTGATAGTTTAGCAGAATGAACAGACAGTCAGGATGATAGTAATTGACTGAAACAGGACATTGATAGTTTAGCAGAATGGACAGACAGTCAGGATGATAGTAATTAACTGAAACAGGACATTGATAGATAGGCAGAATGGACAGAGGATCAGGATGATAGTAATTGACTGAAACAGGACATTGATAGTTTAGCAGAATGGACAGACAGTCAGGATGATAGTAATTGACTGAAACAGGCCATTGATAATTTAACAGAATGGACAGAAAGTCAGGATGATAGTAATTGACTGAAACAGGACATGGATAGTTTAGCAGAATGGACAGACAGTCAGGATGATAGTAATTGACTGAAACAGGACATTGATAATTTAACAGAATGGACAGACAGTCAGGATGATAGTAATTGACTGAAACAGGACATTGATAGTTTAGCAGAATGGACAGACAGACAGGATGATAGTAATTGACTGAAACAGTACATGGATAGTTTAGCAGAATGGACAGACAGTCAGGATGATAGTAATTGACTGAAACAGGACATTGATAGTTTAGCAGAATGGATAGACAGTCAGGATGATAGTAATTGACTGAAACAGGACATTGATAGTTTAGCAGAATGGACAGACAGTCAGGATGATAGTAATTGACTGAAACAGGACATTGATAGTTTAGCAGAATGGACAGACAGTCAGGATGATAGTAATTGACTGAAACAGGACATTGATAGTTTAGCAGAATGGACAGACAGTCAGGATGATAGTAATTGACTGAAACAGGACATTGATAGTTTAGCAGAATGGACAGACAGTCAGGATGATAGTAATTGACTGAAACAGGACATTGATAGTTTAGCAGAATGGACAGACAGTCAGGATGATAGTAATTGACTGAAACAGGACATTGACAGTTTAGCAGAATGGACAGACAGTCAGGATGATAGTAATTGACTGAAACAGGACATTGATAGTTTAGCAGAATGGACAGACAGTCTGGATGATAGTAATTGACTGAAACAGGACATTGATAGTTTAGCAGAATGGACAGACAGTCAGGATGATAGTAATTGACTGAAACAGGACATGGATAGTTTAGCAGAATGGACAGACAGTCAGGATGATAGTAATTGACTGAAACAGGACATGGATAGTTTAGCAGAATGGACAGACAGTCAGGATGATAGTAATTGACTGAAACAGGACATTGATAGTTTAGCAGAATGGACAGACCGTCAGGATGATAGTAATTGACTGAAACAGGACATTGATAGTTTAGCAGAATGAACAGACAGTCAGGATGATAGTAATTGACTGAAACAGGACATTGATAGTTTAGCAGAATGGACAGACAGTCAGGATGATAGTAATTGTCTGAAACAGGACATTGATAGTTTAGCAGAATGAACAGACAGTCAGGATGATAGTAATTGACTGAAACAGGACATTGATAGTTTAGCAGAATGGACAGACAGTCAGGATGATAGTAATTGACTGAAACAGGACATTGATAATTTAACAGAATGGACAGACAGTCAGGATGATAGTAATTGACTGAAACAGGACATTGATAATTTAACAGAATGGACAGACAGTCAGGATGATAGTAATTGACTGAAACAGGACATTGATAGTTTAGCAGAATGGACAGACAAACAGGATGATAGTAATTGACTGAAACAGGACATGGATAGATTAGCAGAATGGACAGACAGACAGGATGATAGTAATTGATTGAAACAGGACATGGATAATTTAGCAGAATGGACAGACAGTCAGGATGATAGTAAATGACTGAAACAGGACATTGATAGTTTGGCAGAATGGACAGACAGTCAGGATGATAGTAATTGACTGAAACAGGACATTGATAGTTTAGCAGAATGGACAGAGGATCAGGATGATAGTAATTGACTGAAACAGGACATTGATAGTTTAGCAGAATGGACAGACAGTCAGGATGATAGTAATTGACTGAAACAGGAAATGGATAGTTTAGCAGAATGGACAGACAGTCAGGATGATAGTAATTGACTGAAACAGGACATTGATAGGTTAGCAGAATGGACAGACAGTCAGGATGATAGTAATTGACTGAAACAGGACATTGATAGTTTAGCAGAATGGACAGAGGATCAGGATGATAGTAATTGACTGAAACAGGACATTGATAGTTTAGCAGAATGGACAGAGAGTCAGGATGATAGTAATTGACTGAAACAGGACATGGATAGTTTAGCAGAATGGACAGACTGTCAGGATGATAGTAATTGACTGAAACAGGACATTGATAGTTTAGCAGAATGGACAGAGAGTCAGGATGATAGTAATTGACTGAAACAGGACATTGATAGTTTAGCAGAATGGACAGAGGATCAGGATGATAGTAATTGACTGAAACAGGACATTGATAGTTTAGCAGAATGGACAGACAGTCAGGATGATAGTAATTGACTGAAACAGGAAATGGATAGTTTAGCAGAATGGACAGACAGTCAGGATGATAGTAATAGATTGAAACAGGACATTGATAGTTTAGCAGAATGGACAGACAGACAGGATGATAGTAATTGACTGAAACAGGACATGGATAGTTTATCAGAATGGACAGACAGTCAGGATGATAGTAATTGACTGAAACAGTACATGGATAGTTTAGCAGAATGGACAGACAGTCAGGATGACAGTAATTGACTGAAACAGTACATGGATAGTTTAGCAGAATGGACAGACAGACAGGATGATAGTAATTGACTGAAACAGTACATGGATAGTTTAGCAGAATGGACAGACAGTCAGGATGATAGTAATTGACTGAAACAGGACATTGATAGTTTAGCAGAATGGACAGACAGTCAGGATGATAGTAATTGACTGAAACAGGACATGGATAGTTTAGCAGAATGGATAGACAGTCAGGATGATAGTAATTGACTGAAACAGGACATTGATAGTTTAGCAGAATGGACAGACAGTCAGGATGATAGTAATTGAATGAAACAGGACATGGATAGTTTAGCAGAATGGACAGACAGTCAGGATGATAGTAATTGACTGAAACAGGACATTGATAGTTTAGCAGAATGGACAGACAGTCAGGATGATAGTAATTGACTGAAACAGGACATTGATAGTTTAGAAGAATGGACGGACAGTCAGGATGATAGTAATTGACTGAAACAGGACATTGATAGTTTAGCAGAATGGACAGACAGTCAGGATGATAGTAATTGACTGAAACAGGACATGGATAGTTTAGCAGAATGGACGGACAGTCAGGATGATAGTAATTGACTGAAACAGGACATTGATAGTTTAGCAGAATGGACAGACAGTCAGGATGATAGTAATTGACTGAAACAGGACATGGATAGTTTAGCAGAATGGACAGACAGTCAGGATGATAGTAATTGACTGAAACAGGACATTGATAGTTTAGCAGAATGGACAGACAGTCAGGATGATAGTAATTGACTGAAACAGGACATGGATAGTTTAGCAGAATGGACAGACAGTCAGGATGATAGTAATTGACTGAAACAGGACATGGATAGTTTAGCAGAATGGACAGACAGTCAGGATGATAGTAATTGAATGAAACAGGACATGGATAGTTTAGCAGAATGGACAGACAGTCAGGATGATAGTAATTGACTGAAACAGGACATGGATAGTTTAGCAGAATGGACAGACAGTCAGGATGATAGTAATTGACTGAAACAGGACATTGATAGTTTAGCAGAATGGACAGACAGTCAGGATGATAGTAATTGAATGAAACAGGACATGGATAGTTTAGCAGAATGGACAGACAGTCAGGATGATAGTAATTGACTGAAACAGGACATTGATAGTTTAGCAGAATGGATAGAGAGTCAGGATGATAGTAATTGACTGAAACAGGACATTGATAGTTTAGCAGAATGGATAGACAGTCAGGATGATAGTAATTGACTGAAACAGGACATTGATAGTTTAGCAGAATGGACAGACAGTCAGGATGATAGTAATTGACTGAAACAGGACATTGATAGTTTAGCAGAATGGACAGACAGTCAGGATGATAGTAATTGACTGAAACAGGACATTGATAGTTTAGAAGAATGGACAGACAGTCAGGATGATAGTAATTGACTGAAACAGGACATTGATAGTTTAGCAGAATGGACAGACAGTCAGGATGATAGTAATTGACTGAAACAGGACATTGATAGTTTAGCAGAATGGACAGACAGTCAGGATGATAGTAATTGACTGAAACAGGACATGGATAGTTTAGCAGAATGGACATACAGTCAGGATGATAGTAATTGACTGAAACAGGACATTGATAGTTTAGCAGAATGGACAGACAGTCAGGATGATAGTAATTGACTGAAACAGGACATGGATAGTTTAGCAGAATGGACAGACAGTCAGGATGATAGTAATTGACTGAAACAGGACATGGATAGTTTAGCAGAATGGACAGACAGTCAGGATGATAGTAATTGACAGAAACAGGACATGGATAGTTTAGCAGAATGGACAGACAGTGAGGATGATAGTAATTGACTGAAACAGGACATGGATAGTTTAGCAGAATGGACAGACAGTCAGGATGATAGTAATTGACTGAAACAGGACATTGATAGTTTAGCAGAATGGACAGTCAGTCAGGATGATAGTAATTGAATGAAACAGGACATGGATAGTTTAGCAGAATGGACAGACAGTCAGGATGATAGTAATTGACTGAAACAGGACATTGATAGTTTAGCAGAATGGACAGACAGTCAGGATGATAGTAATTGACTGAAACAGGACATGGATAGTTTAGCAGAATGGACAGAGAGTCAGGATGATAGTAATTGAATGAAACAGGACATGGATAGTTCAGCAGAATGGACAGACAGTCAGGATGATAGTAATTGACTGAAACAGGACATTGATAGTTTAGCAGAATGGACAGACAGTCAGGATGATAGTAATTGACTGAAACAGGACATGGATAGTTTAGCAGAATGGACAGACAGTCAGGATGATAGTAATTGACTGAAACAGGACATTGATAGTTTAGCAGAATGGACAGAGAGTCAGGATGATAGTAATTGACTGAAACAGGACATTGATAGTTTAGCAGAATGGACAGAGAGTCAGGATGATAGTAATTGACTGAAACAGGACATGGATAGTTTAGCAGAATGGACAGACAGTCAGGATGATAGTAATTGACTGAAACAGGACATGGATAGTTTAGCAGAATGGACAGAGAGTCAGGATGATAGTAATTGACTGAAACAGGACATTGATAGTTTAGCAGAATGGATAGACAGTCAGGATGATAGTAATTGACTGAAACAGGACATTGATAGTTTAGCAGAATGGACAGACAGTCAGGATGATAGTAATTGACTGAAACAGGACATTGATAGTTTAGCAGAATGGACAGACAGTCAGGATGATAGTAATTGACTGAAACAGGACATTGATAGTTTAGCAGAATGGTCAGGCAGTCAGGAAGATAGTAATTGACTGAAACAGGACATGGATAGTTTAGCAGAATGGACAGACAGTCTGGATGATAGTAATTGACTGAAACAGGACATTGATAGTTTAGCAGAATGGACAGAGGATCAGGATGATAGTAATTGACTGAAACAGGACATTGATAGGTTAGCAGAATGGACAGACAGTCAGGATGATAGTAATTGACTGAAACAGGACATTGATAGTTTAGCAGAATGGACAGAGGATCAGGATGATAGTAATTGACTGAAACAGGACATTGATAGTTTAGCAGAATGGACAGACAGTCAGGATGATAGTAATTGACTGAAACAGGACATTGATAGGTTAGCAGAATGGACAGAGAATCAGGATGATAGTAATTGACTGAAACAGGACATTGATAGTTTAGCAGAATGGACAGAGGATCAGGATGAAAGTAATTGACTGAAACAGGACATTGATAGTTTAGCAGAATGGACAGAGAGTCAGGATGATAGTAATTGACTGAAACAGGACATGGATAGTTTAGCAGAATGGACAGACAGTCAGGATGATAGTAATTGACTGAAACAGGACATTGATAGTTTAGCAGAATGGACAGACAGTCAGGATGATAGTAATTGACTGAAACAGGACATTGATAGTTTAGCAGAATGGACAGAGAGTCAGGATGATAGTAATTGACTGAAACAGGACATGGATAGTTTAGCAGAATGGACAGACAGTCAGTATGATAGTAATTGACTGAAGCAGGACATTGATAGTTTAGCAGAATGGACAGACAGTCAGGATGATAGTAATTGACTGAAACAGGACATTGATAGTTTAGCAGAATGGACAGAGAGTCAGGATGATAGTAATTGACTGAAACAGGACATTGATAGTTTAGCAGAATGGACAGACAGACAGGATGATAGTAATTGACTGAAACAGTACATGGATAGTTTAGCAGAATGGACAGACAGTCAGGATGATAGTAATTGACTGAAACAGGACATTGATAGTTTAGCAGAATGGATAGACAGTCAGGATGATAGTAATTGACTGAAACAGGACATTGATAGTTTAGCAGAATGGACAGACAGACAGGATGATAGTAATTGACTGAAACAGTACATGGATAGTTTAGCAGAATGGACAGACAGTCAGGATGATAGTAATTGACTGAAACAGGACATTGATAGTTTAGCAGTATGGATAGACAGTCAGGATGATAGTAATTGACTGAAACAGGACATTGATAGTTTAGCAGAATGGACAGACAGTCAGGATGATAGTAATTGACTGAAACAGGACATTGATAGTTTAGCAGAATGGACAGACAGTCAGGATGATAGTAATTGACTGAAACAGGACATTGATAGTTTAGCAGAATGGACAGACAGTCAGGATGATAGTAATTGACTGAAACAGGACATTGATAGTTTAGCAGAATGGACAGACAGTCAGGATGATAGTAATTGACTGAAACAGGACATTGATAGTTTAGCAGAATGGACAGACAGTCAGGATGATAGTAATTGACTGAAACAGGACATTGATAGTTTAGCAGAATGGACAGACAGTCAGGATGATAGTAATTGACTGAAACAGGACATTGATAGTTTAGCAGAATGGACAGACAGTCTGGATGATAGTAATTGACTGAAACAGGACATTGATAGTTTAGCAGAATGGACAGACAGTCAGGATGATAGTAATTGACTGAAACAGGACATGGATAGTTCAGCAGAATGGACAGACAGTCAGGATGATAGTAATTGACTGAAACAGGACATTGATAATTTAGCAGAATGAACAGACAGTCAGGATGATAGTAATTGTCTGAAACAGGACATTGATAGTTTAGCAGAATGGACAGACAGTCAGGATGATAGTAATTGACTGAAACAGGACATTGATAGTTTAGCAGAATGAACAGACAGTCAGGATGATAGTAATTGACTGAAACAGGACATTGATAGTTTAGCAGAATGGACAGACAGTCAGGATGATAGTAATTGACTGAAACAGGACATTGATAGATAGGCAGAATGGACAGAGGATCAGGATGATAGTAATTGACTGAAACAGGACATTGATAGTTTAGCAGAATGGACAGACAGTCAGGATGATAGTAATTGACTGAAACAGGCCATTGATAATTTAACAGAATGGACAGAAAGTCAGGATGATAGTAATTGACTGAAACAGGACATTGATAGTTTAGCAGAATGGACAGACAGTCAGGATGATAGTAATTGACTGAAACAGGACATTGATAATTTAACAGAATGGACAGACAGTCAGGATGATAGTAATTGACTGAAACAGGACATTGATAGTTTAGCAGAATGGACAGACAGACAGGATGATAGTAATTGACTGAAACAGTACATGGATAGTTTAGCAGAATGGACAGACAGTCAGGATGATAGTAATTGACTGAAACAGGACATTGATAGTTTAGCAGAATGGATAGACAGTCAGGATGATAGTAATTGACTGAAACAGGACATTGATAGTTTAGCAGAATGGACAGACAGTCAGGATGATAGTAATTGACTGAAACAGGACATTGATAGTTTAGCAGAATGGACAGACAGTCAGGATGATAGTAATTGACTGAAACAGGACATTGATAGTTTAGCAGCATGGACAGACAGTCAGGATGATAGTAATTGACTGAAACAGGACATTGATAGTTTAGCAGAATGGACAGACAGTCAGGATGATAGTAATTGACTGAAACAGGACATTGATAGTTTAGCAGAATGGACAGACAGTCAGGATGATAGTAATTGACTGAAACAGGACATTGACAGTTTAGCAGAATGGACAGACAGTCAGGATGATAGTAATTGACTGAAACAGGACATTGATAGTTTAGCAGAATGGACAGACAGTCTGGATGATAGTAATTGACTGAAACAGGACATTGATAGTTTAGCAGAATGGACAGACAGTCAGGATGATAGTAATTGACTGAAACAGGACATGGATAGTTTAGCAGAATGGACAGACAGTCAGGATGATAGTAATTGACTGAAACAGGACATGGATAGTTTAGCAGAATGGACAGACAGTCAGGATGATAGTAATTGACTGAAACAGGACATTGATAGTTTAGCAGAATGGACAGACAGTCAGGATGATAGTAATTGACTGAAACAGGACATTGATAGTTTAGCAGAATGAACAGACAGTCAGGATGATAGTAATTGACTGAAACAGGACATTGATAGTTTAGCAGAATGGACAGACAGTCAGGATGATAGTAATTGTCTGAAACAGGACATTGATAGTTTAGCAGAATGAACAGACAGTCAGGATGATAGTAATTGACTGAAACAGGACATTGATAGTTTAGCAGAATGGACTGACAGTCAGGATGATAGTAATTGACTGAAACAGGACATTGATAATTTAACAGAATGGACAGACAGTCAGGATGATAGTAATTGACTGAAACAGGACATTGATAATTTAACAGAATGGACAGACAGTCAGGATGATAGTAATTGACTGAAACAGGACATTGATAGTTTAGCAGAATGGACAGACAAACAGGATGATAGTAATTGACTGAAACAGGACATGGATAGATTAGCAGAATGGACAGACAGACAGGATGATAGTAATTGATTGAAACAGGACATGGATAATTTAGCAGAATGGACAGACAGTCAGGATGATAGTAAATGACTGAAACAGGACATTGATAGTTTGGCAGAATGGACAGACAGTCAGGATGATAGTAATTGACTGAAACAGGACATTGATAGTTTAGCAGAATGGACAGAGGATCAGGATGATAGTAATTGACTGAAACAGGACATTGATAGTTTAGCAGAATGGACAGACAGTCAGGATGATAGTAATTGACTGAAACAGGAAATGGATAGTTTAGCAGAATGGACAGACAGTCAGGATGATAGTAATTGACTGAAACAGGACATTGATAGGTTAGCAGAATGGACAGACAGTCAGGATGATAGTAATTGACTGAAACAGGACATTGATAGTTTAGCAGAATGGACAGAGGATCAGGATGATAGTAATTGACTGAAACAGTACATGGATAGTTTAGCAGAATGGACAGACAGTCAGGATGATAGTAATTGACTGAAACAGGACATTGATAGTTTAGCAGAATGGATAGACAGTCAGGATGATAGTAATTGACTGAAACAGGACATTGATAGTTTAGCAGAATGGACAGACAGTCAGGATGATAGTAATTGACTGAAACAGGACATTGATAGTTTAGCAGAATGGACAGACAGTCAGGATGATAGTAATTGACTGAAACAGGACATTGATAGTTTAGCAGAATGGACAGACAGTCAGGATGATAGTAATTGACTGAAACAGGACATTGATAGTTTAGCAGAATGGACAGACAGTCAGGATGATAGTAATTGACTGAAACAGGACATTGATAGTTTAGCAGAATGGACAGACAGTCAGGATGATAGTAATTGACTGAAACAGGACATTGACAGTTTAGCAGAATGGACAGACAGTCAGGATGATAGTAATTGACTGAAACAGGACATTGATAGTTTAGCAGAATGGACAGACAGTCTGGATGATAGTAATTGACTGAAACAGGACATTGATAGTTTAGCAGAATGGACAGACAGTCAGGATGATAGTAATTGACTGAAACAGGACATGGATAGTTTAGCAGAATGGACAGACAGTCAGGATGATAGTAATTGACTGAAACAGGACATGGATAGTTTAGCAGAATGGACAGACAGTCAGGATGATAGTAATTGACTGAAACAGGACATTGATAGTTTAGCAGAATGGACAGACAGTCAGGATGATAGTAATTGACTGAAACAGGACATTGATAGTTTAGCAGAATGAACAGACAGTCAGGATGATAGTAATTGACTGAAACAGGACATTGATAGTTTAGCAGAATGGACAGACAGTCAGGATGATAGTAATTGTCTGAAACAGGACATTGATAGTTTAGCAGAATGAACAGACAGTCAGGATGATAGTAATTGACTGAAACAGGACATTGATAGTTTAGCAGAATGGACAGACAGTCAGGATGATAGTAATTGACTGAAACAGGACATTGATAATTTAACAGAATGGACAGACAGTCAGGATGATAGTAATTGACTGAAACAGGACATTGATAATTTAACAGAATGGACAGACAGTCAGGATGATAGTAATTGACTGAAACAGGACATTGATAGTTTAGCAGAATGGACAGACAAACAGGATGATAGTAATTGACTGAAACAGGACATGGATAGATTAGCAGAATGGACAGACAGACAGGATGATAGTAATTGATTGAAACAGGACATGGATAATTTAGCAGAATGGACAGACAGTCAGGATGATAGTAAATGACTGAAACAGGACATTGATAGTTTGGCAGAATGGACAGACAGTCAGGATGATAGTAATTGACTGAAACAGGACATTGATAGTTTAGCAGAATGGACAGAGGATCAGGATGATAGTAATTGACTGAAACAGGACATTGATAGTTTAGCAGAATGGACAGACAGTCAGGATGATAGTAATTGACTGAAACAGGAAATGGATAGTTTAGCAGAATGGACAGACAGTCAGGATGATAGTAATTGACTGAAACAGGACATTGATAGGTTAGCAGAATGGACAGACAGTCAGGATGATAGTAATTGACTGAAACAGGACATTGATAGTTTAGCAGAATGGACAGAGGATCAGGATGATAGTAATTGACTGAAACAGGACATTGATAGTTTAGCAGAATGGACAGAGAGTCAGGATGATAGTAATTGACTGAAACAGGACATGGATAGTTTAGCAGAATGGACAGACTGTCAGGATGATAGTAATTGACTGAAACAGGACATTGATAGTTTAGCAGAATGGACAGAGAGTCAGGATGATAGTAATTGACTGAAACAGGACATTGATAGTTTAGCAGAATGGACAGAGGATCAGGATGATAGTAATTGACTGAAACAGGACATTGATAGTTTAGCAGAATGGACAGACAGTCAGGATGATAGTAATTGACTGAAACAGGAAATGGATAGTTTAGCAGAATGGACAGACAGTCAGGATGATAGTAATTGACTGAAACAGGACATTGATAGGTTAGCAGAATGGACAGACAGTCAGAATGATAGTAATTGACTGAAACAGGACATTGATAGTTTGGCAGAATGGACAGAGGATCAGGATGATAGTAATTGACTGAAACAGGACATTGATAGTTTAACAGAATGGACAGAGAGTCAGGATGATAGTAATTGACTGAAACAGGACATGGATAGTTTAGCAGAATGGACAGACTGTCAGGATGATAGTAATTGACTGAAACAGGACATTGATAGTTTAGCAGAATGGACAGACAGTCAGGATGATAGTAATTGACTGAAACAGGACATTGATAGATAGGCAGAATGGACAGAGAGTCAGGATGATAGTAATTGACTGAAACAGGACATGGATAGTTTAGCACAATGGACAGACAGTCAGAATGATAGTAATTGACTGAAACAGGACATTGATAGATTAGCAGAATGGACAGAAAGTCAGGATGATAGTAATTGACTTAAACAGGACATTGATAGTTTAGCAGAATGGACAGAGAGTCAGGATGATAGTAATTGACTGAAACAGGACATTGATAGTTTAGCAGAATGGACAGACAGACAGGATGATAGTAATTGACTGAAATAGTACATGGATAGTTTAGCAGAATGGACAGACAGTCAGGATGATAGTAATTGACTGAAACAGGACATTGACAGTTAAGCAGAATGGATAGACAGTCAGGATGATAGTAATTGACTGAAACAGGACATTGATAGTTTAGCAGAATGGACAGACAGTCAGGATGATAGTAATTGACTGAAACAGGACATTGATAGTTTAGCAGAATGGACAGACAGTCAGGATGATAGTAATTGACTGAAACAGGACATTGATAGTTTAGCAGAATGGACAGACAGTCAGGATGATAGTAATTGACTGAAACAGGACATTGATAGTTTAGCAGAATGGACAGACAGTCAGGATGATAGTAATTGACTGAAACAGGACATGGATAGTTTAGCAGAATGGACAGACAGTCAGGATGATAGTAATTGACTGAAACAGGACATTGATAGTTTAGCAGAATGGACAGACAGTCAGGATGATAGTAATTGACTGAAACAGGACATTGATAGTTTAGCAGAATGGACAGACAGTCAGGATGATAGTAATTGACTGAAACAGGACATTGATAGTTTAGCAGAATGGACAGACAGTCTGGATGATAGTAATTGACTGAAACAGGACATTGATAGTTTAGCAGAATGGACAGACAGTCAGGATGATAGTAATTGACTGAAACAGGACATGGATAGTTTAGCAGAATGGACAGACAGTCAGGATGATAGTAATTGACTGATACAGGACATGGATAGTTTAGCAGAATGGACAGACAGTCAGGATGATAGTAATTGACTGAAACAGGACATTGATAGTTTAGCAGAATGGACAGACAGTCAGGATGATAGTAATTGACTGAAACAGGACATTGATAGTTTAGCAGAATGAACAGACAGTCAGGATGATAGTAATTGACTTAAACAGGACATTGATAGTTTAGCAGAATGGACAGACAGTCAGGATGATAGTAATTGACTGAAGCAGGACATTGATAGTTTAGCAGAATGGACAGACAGTCAGGATGATAGTAATTGACTGAAACAGGACATTGATAGTTTAGCAGAATGGATAGACAGTCAGGATGATAGTAATTGACTGAAACAGGACATGGATAGTTAAGCAGAATGGACAGACTGTCAGGATGATAGTAATTGACTGAAACAGGACATGGATAGTTTAGCAGAATGGACAGACAGTCTGGATGATAGTAATTGACTGAAACAGGACATGGATAGTTTAGCAGAATGGACAGACAGTCTGGATGATAGTAATTGACTGAAACAGGACATGGATAGTTTAGCAGAATGGATAGACAGTCAGGATGATAGTAATTGACTGAAACAGGACATGGATAGTTTAGCAGAATGGACAGACAGACAGGATGATAGTAATTGACTGAAACAGGACATTGATAGTTTAGCAGAATGGACAGAGAGTCAGGATGATAGTAATTGACTGAAACAGGACATTGATAGTTTAGCAGAATGGACAGAGAGTCAGGATGATAGTAATTGACTGAAACAGGACATGGATAGTTTAGCAGAATGGACAGACAGTCAGGATGATAGTAATTGACTGAAACAGGACATGGATAGTTTAGCAGAATGGACAGAGAGTCAGGATGATAGTAATTGACTGAAACAGGACATTGATAGTTTAGCAGAATGGATAGACAGTCAGGATGATAGTAATTGACAGAAACATGACATTGATAGTTTAGCAGAATGGACAGACAGTCAGGATGATAGTAATTGACTGAAACAGGACATTGATAGTTTAGCAGAATGGACAGACAGTCAGGATGATAGTAATTGACTGAAACAGGACATTGATAGTTTAGCAGAATGGACAGACAGTCAGGAAGATAGTAATTGACTGAAACAGGACATGGATAGTTTAGCAGAATGGACAGACAGTCAGGATGATAGTAATTGACTGAAACAGGACATTGATAGTTTAGCAGAATGGACAGAGGATCAGGATGATAGTAATTGACTGAAACAGGACATTGATAGGTTAGCAGAACGGACAGACAGTCAGGATGATAGTAATTGACTGAAACAGGACATTGATAGTTTAGCAGAAAGGACAGAGGATCAGGATGATAGTAATTGACTGAAACAGGACATTGATAGTTTAGCAGAATGGACAGACATTCAGGATGATAGTAATTGACTGAAACAGGACATTGATAGGTTAGCAGAATGGACAGACAGTCAGGATGATAGTAATTGACTGAAACAGGACATTGATAGTTTAGCAGAATGGACAGAGGATCAGGATGATAGTAATTGACTGAAACAGGACATTGATAGTTTAGCAGAATGGACAGAGAGTCAGGATGATAGTAATTGACTGAAACAGGACATGGATAGTTTAGCAGAATGGACAGACAGTCAGGATGATAGTAATTGACTGAAACAGGACATTGATAGTTTAGCAGAATGGACAGACATTCAGGATGATAGTAATTGACTGAAACAGGACATTGATAGGTTAGCAGAATGGACAGACAGTCTGGATGATAGTAATTGACTGAAACAGGACATGGATAGTTTAGCAGAATGGATAGACAGTCAGGATGATAGTAATTGACTGAAACAGGACATGGATAGTTTAGCAGAATGGACAGACAGACAGGATGATAGTAATTGACTGAAACAGGACATTGATAGTTTAGCAGAATGGACAGAGAGTCAGGATGATAGTAATTGACTGAAACAGGACATTGATAGTTTAGCAGAATGGACAGAGAGTCAGGATGATAGTAATTGACTGAAACAGGACATGGATAGTTTAGCAGAATGGACAGAGAGTCAGGATGATAGTAATTGACTGAAACAGGACATGGATAGTTTAGCACAATGGACAGACAGTCAGGATGATAGTAATTGACTGAAACAGGACATTGATAGATTAGCAGAATGGACAGACAGTCAGGATGATAGTAATTGACTTAAACAGGACATTGATAGTTTAGCAGAATGGACAGAGAGTCAGGATGATAGTAATTGACTGAAACAGGACATTGATAGTTTAGCAGAATGGACAGACAGAAAGGATGATAGTAATTGACTGAAACAGTACATGGATAGTTTAGCAGAATGGACAGACAGTCAGGATGATAGTAATTGACTGAAACAGGACATTGATAGTTTAGCAGAATGGATAGACAGTCAGGATGATAGTAATTGACTGAAACAGGACATTGATAGTTTAGCAGAATGGACAGACAGTCAGGATGGTAGTAATTGACTGAAACAGGACATTGATAGTTTAGCAGAATGGACAGAGAGTCAGGATGATAGTAATTGACTGAAACAGGACATTGATAGTTTAGCAGAATGGACAGACAGTCAGGATGATAGTAATTGACTGAAACAGGACATTGATAGTTTAGCAGAATGGACAGACAGTCAGGATGATAGTAATTGACTGAAACAGGACATGGATAGTTTAGCAGAATGGACAGACAGTCAGGATGATAGTAATTGACTGAAACAGGACATTGATAGTTTAGCAGAATGGACAGACAGTCAGGATGATAGTAATTGACTGAAACAGGACATTGATAGTTTAGCAGAATGGACAGACATTCAGGATGATAGTAATTGACTGAAACAGGACATTGATAGGTTAGCAGAATGGACAGACAGTCTGGATGATAGTAATTGACTGAAACAGGACATGGATAGTTTAGCAGAATGGATAGACAGTCAGGATGATAGTAATTGACTGAAACAGGACATGGATAGTTTAGCAGAATGGACAGACAGACAGGATGATAGTAATTGACTGAAACAGGACATTGATAGTTTAGCAGAATGGACAGAGAGTCAGGATGATAGTAATTGACTGAAACAGGACATTGATAGTTTAGCAGAATGGACAGAGAGTCAGGATGATAGTAATTGACTGAAACAGGACATGGATAGTTTAGCAGAATGGACAGAGAGTCAGGATGATAGTAATTGACTGAAACAGGACATGGATAGTTTAGCACAATGGACAGACAGTCAGGATGATAGTAATTGACTGAAACAGGACATTGATAGATTAGCAGAATGGACAGACAGTCAGGATGATAGTAATTGACTTAAACAGGACATTGATAGTTTAGCAGAATGGACAGAGAGTCAGGATGATAGTAATTGACTGAAACAGGACATTGATAGTTTAGCAGAATGGACAGACAGACAGGATGATAGTAATTGACTGAAACAGTACATGGATAGTTTAGCAGAATGGACAGACAGTCAGGATGATAGTAATTGACTGAAACAGGACATTGATAGTTTAGCAGAATGGATAGACAGTCAGGATGATAGTAATTGACTGAAACAGGACATTGATAGTTTAGCAGAATGAACAGACAGTCAGGATGGTAGTAATTGACTGAAACAGGACATTGATAGTTTAGCAGAATGGACAGAGAGTCAGGATGATAGTAATTGACTGAAACAGGACATTGATAGTTTAGCAGAATGGACAGACAGTCAGGATGATAGTAATTGACTGAAACAGGACATTGATAGTTTAGCAGAATGGACAGACAGTCAGGATGATAGTAATTGACTGAAACAGGACATGGATAGTTTAGCAGAATGGACAGACAGTCAGGATGATAGTAATTGACTGAAACAGGACATTGATAGTTTAGCAGAATGGACAGACAGTCAGGATGATAGTAATTGACTGAAACAGGACATTGATAGCTTAGCAGAATGGACAGAGAGTCAGGATGATAGTAATTGACTGAAACAGGACATGGATAGTTTAGCAGAATGGACAGACAGTCAGGATGATAGTAATTGACTGAAACAGGACATTGATAGTTTAGCAGAATGGACAGACATTCAGGATGATAGTAATTGACTGAAACAGGACATTGATAGGTTAGCAGAATGGACAGACAGTCTGGATGATAGTAATTGACTGAAACAGGACATGGATAGTTTAGCAGAATGGATAGACAGTCAGGATGATAGTAATTGACTGAAACAGGACATGGATAGTTTAGCAGAATGGACAGACAGACAGGATGATAGTAATTGACTGAAACAGGACATTGATAGTTTAGCAGAATGGACAGAGAGTCAGGATGATAGTAATTGACTGAAACAGGACATTGATAGTTTAGCAGAATGGACAGAGAGTCAGGATGATAGTAATTGACTGAAACAGGACATGGATAGTTTAGCAGAATGGACAGAGAGTCAGGATGATAGTAATTGACTGAAACAGGACATGGATAGTTTAGCACAATGGACAGACAGTCAGGATGATAGTAATTGACTGAAACAGGACATTGATAGATTAGCAGAATGGACAGACAGTCAGGATGATAGTAATTGACTTAAACAGGACATTGATAGTTTAGCAGAATGGACAGAGAGTCAGGATGATAGTAATTGACTGAAACAGGACATTGATAGTTTAGCAGAATGGACAGACAGACAGGATGATAGTAATTGACTGAAACAGTACATGGATAGTTTAGCAGAATGGACAGACAGTCAGGATGATAGTAATTGACTGAAACAGGACATTGATAGTTTAGCAGAATGGATAGACAGTCAGGATGATAGTAATTGACTGAAACAGGACATTGATAGTTTAGCAGAATGGACAGACAGTCAGGATGGTAGTAATTGACTGAAACAGGACATTGATAGTTTAGCAGAATGGACAGAGAGTCAGGATGATAGTAATTGACTGAAACAGGACATTGATAGTTTAGCAGAATGGACAGACAGTCAGGATGATAGTAATTGACTGAAACAGGACATTGATAGTTTAGCAGAATGGACAGACAGTCAGGATGATAGTAATTGACTGAAACAGGACATGGATAGTTTAGCAGAATGGACAGACAGTCAGGATGATAGTAATTGACTGAAACAGGACATTGATAGTTTAGCAGAATGGACAGACAGTCAGGATGATAGTAATTGACTGAAACAGGACATTGATAGTTTAGCAGAATGGACAGACAGTCAGGATGATAGTAATTGACTGAAACAGGACATTGATAGTTTAGCAGAATGGACAGACAGTCTGGATGATAGTAATTGACTGAAACAGGACATTGATAGTTTAGCAGAATGGACAGACAGTCAGGATGATAGTAATTGACTGAAACAGGACATGGATAGTTTAGCAGAATGGACAGACAGTCAGGATGATAGTAATTGACTGATACAGGACATGGATAGTTTAGCAGAATGGACAGACAGTCAGGATGATAGTAATTGACTGAAACAGGACATTGATAGTTTAGCAGAATGGACAGACAGTCAGGATGATAGTAATTGACTGAAACAGGACATTGATAGTTTAGCAGAATGAACAGACAGTCAGGATGATAGTAATTGACTGAAACAGGACATTGATAGTTTAGCAGAATGGACAGACAGTCAGGATGATAGTAATTGACTGAAGCAGGACATTGATAGTTTAGCAGAATGGACAGACAGTCAGGATGATAGTAATTGACTGAAACAGGACATTGATAGTTTAGCAGAATGAATAGACAGTCAGGATGATAGTAATTGACTGAAACAGGACATGGATAGTTAAGCAGAATGGACAGACTGTCAGGATGATAGTAATTGACTGAAACAGGACATGGATAGTTTAGCAGAATGGACAGACAGTCTGGATGATAGTAATTGACTGAAACAGGACATGGATAGTTTAGCAGAATGGACAGACAGTCTGGATGATAGTAATTGACTGAAACAGGACATGGATAGTTTAGCAGAATGGATAGACAGTCAGGATGATAGTAATTGACTGAAACAGGACATGGATAGTTTAGCAGAATGGACAGACAGACAGGATGATAGTAATTGACTGAAACAGGACATTGATAGTTTAGCAGAATGGACAGAGAGTCAGGATGATAGTAATTGACTGAAACAGGACATTGATAGTTTAGCAGAATGGACAGAGAGTCAGGATGATAGTAATTGACTGAAACAGGACATGGATAGTTTAGCAGAATGGACAGACAGTCAGGATGATAGTAATTGACTGAAACAGGACATGGATAGTTTAGCAGAATGGACAGAGAGTCAGGATGATAGTAATTGACTGAAACAGGACATTGATAGTTTAGCAGAATGGATAGACAGTCAGGATGATAGTAATTGACTGAAACAGGACATGGATAGTTAAGCAGAATGGACAGACTGTCAGGATGATAGTAATTGACTGAAACAGGACATGGATAGTTTAGCAGAATGGACAGACAGTCTGGATGATAGTAATTGACTGAAACAGGACATGGATAGTTTAGCAGAATGGACAGACAGTCTGGATGATAGTAATTGACTGAAACAGGACATGGATAGTTTAGCAGAATGGATAGACAGTCAGGATGATAGTAATTGACTGAAACAGGACATGGATAGTTTAGCAGAATGGACAGACAGACAGGATGATAGTAATTGACTGAAACAGGACATTGATAGTTTAGCAGAATGGACAGAGAGTCAGGATGATAGTAATTGACTGAAACAGGACATTGATAGTTTAGCAGAATGGACAGAGAGTCAGGATGATAGTAATTGACTGAAACAGGACGTGGATAGTTTAGCAGAATGGACAGACAGTCAGGATGATAGTAATTGACTGAAACAGGACATGGATAGTTTAGCAGAATGGACAGAGAGTCAGGATGATAGTAATTGACTGAAACAGGACATTGATAGTTTAGCAGAATGGATAGACAGTCAGGATGATAGTAATTGACTGAAACATGACATTGATAGTTTAGCAGAATGGACAGACAGTCAGGATGATAGTAATTGACTGAAACAGGACATTGATAGTTTAGCAGAATGGACAGACAGTCAGGATGATAGTAATTGACTGAAACAGGACATTGATAGTTTAGCAGAATGGACAGACAGTCAGGAAGATAGTAATTGACTGAAACAGGACATGGATAGTTTAGCAGAATGGACAGACAGTCAGGATGATAGTAATTGACTGAAACAGGACATTGATAGTTTAGCAGAATGGACAGAGGATCAGGATGATAGTAATTGACTGAAACAGGACATTGATAGGTTAGCAGAATGGACAGACAGTCAGGATGATAGTAATTGACTGAAACAGGACATTGATAGTTTAGCAGAATGGACAGAGGATCAGGATGATAGTAATTGACTGAAACAGGACATTGATAGTTTAGCAGAATGGACAGAGAGTCAGGATGATAGTAATTGACTGAAACAGGACATGGATAGTTTAGCAGAATGGACAGACAGTCAGGATGATAGTAATTGACTGAAACAGGACATTGATAGTTTAGCAGAATGGACAGACATTCAGGATGATAGTAATTGACTGAAACAGGACATTGATAGGTTAGCAGAATGGACAGACAGTCTGGATGATAGTAATTGACTGAAACAGGACATGGATAGTTTAGCAGAATGGATAGACAGTCAGGATGATAGTAATTGACTGAAACAGGACATGGATAGTTTAGCAGAATGGACAGACAGACAGGATGATAGTAATTGACTGAAACAGGACATTGATAGTTTAGCAGAATGGACAGAGAGTCAGGATGATAGTAATTGACTGAAACAGGACATTGATAGTTTAGCAGAATGGACAGAGAGTCAGGATGATAGTAATTGACTGAAACAGGACATGGATAGTTTAGCAGAATGGACAGACAGTCAGGATGATAGTAATTGACTGAAACAGGACATGGATAGTTTAGCAGAATGGACAGAGAGTCAGGATGATAGTAATTGACTGAAACAGGACATTGATAGTTTAGCAGAATGGATAGACAGTCAGGATGATAGTAATTGACTGAAACATGACATTGATAGTTTAGCAGAATGGATAGACAGTCAGGATGATAGTAATTGACTGAAACAGGACATGGATAGTTTAGCAGAATGGACAGACAGACAGGATGATAGTAATTGACTGAAACAGGACATTGATAGTTTAGCAGAATGGACAGACAGTCAGGATGATAGTAATTGACTGAAACAGGACATTGATAGTTTAGCAGAATGGACAGAGAGTCAGGATGATAGTAATTGACTGAAACAGGACATGGATAGTTTAGCAGAATGGACAGACAGTCAGGATGATAGTAATTGACTGAAACAGGACATGGATAGTTTAGCAGAATGGACAGAGAGTCAGGATGATAGTAATTGACTGAAACAGGACATTGATAGTTTAGCAGAATGGATAGACAGTCAGGATGATAGTAATTGACTGAAACATGACATTGATAGTTTAGCAGAATGGACAGACAGTCAGGATGACAGTAATTGACTGAAACAGGACATTGATAGTTTAGCAGAATGGACAGACAGTCAGGATGATAGTAATTGACTGAAACAGGACATTGATAGTTTAGCAGAATGGACAGACAGTCAGGAAGATAGTAATTGACTGAAACAGGACATGGATAGTTTAGCAGAATGGACAGACAGTCAGGATGATAGTAATTGACTGAAACAGGACATTGATAGTTTAGCAGAATGGACAGAGGATCAGGATGATAGTAATTGACTGAAACAGGACATTGATAGGTTAGCAGAATGGACAGACAGTCAGGATGATAGTAATTGACTGAAACAGGACATTGATAGTTTAGCAGAATGGACAGAGGATCAGGATGATAGTAATTGACTGAAACAGGACATTGATAGTTTAGCAGAATGGACAGACATTCAGGATGATAGTAATTGACTGAAACAGGACATTGATAGGTTAGCAGAATGGACAGACAGTCAGGATGATAGTAATTGACTGAAACAGGACATTGATAGTTTAGCAGAATGGACAGACAGTCAGGATGATAGTAATTGACTGAAACAGGACATGGATAGTTTAGCAGAATGGACAGAGAGTCAGGATGATAGTAATTGACTGAAACAGGACATGGATAGTTTAGCAGAATGGACAGACAGTCAGGATGATAGTAATTGACTGAAACAGGACATTGATAGTTTAGCAGAATGGACAGACAGTCAGGATGATAGTAATTGACTGAAACAGGACATTGATAGTTTAGCAGAATGGACAGAGAGTCAGGATGATAGTAATTGACTGAAACAGGACATGGATAGTTTAGCAGAATGGACAGACAGTCAGGATGATAGTAATTGACTGAAACAGGACATGGATAGTTTAGCAGAATGGACAGAGAGTCAGGATGATAGTAATTGACTGAAACAGGACATTGATAGTTTAGCAGAATGGATAGACAGTCAGGATGATAGTAATTGACTGAAACATGACATTGATAGTTTAGCAGAATGGATAGACAGTCAGGATGATAGTAATATGACTGAAACAGGACATGGATAGTTTAGCAGAATGGACAGACAGACAGGATGATAGTAATTGACTGAAACAGGACATTGATAGTTTAGCAGAATGGACAGACAGTCAGGATGATAGTAATTGACTGAAACAGGACATTGATAGTTTAGCAGAATGGACAGAGAGTCAGGATGATAGTAATTGACTGAAACAGGACATGGATAGTTTAGCAGAATGGACAGACAGTCAGGATGATAGTAATTGACTGAAACAGGACATGGATAGTTTATCAGAATGGACAGAGAGTCAGGATGATAGTAATTGACTGAAACAGGACATTGATAGTTTAGCAGAATGGATAGACAGTCAGGATGATAGTAATTGACTGAAACATGACATTGATAGTTTAGCAGAATGGACAGACAGTCAGGATGATAGTAATTGACTGAAACAGGACATTGATAGTTTAGCAGAATGGACAGACAGTCAGGATGATAGTAATTGACTGAAACAGGACATTGATAGTTTAGCAGAATGGACAGACAGTCAGGAAGATAGTAATTGACTGAAACAGGACATGGATAGTTTAGCAGAATGGACAGACAGTCAGGATGATAGTAATTGACTGAAACAGGACATTGATAGTTTAGCAGAATGGACAGAGGATCAGGATGATAGTAATTGACTGAAACAGGACATTGATAGGTTAGCAGAATGGACAGACAGTCAGGATGATAGTAATTGACTGAAACAGGACATTGATAGTTTAGCAGAATGGACAGAGGATCAGGATGATAGTAATTGACTGAAACAGGACATTGATAGTTTAGCAGAATGGACAGACATTCAGGATGATAGTAATTGACTGAAACAGGACATTGATAGGTTAGCAGAATGGACAGACAGTCAGGATGATAGTAATTGACTGAAACAGGACATTGATAGTTTAGCAGAATGGACAGAGGATCAGGATGATAGTAATTGACTGAAACAGGACATGGATAGTTTAGCAGAATGGACAGAGAGTCAGGATGATAGTAATTGACTGAAACAGGACATGGATAGTTTAGCAGAATGGACAGACAGTCAGGATGATAGTAATTGACTGAAACAGGACATTGATAGTTTAGCAGAATGGACAGACAGTCAGGATGATAGTAATTGACTGAAACAGGACATTGATAGTTTAGCAGAATGGACAGAGAGTCAGGATGATAGTAATTGACTGAAACAGGACATGGATAGTTTAGCAGAATGGACAGACAGTCAGGATGATAGTAATTGACTGAAGCAGGACATTGATAGTTTAGCATAATGGACAGACAGTCAGGATGATAGTAATTGACTGAAACAGGACATTGATAGTTTAGCAGAATGGACAGAGAGTCAGGATGATAGTAATTGACTGAAACAGGACATTCATAGTTTAGCAGAATGGACAGACAGACAGGATGATAGTAATTGACTGAAACAGTACATGGATAGTTTAGCAGAATGGACAGACAGTCAGGATGATAGTAATTGACTGAAACAGGACATTGATAGTTTAGCAGAATGGATAGACAGTCAGGATGATAGTAATTGACAGAAACAGGACATTGATAGTTTAGCAGAATGGATAGACAGTCAGGATGATAGTAATTGACTGAAACAGGACATTGATAGTTTAGCACAATGGACATACTTTCAGGATGATAGTAATTGACTGAAACAGGACATTGATAGTTTAGCAGAATGGACAGACAGTCAGGATGATAGTAATTGACTGAAACAGGACATTGATAGTTTAGCAGAATGGACAGACAGTCAGGATGATAGTAATTGACTGAAACAGGACATTGATAGTTTAGCAGAATGGACAGACAGTCAGGATGATAGTAATTGACTGAAACAGGACATTGATAGTTTAGCAGAATGGACAGACAGTCAGGATGATAGTAATTGACTGAAACAGGACATTGATAGTTTAGCAGATGGACAGACAGTCAGGATGATAGTAATTGACTGAAACAGGACATTGATAATTTAGCAGAATGGACAGACAGTCTGGATGATAGTAATTGACTGAAACAGGACATTGATAGTTTAGCAGAATGGACAGACAGTCAGGATGATAGTAATTGACTGAAACAGGACATTGATAGTTTAGCAGAATGGACAGACAGTCAGGATGATAGTAATTGACTGAAACAGGACATGGATAGTTTAGCAGAATGGACAGACAGTCAGGATGATAGTAATTGACTGAAACAGGACATTGATAGTTTTGCAGAATGGACAGACAGTCAGGATGATAGTAATTGACTGAAACAGGACATTGATAGTTTAGCAGAATGAACAGACAGTCAGGATGATAGTAATTGACTGAAACAGGACATTGATAGTTTAGCAGAATGGACAGACAGTCAGGATGATAGTAATTGACTGAAACAGGACATTGATAGTTTAGCAGAATGAACAGACAGTCAGGATGATAGTAATTGACTGAAACAGGACATTGATAGTTTAGCAGAATGGACAGACAGTCAGGATGATAGTAATTGACTGAAACAGGACATTGATAGTTTAGCAGAATGGACAGACAGTCAGGATGATAGTAATTGACTGAAACAGGACATGGATAGTTTAGCAGAATGGACAGAGAGTCAGGATGATAGTAATTGACTGAAACAGGACATTGATAGGTTAGCAGAATGGACAGACAGTCAGGATGATAGTAATTGACTGAAACAGGACATTGATAGTTTAGCAGAATGGACAGAGGATCAGGATGATAGTAATTGACTGAAACAGGACATTGATAGTTTAGCAGAATGGACAGACATTCAGGATGATAGTAATTGACTGAAACAGGACATTGATAGGTTAGCAGAATGGACAGACAGTCAGGATGATAGTAATTGACTGAAACAGGACATTGATAGTTTAGCAGAATGGACAGACAGTCAGGATGATAGTAATTGACTGAAACAGGACATGGATAGTTTAGCAGAATGGACAGAGAGTCAGGATGATAGTAATTGACTGAAACAGGACATGGATAGTTTAGCAGAATGGACAGACAGTCAGGATGATAGTAATTGACTGAAACAGGACATTGATAGTTTAGCAGAATGGACAGACAGTCAGGATGATAGTAATTGACTGAAACAGGACATTGATAGTTTAGCAGAATGGACAGAGAGTCAGGATGATAGTAATTGACTGAAACAGGACATGGATAGTTTAGCAGAATGGACAGACAGTCAGGATGATAGTAATTGACTGAAACAGGACATGGATAGTTTAGCAGAATGGACAGAGAGTCAGGATGATAGTAATTGACTGAAACAGGACATTGATAGTTTAGCAGAATGGATAGACAGTCAGGATGATAGTAATTGACTGAAACATGACATTGATAGTTTAGCAGAATGGATAGACAGTCAGGATGATAGTAATATGACTGAAACAGGACATGGATAGTTTAGCAGAATGGACAGACAGACAGGATGATAGTAATTGACTGAAACAGGACATTGATAGTTTAGCAGAATGGACAGACAGTCAGGATGATAGTAATTGACTGAAACAGGACATTGATAGTTTAGCAGAATGGACAGAGAGTCAGGATGATAGTAATTGACTGAAACAGGACATGGATAGTTTAGCAGAATGGACAGACAGTCAGGATGATAGTAATTGACTGAAACAGGACATGGATAGTTTATCAGAATGGACAGAGAGTCAGGATGATAGTAATTGACTGAAACAGGACATTGATAGTTTAGCAGAATGGATAGACAGTCAGGATGATAGTAATTGACTGAAACATGACATTGATAGTTTAGCAGAATGGACAGACAGTCAGGATGATAGTAATTGACTGAAACAGGACATTGATAGTTTAGCAGAATGGACAGACAGTCAGGATGATAGTAATTGACTGAAACAGGACATTGATAGTTTAGCAGAATGGACAGACAGTCAGGAAGATAGTAATTGACTGAAACAGGACATGGATAGTTTAGCAGAATGGACAGACAGTCAGGATGATAGTAATTGACTGAAACAGGACATTGATAGTTTAGCAGAATGGACAGAGGATCAGGATGATAGTAATTGACTGAAACAGGACATTGATAGGTTAGCAGAATGGACAGACAGTCAGGATGATAGTAATTGACTGAAACAGGACATTGATAGTTTAGCAGAATGGACAGAGGATCAGGATGATAGTAATTGACTGAAACAGGACATTGATAGTTTAGCAGAATGGACAGACATTCAGGATGATAGTAATTGACTGAAACAGGACATTGATAGGTTAGCAGAATGGACAGACAGTCAGGATGATAGTAATTGACTGAAACAGGACATTGATAGTTTAGCAGAATGGACAGAGGATCAGGATGATAGTAATTGACTGAAACAGGACATGGATAGTTTAGCAGAATGGACAGAGAGTCAGGATGATAGTAATTGACTGAAACAGGACATGGATAGTTTAGCAGAATGGACAGACAGTCAGGATGATAGTAATTGACTGAAACAGGACATTGATAGTTTAGCAGAATGGACAGACAGTCAGGATGATAGTAATTGACTGAAACAGGACATTGATAGTTTAGCAGAATGGACAGAGAGTCAGGATGATAGTAATTGACTGAAACAGGACATGGATAGTTTAGCAGAATGGACAGACAGTCAGGATGATAGTAATTGACTGAAGCAGGACATTGATAGTTTAGCATAATGGACAGACAGTCAGGATGATAGTAATTGACTGAAACAGGACATTGATAGTTTAGCAGAATGGACAGAGAGTCAGGATGATAGTAATTGACTGAAACAGGACATTCATAGTTTAGCAGAATGGACAGACAGACAGGATGATAGTAATTGACTGAAACAGTACATGGATAGTTTAGCAGAATGGACAGACAGTCAGGATGATAGTAATTGACTGAAACAGTACATTGATAGTTTAGCAGAATGGATAGACAGTCAGGATGATAGTAATTGACAGAAACAGGACATTGATAGTTTAGCAGAATGGATAGACAGTCAGGATGATAGTAATTGACTGAAACAGGACATTGATAGTTTAGCACAATGGACATACTTTCAGGATGATAGTAATTGACTGAAACAGGACATTGATAGTTTAGCAGAATGGACAGACAGTCAGGATGATAGTAATTGACTGAAACAGGACATTGATAGTTTAGCAGAATGGACAGACAGTCAGGATGATAGTAATTGACTGAAACAGGACATTGATAGTTTAGCAGAATGGACAGACAGTCAGGATGATAGTAATTGACTGAAACAGGACATTGATAGTTTAGCAGAATGGACAGACAGTCAGGATGATAGTAATTGACTGAAACAGGACATTGATAGTTTAGCAGATGGACAGACAGTCAGGATGATAGTAATTGACTGAAACAGGACATTGATAATTTAGCAGAATGGACAGACAGTCTGGATGATAGTAATTGACTGAAACAGGACATTGATAGTTTAGCAGAATGGACAGACAGTCAGGATGATAGTAATTGACTGAAACAGGACATTGATAGTTTAGCAGAATGGACAGACAGTCAGGATGATAGTAATTGACTGAAACAGGACATGGATAGTTTAGCAGAATGGACAGACAGTCAGGATGATAGTAATTGACTGAAACAGGACATTGATAGTTTTGCAGAATGGACAGACAGTCAGGATGATAGTAATTGACTGAAACAGGACATTGATAGTTTAGCAGAATGAACAGACAGTCAGGATGATAGTAATTGACTGAAACAGGACATTGATAGTTTAGCAGAATGGACAGACAGTCAGGATGATAGTAATTGACTGAAACAGGACATTGATAGTTTAGCAGAATGAACAGACAGTCAGGATGATAGTAATTGACTGAAACAGGACATTGATAGTTTAGCAGAATGGACAGACAGTCAGGATGATAGTAATTGACTGAAACAGGACATTGATAGATAGGCAGAATGGACAGAGGATCAGGATGATAGTAATTGACTGAAACAGGACATTGATAGTTTAGCAGAATGGACAGACAGTCAGGATGATAGTAATTGACTGAAACAAGCCATTGATAATTTAACAGAATGGACAGAAAGTCAGGATGATAGTAATTGACTGAAACAGGACATTGATAGTTTAGCAGAATGGACAGACAGTCAGGATGATAGTAATTGACTGAAACAGGACATTGATAATTTAACAGAATGGACAGACAGTCAGGATGATAGTAAATGACTGAAACAGGACATTGATAATTTAACAGAATGGACAGACAGTCAGGATGATAGTAATTGACTGAAACAGGACATTGATAGTTTAGCAGAATGGACAGACAAACAGGATGATAGTAATTGACTGAAACAGGACATGGATAGATTAGCAGAATGGACAGACAGTCAGGATGATAGTAATTGACTGAAACAGGACATGGATAATTTAGCAGAATGGACAGACAGTCAGGATGATAGTAAATGACTGAAACAGGACATTGATAGTTTGGCAGAATGGACAGTCAGTCAGGATGATAGTAATTGACTGAAACAGGACATTGATAGGTTAGCAGAATGGACAGACAGTCAGGATGATAGTAATAGACTGAAACAGGACATTGATAGTTTAGCAGAATGGACAGAGGATCAGGATGATAGTAATTGACTGAAACAGGACATTGATAGTTTAGCAGAATGGACAGACAGTCAGGATGATAGTAATTGACTGAAACAGGACATTGATAGTTTAGCAGAATGGACAGACAGTCAGGATGATAGTAATTGACTGAAACAGGACATTGATAGGTTTGCAGAATGGACAGACAGTCAGGATGATAGTAATTGACTGAAACAGGACATTGATAGTTTAGCAGAATGGACAGAGGATCAGGATGATAGTAATTGACTGAAACAGGACATTGATAGTTTAACAGAATGGACAGAGAGTCAGGATGATAGTAATTGACTGAAAGAGGACATGGATAGTTTAGCAGAATGGACAGACTGTCAGGATGATAGTAATTGACTGAAACAGGACATTGATAGTTTAGCAGAATGGACAGACAGTCAGGATGATAGTAATTGACTGAAACAGGACATTGATAGTTTAGCAGAATGGACAGAGAGTCAGGATGATAGTAATTGAGTGAAACGGGACATGGATAGTTTAGCAGAATGGACAGACAGTCAGGATGATAGTAATTGACTGAAACAGGACATTGATAGTTTAGCAGAATGGACAGACAGTCAGGATGATAGTAATTGACTGAAACAGGACATTGATAGTTTAGCAGAATGGACAGAGAGTCAGGATGATAGTAATTGACTGAAACAGGACATTGATAGTTTAGCAGAATGGACAGACAGTCAGGATGATAGTAATTGACTGAAAAAGGACATTGATAGTTTAGCAGAATGGATAGACAGTCAGGATGATAGTAATTGACTGAAACAGGACATTGATAGTTTAGCAGAAGGGACAGAGAGTCAGGATGATAGTAATTGACTGAAACAGGACATTGATAGTTTAGCAGAATGGACAGACAGTCAGGATGATAGTAATTGACTGAAACAGGACATTGATAGGTTAGCAGAATGGACAGACAGACAGGATGATAGTAATTGACTGAAACAGTACATGGATAGTTTAGCAGAATGGACAGACAGTCAGGATGATAGTAATTGACTGAAACAGGACATTGATAGTTTAGCAGAATGGATAGACAGTCAGGATGATAGTAATTGACTGAAACAGGACATTGATAGTTTAGCAGAATGGACAGACAGTCAGGATGATAGTAATTGACTGAAACAGGACATTGATAGTTTAGCAGAATGGACAGACAGTCAGGATGATAGTAATTGACTGAAACAGGACATTGATAGTTTAGCAGAATGGACAGACAGTCAGGATGATAGTAATTGACTGAAACAGGACATTGATAGTTTAGCAGAATGGACAGACAGTCAGGATGATAGTAATTGACTGAAACAGGACATGGATAGTTTAGCAGAATGGACAGACAGTCAGGATGATAGTAATTGACTGAAACAGGACATTGATAGTTTAGCAGAATGGACAGACAGTCAGGATGATAGTAATTGACTGAAAAAGGACATTGATAGGTTAGCAGATGGACAGACAGTCAGGATGATAGTAATTGACTGAAACAGGACATTGATAATTTAGCAGAATGGACAGACAGTCTGGATGATAGTAATTGACTGAAACAGGACATTGATAGTTTAGCAGAATGGACAGACAGTCAGGATGATAGTAATTGACTGAAACAGGACATGGATAGTTTAGCAGAATGGACAGACAGTCAGGATGATAGTAATTGACTGAAACAGGACATGGATAGTTTAGCAGAATGGACAGACAGTCAGGATGATAGTAATTGACTGAAACAGGACATTGATAGTTTTGCAGAATGGACAGACAGTCAGGATGATAGTAATTGACTGAAACAGGACATTGATAGTTTAGCAGAATGAACAGACAGTCAGGATGATAGTAATTGACTGAAACAGGACATTGATAGTTTAGCAGAATGGACAGACAGTCAGGATGATAGTAATTGACTGAAACAGGACATTGATAGTTTAGCAGAATGAACAGACAGTCAGGATGATAGTAATTGACTGAAACAGGACATTGATAGTTTAGCAGAATGGACAGACAGTCAGGATGATAGTAATTGACTGAAACAGGACATTGATAGATAGGCAGAATGGACAGAGGATCAGGATGATAGTAATTGACTGAAACAGGACATTGATAGTTTAGCAGAATGGACAGACAGTCAGGATGATAGTAATTGACTGAAACAAGCCATTGATAATTTAACAGAATGGACAGAAAGTCAGGATGATAGTAATTGACTGAAACAGGACATTGATAGTTTAGCAGAATGGACAGACAGTCAGGATGATAGTAATTGACTGAAACAGGACATTGATAATTTAACAGAATGGACAGACAGTCAGGATGATAGTAAATGACTGAAACAGGACATTGATAATTTAACAGAATGGACAGACAGTCAGGATGATAGTAATTGACTGAAACAGGACATTGATAGTTTAGCAGAATGGACAGACAAACAGGATGATAGTAATTGACTGAAACAGGACATGGATAGATTAGCAGAATGGACAGACAGTCAGGATGATAGTAATTGACTGAAACAGGACATGGATAATTTAGCAGAATGGACAGACAGTCAGGATGATAGTAAATGACTGAAACAGGACATTGATAGTTTGGCAGAATGGACAGTCAGTCAGGATGATAGTAATTGACTGAAACAGGACATTGATAGGTTAGCAGAATGGACAGACAGTCAGGATGATAGTAATTGACTGAAACAGGACATTGATAGTTTAGCAGAATGGACAGAGGATCAGGATGATAGTAATTGACTGAAACAGGACATTGATAGTTTAGCAGAATGGACAGACAGTCAGGATGATAGTAATGGACTGAAACAGGACATTGATAGTTTAGCAGAATGGACAGACAGTCAGGATGATAGTAATTGACTGAAACAGGACATTGATAGGTTTGCAGAATGGACAGACAGTCAGGATGATAGTAATTGACTGAAACAGGACATTGATAGTTTAGCAGAATGGACAGAGGATCAGGATGATAGTAATTGACTGAAACAGGACATTGATAGTTTAACAGAATGGACAGAGAGTCAGGATGATAGTAATTGACTGAAACAGGACATGGATAGTTTAGCAGAATGGACAGACTGTCAGGATGATAGTAATTGACTGAAACAGGACATTGATAGTTTAGCAGAATGGACAGACAGTCAGGATGATAGTAATTGACTGAAACAGGACATTGATAGTTTAGCAGAATGGACAGAGAGTCAGGATGATAGTAATTGAGTGAAACAGGACATGGATAGTTTAGCAGAATGGACAGACAGTCAGGATGATAGTAATTGACTGAAACAGGACATTGATAGTTTAGCAGAATGGACAGACAGTCAGGATGATAGTAATTGACTGAAACAGGACATTGATAGTTTAGCAGAATGGACAGAGAGTCAGGATGATAGTAATTGACTGAAACAGGACATTGATAGTTTAGCAGAATGGACAGACAGTCAGGATGATAGTAATTGACTGAAAAAGGACATTGATAGTTTAGCAGAATGGATAGACTGTCAGGATGATAGTAATTGACTGAAACAGGACATTGATAGTTTAGCAGAAGGGACAGAGAGTCAGGATGATAGTAATTGACTGAAACAGGACATTGATAGTTTAGCAGAATGGACAGACAGTCAGGATGATAGTAATTGACTGAAACAGGACATTGATAGGTTAGCAGAATGGACAGACAGACAGGATGATAGTAATTGACTGAAACAGTACATGGATAGTTTAGCAGAATGGACAGACAGTCAGGATGATAGTAATTGACTGAAACAGGACATTGATAGTTTAGCAGAATGGATAGACAGTCAGGATGATAGTAATTGACTGAAACAGGACATTGATAGTTTAGCAGAATGGACAGACAGTCAGGATGATAGTAATTGACTGAAACAGGACATTGATAGTTTAGCAGAATGGACAGACAGTCAGGATGATAGTAATTGACTGAAACAGGACATTGATAGTTTAGCAGAATGGACAGACAGTCAGGATGATAGTAATTGACTGAAACAGGACATTGATAGTTTAGCAGAATGGACAGACAGTCAGGATGATAGTAATTGACTGAAACAGGACATGGATAGTTTAGCAGAATGGACAGACAGTCAGGATGATAGTAATTGACTGAAACAGGACATTGATAGTTTAGCAGAATGGACAGACAGTCAGGATGATAGTAATTGACTGAAACAGGACATTGATAGTTTAGCAGAATGGACAGACAGTTAGGATGATAGTAATTGACTGAAACAGGACATTGATAGTTTAGCAGAATGGACAGACAGTCTGGATGATAGTAATTGACTGAAACAGGACATTGATAGTTTAGCAGAATGGACAGACAGTCAGGATGATAGTAATTGACTGAAACAGGACATGGATAGTTTAGCAGAATGGACAGACAGTCAGGATGATAGTAATTGACTGATACAGGACATGGTTAGTTTAGCAGAATGGACAGACAGTCAGGATGATAGTAATTGACTGAAACAGGACATTGATAGTTTAGCAGAATGGACAGACAGTCAGGATGATAGTAATTGACTGATACAGGACATTGATAGTTTAGCAGAATGAACAGACAGTCAGGATGATAGTAATTGACTGAAACAGGACATTGATAGTTTAGCAGAATGGACAGACAGTCAGGATGATAGTAATTGACTGAAACAGGACATTGATAGTTTAGCAGAATGGACAGACAGTCAGGATGATAGTAATTGACTGAAACAGGACATGGATAGTTTAGCAGAATGGATAGACAGTCAGGATGATAGTAATTGACTGAAACAGGACATGGATAGTTTAGCAGAATGGACAGACTGTCAGGATGATAGTAATTGACTGAAACAGGGCATGGATAGTTTAGCAGAATGGACAGACAGTCAGGATGATAGTAATTGACTGAAACAGGACATGGATAGTTTAGCAGAATGGACAGACAGTCTGGATGATAGTAATTGACTGAAACAGGACATGGATAGTTTAGCAGAATGGATAGACAGTCAGGATGATAGTAATTGACTGAAACAGGACATGGATAGTTTAGCAGAATGGACAGACAGACAGACAGGATGATAGTAATTGACTGAAACAGGACATTGATAGTTTAGCAGAATGGACAGACAGTCAGGATGATAGTAATTGACTGAAACAGGACATTGATAGTTTAGCAGAATGGACAGACAGTCAGGATGATAGTAATTGACTGAAACAGGACATTGATAGTTTAGCAGAATGGACAGACAGTCAGGATGATAGTAATTGACTGAAACAGGACATTGATAGTTTAGCAGAATGGACAGACAGTCAGGATGATAGTAATTGACTGAAACAGGACATGGATAGTTTAGCAGAATGGACAGACAGACAGGATGATAGTAATTGACTGAAACACGACATGGATCGTTTAGCAGAATGGACAGACAGTCAGAATGATAGTAATTGACTGAAACAGGACATTAATAGTTTAGCAGAATGGACAGACAGTCAGGATGATAGTAATTGACTGAAACAGGACATGGATAGTTTAGCAGAATGGACAGACAGTCAGGATGATAGTAATTGACTGAAACAGGACATTGATAGTTTAGCAGAATGGACAGACAGTCAGGATGATAGTAATTGACTGAAACAGGACATTGATAGTTTAGCAGAATGGACAGACAGTCAGGATGATAGTAATTGACTGAAACAGGAGATTGATAGTTTATCAGAATGGACAGACAGTCAGGATGATAGTAATTGACTGAAACAGGACATTGATAGTTTAGCAGAATGGACAGACAGTCAGGATGATAGTAATTGACTGAAACAGGACATTGATAGTTTAGCAGAATGGACAGACAGTCAGGATGATAGTAATTGACTGAAACAGGACATTGATAGTTTAGCAGAATGGACAGACAGTCAGGATGATAGTAATTGACTGAAACAGGACATTGATAGATTAGCAGAATGGACAGACAGTCTGGATGATAGTAATTGACTGAAACAGGACATTGATAGTTTAGCAGAATGGACAGACAGTCAGGATGATAGGAATTGACTGAAACAGGACATGGATAGTTTAGCAGAATGGACAGACAGTCAGGATGATAGTAATTGACTGAAACAGGACATGGATAATTTAGCAGAATGGTCAGACAGTCAGGATGATAGTAAATGACTGAAACAGGACATTGATAGTTTGGCAGAATGGACAGACAGTCAGGATGATAGTAATTGACTGAAACAGGACATTGATAGTTTAGCAGAATGGACAGACAGTCAGGATGATAGTAATTGACTGAAACAGGACATTGATAGGTTAGCAGAATGGACAGACAGTCAGGATGATAGTAATTGACTGAAACAGGACATTGATAGTTTAGCAGAATGGACAGACAGTCAGGATGATAGTAATTGACTGAAACAGGACATTGATAGTTTAGCAGAATGGACAGAGAGTCAGGATGATAGTAATTGACTGAAACAGGACATGGATAGTTTAGCAGAATGGACAGACAGTCAGGATGATAGTAATTGACTGAAACAGGACATTGATAGTTTAGCAGAATGGACAGACAGTCAGGATGATAGTAATTGACTGAAACAGGACATTGATAGTTTAGCAGAATGGACAGAGAGTCAGGATGATAGTAATTGACTGAAACAGGACATTGATAGTTTAGCAGAATGGACAGACAGTCAGGATGATAGTAATTGACTGAAACAGGACATTGATAGTTTAGCAGAATGGATAGACAGTCAGGATGATAGTAATTGACTGAAACAGGACATTGATAGTTTAGCAGAATGGACAGAGAGTCAGGATGATAGTAATTGACTGAAACAGGACATTGATAGTTTAGCAGAATGGACAGACAGTCAGGATGATAGTAATTGACTGAAACAGGACATTGATAGGTTAGCAGAATGGACAGACAGACAGGATGATAGTAATTGACTGAAACAGTACATGGATAGTTTAGCAGAATGGACAGACAGTCAGGATGATAGTAATTGACTGAAACAGGACATTGATAGTTTAGCAGAATGGACAGACAGTCAGGATGATAGTAATTGACTGAAACAGGACATGGATAGTTTAGCAGAATGGACAGACAGTCAGGATGATAGTAATTGACTGAAACAGGACATGGATAGTTTAGCAGAATGGACAGACAGTCAGGATGATAGTAATTGACTGAAACAGGACATTGATAGTTTAGCAGAATGGACAGACAGTCAGGATGATAGTAATTGACTGAAACAGGACATTGATAGGTTAGCAGAATGGACAGACAGACAGGATGATAGTAATTGACTGAAACAGTACATGGATAGTTTAGCAGAATGGACAGACAGTCAGGATGATAGTAATTGACTGAAACAGGACATTGATAGTTTAGCAGAATGGATAGACAGTCAGGATGATAGTAATTGACTGAAACAGGACATTGATAGTTTAGCAGAATGGACAGACAGTCAGGATGATAGTAATTGACTGAAACAGGACATTGATAGTTTAGCAGAATGGACAGACAGTCAGGATGATAGTAATTGACTGAAACAGGACATTGATAGTTTAGCAGAATGGACAGACATTCAGGATGATAGTAATTGACTGAAACAGGACATTGATAGTTTAGCAGAATGGACAGACAGTCAGGATGATAGTAATTGACTGAAACAGGACATGGATAGTTTAGCAGAATGGACAGACAGTCAGGATGATAGTAATTGACTGAAACAGGACATTGATAGTTTAGCAGAATGGACAGACAGTCAGGATGATAGTAATTGACTGAAACAGGACATTGATAGTTTAGCAGAATGGACAGACAGTCAGGATGATAGTAATTGACTGAAACAGTACATGGATAGTATAGCAGAATGGACAGACAGTCAGGATGATAGTAATTGACTGAAGCAGGACATGGATAGTTTAGCAGAATGGTCAGACAGTCAGGATGATAGTAATTGACTGATACAGGACATGGATCGTTTAGCAGAATGGACAGACAGTCAGGATGATAGTAATTGACTGAAACAGGACATTGATAGTTTAGCAGAATGGACAGACAGTCAGGATGATAGTAATTGACTGAAACAGGACATTGATAGTTTAGCAGAATGAACAGACAGTCAGGATGATAGTAATTGACTGAAACAGGACATTGATAGTTTAGCAGAATGGACAGACCGTCAGGATGATAGTAATTGACTGAAACAGGACATTGATAGTTTAGCAGAATGGACAGACAGTCTGGATGATAGTAATTGACTGAAACAGGACATTGATAGTTTAGCAGAATGGACAGAGAGTCAGGATGATAGTAATTGACTGAAACAGGACATTGATAATTTAGCAGAATGGACAGACAGTCAGGATGATAGTAATTGACTGAAACAGGACATTGATAGTTTAGCAGAATGGATAGACAGTCAGGATGATAGTAATTGACTGAAACAGGACATTGATAGTTTAGCAGAATGGACAGAGAGTCAGGATGATAGTAATTTACTGAAACAGGACATTGATAGTTTAGCAGAATGGACAGACAGTCAGGATGATAGTAATTGACTGAGACAGGACATTGATAGGTTAGCAGAATGGACAGACAGACAGGATGATAGTAATTGACTGAAACAGTACATGGATAGTTTAGCAGAATGGACAGACAGTCAGGATGATAGTAATTGACTGAAACAGGACATTGATAGTTTAGCAGAATGGATAGACAGTCAGGATGATAGTAATTGACTGAAACAGGACATTGATAGTTTAGCAGAATGGACAGACAGTCAGGATGATAGTAATTGACTGAAACAGGACATTGATAGTTTAGCAGAATGGACAGACAGTCAGGATGATAGTAATTGACTGAAACAGGACATTGATAGTTTAGCAGAATGGACAGACAGTCAGGATGATAGTAATTGACTGAAACAGGACATTGAAAGTTTAGCAGAATGGACAGACAGTCAGGATGATAGTAATTGACTGAAACAGGACATGGATAGTTTAGCAGAATGGACAGACAGTCAGGATGATAGTAATTGACTGAAACAGGACATTGATAGTTTAGCAGAATGGACAGACAGTCAGGATGATAGTAATTGACTGAAACAGGACATTGATAGTTTAGCAGAATGGACAGACAGTCAGGATGATAGTAATTGACTGAAACAGGACATTGATAGTTTAGCAGAATGGACAGACAGTCAGGATGATAGTAATTGACTGAAACAGGACATGGATAGTTTAGCAGAATGGACAGACAGTCAGGATGATAGTAATTGACTGAAACAGGACATGGATAGTTTAGCAGAATGGACAGACAGTCAGGATGATAGTAATTGACTGAAACAGGACATTGATAGTTTAGCAGAATGGACAGACAGTCAGGATGATAGTAATTGACTGAAACAGGACATTGATAGGTTAGCAGAATGGACAGACAGTCAGGATGATAGTAATTGACTGAAACAGGACATTGATAGTTTAGCAGAATGGACAGACAGTCAGGATGATAGTAATTGACTGAAACAGGACATTGATAGTTTAGCAGAATGGATAGACAGTCAGGATGATAGTAATTGACTGAAACAGGACATTGATAGTTTAGCAGAATGGACAGACAGTCAGGATGATAGTAATTGACTGAAACAGGACATTGATAGTTTAGCAGAATGGACAGACAGTCAGGATGATAGTAATTGACTGAAACAGGACATTGATAGTTTAGCAGAATGGACAGACATTCAGGATGATAGTAATTGACTGAAACAGGACATTGATAGTTTAGCAGAATGGACAGACAGTCAGGATGATAGTAATTGACTGAAACAGGACATGGATAGTTTAGCAGAATGGACAGACAGTCAGGATGATAGCAATTGACTGAAACAGGACATTGATAGTTTAGCAGAATGGACAGACAGTCAGGATGATAGTAATTGACTGAAACAGGACATTGATAGTTTAGCAGAATGGACAGACAGTCAGGATGATAGTAATTGACTGAAACAGGACATTGATAGTTTAGCAGAATGGACAGACAGTCAGGATGATAGTAATTGACTGAAGCAGGACATGGATAGTTTAGCAGAATGGACAGACAGTCAGGATGATAGTAATTGACTGATACAGGACATGGATAGTTTAGCAGAATGGACAGACAGTCAGGATGATAGTAATTGACTGAAACAGGACATTGATAGTTTAGCAGAATGGACAGACAGTCAGGATGATAGTAATTGACTGAAACAGGACATTGATAGTTTAGCAGAATGAACAGACAGTCAGGATGATAGTAATTGACTGAAACAGGACATTGATAGTTTAGCAGAATGGACAGACCGTCAGGATGATAGTAATTGACTGAAACAGGACATTGATAGTTTAGCAGAATGGACAGACAGTCTGGATGATAGTAATTGACTGAAACAGGACATGGATAGTTTAGCAGAATGGATAGACAGTCAGGATGATAGTAATTGACTGAAACAGGACATGGATAGTTTAGCAGAATGAACAGACTGTCAGGATGATGGTAATTGACTGAAACAGGGCATGGATAGTTTAGCAGAATGGACAGACAGACTGGATGATAGTAATTGACTGAAACAGGACATGGATAGTTTAGCAGAATGGACAGACAGTCTGGATGATAGTAATTGACTGAAACAGGACATGGATAGTTTAGCAGAATGGATAGACAGTCAGGATGATAGTAATTGACTGAAACAGGACATGGATAGTTTAGCAGAATGGACAGACAGACAGGATGATAGTAATTGACTGAAACAGGACATGGATAGTTTAGCAGAATGGACAGACAGTCAGGATGATAGTAATTGACTGAAACAGGACATTGATAGTTTAGCAGAATGGACAGACTGTCAGGATGATAGTAATTGACTGAAACAGGACATTGATAGTTTAGCAGAATGGACAGACAGTCAGGATGATAGTAATTGACTGAAACAGGACGTTGATAGTTTAGCAGAATGGACAGACAGTCAGGATGATAGTAATTTACTGAAACAGGACATTGATAGTTTAGCAGAGTGGACAGACAGTCAGGATGATAGTAATTGACTGAGACAGGACATTGATAGGTTAGCAGAATGGACAGACAGACAGGATGATAGTAATTGACTGAAACAGTACATGGATAGTTTAGCAGAATGGACAGACAGTCAGGATGATAGTAATTGACTGAAACAGGACATTGATAGTTTAGCAGAATGGATAGACAGTCAGGATGATAGTAATTGACTGAAACAGGACATTGATAGTTTAGCAGAATGGACAGACAGTCAGGATGATAGTAATTGACTGAAACAGGACATTGATAGTTTAGCAGAATGGACAGACAGTCAGGATGATAGTAATTGACTGAAACAGGACATTGATAGTTTAGCAGAATGGACAGACAGTCAGGATGATAGTAATTGACTGAAACAGGACATTGAAAGTTTAGCAGAATGGACAGACAGTCAGGATGATAGTAATTGACTGAAACAGGACATGGATAGTTTAGCAGAATGGACAGACAGTCAGGATGATAGTAATTGACTGAAACAGGACATTGATAGTTTAGCAGAATGGACAGACAGTCAGGATGATAGTAATTGACTGAAACAGGACATTGATAGTTTAGCAGAATGGACAGACAGTCAGGATGATAGTAATTGACTGAAACAGGACATTGATAGTTTAGCAGAATGGACAGACAGTCAGGATGATAGTAATTGACTGAAACAGGACATGGATAGTTTAGCAGAATGGACAGACAGTCAGGATGATAGTAATTGACTGAAACAGGACATGGATAGTTTAGCAGAATGGACAGACAGTCAGGATGATAGTAATTGACTGAAACAGGACATTGATAGTTTAGCAGAATGGACAGACAGTCAGGATGATAGTAATTGACTGAAACAGGACATTGATAGGTTAGCAGAATGGACAGACAGTCAGGATGATAGTAATTGACTGAAACAGGACATTGATAGTTTAGCAGAATGGACAGACAGTCAGGATGATAGTAATTGACTGAAACAGGACATTGATAGTTTAGCAGAATGGATAGACAGTCAGGATGATAGTAATTGACTGAAACAGGACATTGATAGTTTAGCAGAATGGACAGACAGTCAGGATGATAGTAATTGACTGAAACAGGACATTGATAGTTTAGCAGAATGGACAGACAGTCAGGATGATAGTAATTGACTGAAACAGGACATTGATAGTTTAGCAGAATGGACAGACAGTCAGGATGATAGTAATTGACTGAAACAGGACATGGATAGTTTAGCAGAATGGACAGACCGTCAGGATGATAGCAATTGACTGAAACAGGACATTGATAGTTTAGCAGAATGGACAGACAGTCAGGATGATAGTAATTGACTGAAACAGGACATTGATAGTTTAGCAGAATGGACAGACAGTCAGGATGATAGTAATTGACTGAAACAGGACATTGATAGTTTAGCAGAATGGACAGACAGTCAGGATGATAGTAATTGACTGAAGCAGGACATGGATAGTTTAGCAGAATGGACAGACAGTCAGGATGATAGTAATTGACTGATACAGGACATGGATAGTTTAGCAGAATGGACAGACAGTCAGGATGATAGTAATTGACTGAAACAGGACATTGATAGTTTAGCAGAATGGACAGACAGTCAGGATGATAGTAATTGACTGAAACAGGACATTGATAGTTTAGCAGAATGAACAGACAGTCAGGATGATAGTAATTGACTGAAACAGGACATTGATAGTTTAGCAGAATGGACAGACCGTCAGGATGATAGTAATTGACTGAAACAGGACATTGATAGTTTAGCAGAATGGACAGACAGTCTGGATGATAGTAATTGACTGAAACAGGACATGGATAGTTTAGCAGAATGGATAGACAGTCAGGATGATAGTAATTGACTGAAACAGGACATGGATAGTTTAGCAGAATGGACAGACTGTCAGGATGATAGTAATTGACTGAAACAGGGCATGGATAGTTTAGCAGAATGGACAGACAGACTGGATGATAGTAATTGACTGAAACAGGACATGGATAGTTTAGCAGAATGGACAGACAGTCTGGATGATAGTAATTGACTGAAACAGGACATGGATAGTTTAGCAGAATGGATAGACAGTCAGGATGATAGTAATTGACTGAAACAGGACATGGATAGTTTAGCAGAATGGACAGACAGACAGGATGATAGTAATTGACTGAAACAGGACATGGATAGTTTAGCAGAATGGACAGACAGTCAGGATGATAGTAATTGACTGAAACAGGACATTGATAGTTTAGCAGAATGGACAGACTGTCAGGATGATAGTAATTGACTGAAACAGGACATTGATAGTTTAGCAGAATGGACAGACAGTCAGGATGATAGTAATTGACTGAAACAGGACGTTGATAGTTTAGCAGAATGGACAGACAGTCAGGATGATAGTAATTGACTGAAACAGGACATGGATAGTTTAGCAGAATGGACAGACAGACAGGATGATAGTAATTGACTGAAACACGACATGGATAGTTTAGCAGAATGGACAGACAGTCAGAATGATAGTAATTGACTGAAACAGGACATTAATAGTTTAGCAGAATGGACAGACAGTCAGGATGATAGTACTTGACTGAAACAGGACATGGATAGTTTAGCAGAATGGACAGACAGTCAGGATGATAGTAATTGACTGAAACAGGACATTGATAGTTTAGCAGAATGGACAGACAGTCAGGATGATAGTAATTGACTGAAACAGGACATTGATAGTTTAGCAGAATGGACAGACAGTCAGGATGATAGTAATTGACTGAAACAGGACATGGATAGTTTAGCAGAATGGACAGACAGTCAGGATGATAGTAATTGACTGAAACAGGACATGGATAGTTTAGCAGAATGGACAGACAGTCAGGATGATAGTAATTGACTGAAACAGGACATTGATAGTTTAGCAGAATGGACAGACAGTCAGGATGATAGTAATTGACTGAAACAGGACATTGATAGTTTAGCAGAATGAACAGACAGTCAGGATGATAGTAATTGACTGAAACAGGACATTGATAGTTTAGCAGAATGGACAGACTGTCAGGATGATAGTAATTGACTGAAACAGAACATTGATAGTTTAGCAGAATGAATAGACAGTCAGGATGATAGTAATTGACTAAACAGGACATTGATAGTTTAGCAGAATGGACAGACAGTCAGGATGATAGTAATTGACTGAAACAGGACATTGATAGATAGGCAGAATGGACAGAGGATCAGGATGATAGTAATTGACTGAAACAGGACTTTGATAGTTTAGCAGAATGGACAGACAGTCAGGATGATAGTAATTGACTGAAACAGGCCATTGATAATTTAACAGAATGGACAGAAAGTCAGGATGATAGTAATTGACTGAAACAGGACATTGATAGTTTAGCAGAATGGACAGACAGTCAGGATGATAGTAATTGACTGAAACAGGACATTGATAATTTAACAGAATGGACAGACAGTCAGGATGATAGTAATTGACTGAAACAGGACATTGATAGTTTAACAGAATGGACAGACAGTCAGGATGATAGTAATTGACTGAAACAGGACATTGATAGTTTTGCAGAATGGACAGACAAACAGGATGATAGTAATTGACTGAAACAGGACATGGATAGATTAGCAGAATGGACAGACAGTCAGGATGATAGTAATTGACTGAAACAGGACATTGATAACTTAGCAGAATGGACAGACAGTCAGGATGATAGTAATTGACTGAAACAGGACATTGATAGGTTAGCAGAATGGACAGACAGTCAGGATGATAGTAATTGACTGAAACAGGACATTGATAGTTTAGCAGAATGGACAGAGGATCAGGATGATAGTAATTGACTGAAACAGGACATTGATAATTTAACAGAATGGACAGACAGTCAGGATGATAGTAATTGACTGAAACAGGACATTGATAGTTTAGCAGAATGGACAGACAAACAGGATGATAGTAATTGACTGAAACAGGACATGGATAGATTAGCAGAATGGACAGACAGTCAGGATGATAGTAATTGACTGAAACAGGACATGGATAATTTAGCAGAATTGACAGACAGTCAGGATGATAGTAAATGACTGAAACAGGACATTGATAGTTTGGCAGAATGGACAGAGAGTCAGGATGATAGTAATTGACTGAAACAGGACATTGATAGGTTAGCAGAATGGACAGACAGTCAGGATGATAGTAATTGACTGAAACAGGACATTGATAGTTTAGCAGAATGGACAGAGGATCAGGATGATAGTAATTGACTGAAACAGGACATTGATAGTTTAGCAGAATGGACAGACAGTCAGGATGATAGTAATTGACTGAAACAGGACATTGATAGTTTAGCAGAATGGACAGACAGTCAGGATGATAGTAATTGACTGAAACAGGACATTGATAGGTTAGCAGAATGGACAGACAGTCAGGATTATAGTAATTGACTGAAACAGGACATTGATAGTTTAGCAGAATGGACAGAGGATCAGGATGATAGTAATTGACTGAAACAGGACATTGATAGTTTAACGGAATGGACAGAGAGTCAGGATGATAGTAATTGACTGAAACAGGACATGGATAGTTTAGCAGAATGGACAGACTGTCAGGATGATAGTAATTGACTGAAACAGGACATTGATAGTTTAACAGAATGGACAGACAGTCAGGATGATAGTAATTGACTGAAACAGGACATTGATAGTTTAGCAGAATGGACAGAGAGTCAGGATGATAGTAATTGACTGAAACAGGACATGGATAGTTTAGCAGAATGGACAGACAGTCTGGATGATAGTAATTGACTGAAACAGGACATTGATAGTTTAGCAGAATGGACAGACAGTCAGGATGATCGTAATTGACTGAAACAGGACATTGATAGTTTAGCAGAATGGACAGACAGTCAGGATGATAGTAATTGACTGAAACAGGACATGGATAGTTTAGCAGAATGGACAGACAGACAGGATGATAGTAATTGACTGAAACACGACATGGATAGTTTAGCAGAATGGACAGACAGTCAGAATGATAGTAATTGACTGAAACAGGACATTAATAGTTTAGCAGAATGGACAGACAGTCAGGATGATAGTACTTGACTGAAACAGGACATGGATAGTTTAGCAGAATGGACAGACAGTCAGGATGATAGTAATTGACTGAAACAGGACATTGATAGTTTAGCAGAATGGACAGACAGTCAGGATGATAGTAATTGACTGAAACAGGACATTGATAGTTTAGCAGAATGGACAGACAGTCAGGATGATAGTAATTGACTGAAACAGGACATGGATAGTTTAGCAGAATGGACAGACAGTCAGGATGATAGTAATTGACTGAAACAGGACATGGATAGTTTAGCAGAATGGACAGACAGTCAGGATGATAGTAATTGACTGAAACAGGACATTGATAGTTTAGCAGAATGGACAGACAGTCAGGATGATAGTAATTGACTGAAACAGGACATTGATAGTTTAGCAGAATGAACAGACAGTCAGGATGATAGTAATTAACTGAAACAGGACATTGATAGTTTAGCAGAATGGACAGACTGTCAGGATGATAGTAATTGACTGAAACAGGACATTGATAGTTTAGCAGAATGAATAGACAGTCAGGATGATAGTAATTGACTAAACAGGACATTGATAGTTTAGCAGAATGGACAGACAGTCAGGATGATAGTAATTGACTGAAACAGGACATTGATAGATAGGCAGAATGGACAGAGGATCAGGATGATAGTAATTGACTGAAACAGGACTTTGATAGTTTAGCAGAATGGACAGACAGTCAGGATGATAGTAATTGACTGAAACAGGCCATTGATAATTTAACAGAATGGACAGAAAGTCAGGATGATAGTAATTGACTGAAACAGGACATTGATAGTTTAGCAGAATGGACAGACAGTCAGGATGATAGTAATTGACTGAAACAGGACATTGATAATTTAACAGAATGGACAGACAGTCAGGATGATAGTAATTGACTGAAACAGGACATTGATAATTTAACAGAATGGACAGACAGTCAGGATGATAGTAATTGACTGAAACAGGACATTGATAGTTTTGCAGAATGGACAGACAAACAGGATGATAGTAATTGACTGAAACAGGACATGGATAGATTAGCAGAATGGACAGACAGTCAGGATGATAGTAATTGACTGAAACAGGACATTGATAACTTAGCAGAATGGACAGACAGTCAGGATGATAGTAATTGACTGAAACAGGACATTGATAGGTTAGCAGAATGGACAGACAGTCAGGATGATAGTAATTGACTGAAACAGGACATTGATAGTTTAGCAGAATGGACAGAGGATCAGGATGATAGTAATTGACTGAAACAGGACATTGATAATTTAACAGAATGGACAGACAGTCAGGATGATAGTAATTGACTGAAACAGGACATTGATAGTTTAGCAGAATGGACAGACAAACAGGATGATAGTAATTGACTGAAACAGGACATGGATAGATTAGCAGAATGGACAGACAGTCAGGATGATAGTAATTGACTGAAACAGGACATGGATAATTTAGCAGAATTGACAGACAGTCAGGATGATAGTAAATGACTGAAACAGGACATTGATAGTTTGGCAGAATGGACAGACAGTCAGGATGATAGTAATTGACTGAAACAGGACATTGATAGGTTAGCAGAATGGACAGACAGTCAGGATGATAGTAATTGACTGAAACAGGACATTGATAGTTTAGCAGAATGGACAGAGGATCAGGATGATAGTAATTGACTGAAACAGGACATTGATAGTTTAGCAGAATGGACAGACAGTCAGGATGATAGTAATTGACTGAAACAGGACATTGATAGTTTAGCAGAATGGACAGACAGTCAGGATGATAGTAATTGACTGAAACAGGACATTGATAGGTTAGCAGAATGGACAGACAGTCAGGATTATAGTAATTGACTGAAACAGGACATTGATAGTTTAGCAGAATGGACAGAGGATCAGGATGATAGTAATTGACTGAAACAGGACATTGATAGTTTAACGGAATGGACAGAGAGTCAGGATGATAGTAATTGACTGAAACAGGACATGGATAGTTTAGCAGAATGGACAGACTGTCAGGATGATAGTAATTGACTGAAACAGGACATTGATAGTTTAGCAGAATGGACAGACAGTCAGGATGATAGTAATTGACTGAAACAGGACATTGATAGTTTAGCAGAATGGACAGAGAGTCAGGATGATAGTAATTGACTGAAACAGGACATGGATAGTTTAGCAGAATGGACAGAGAGTCAGGATGATAGTAATTGACTGAAACAGGACATTGATAGTTTAGCAGAATGGACAGACAGTCAGGATGATAGTAATTGACTGAAACAGGACATGGATAGTTTAGCAGAATGGACAGACAGTCAGGATGATAGTAATTAACTGAAACAGGACATGGATAGTTTAGCAGAATGGACAGACAGTCAGGATGATAGTAATTGACTGAAACAGGACATTGATAGTTTAGCAGAATGGACAGACAGTCAGGATGATAGTAATTGACTGAAACAGGACATTGATAGTTTAGCAGAATGAACAGACAGTCAGGATGATAGTAATTGACTGAAACAGGACATTGATAGTTTAGCAGAATGGACAGACAGTCAGGATGATAGTAATTGACTGAAACAGGACATTGATAGTTTAGCAGAATGAACAGACAGTCAGGATGATAGTAATTGACTGAAACAGGACATTGATAGTTTAGCAGAATGGACAGACAGTCAGGATGATAGTAATTGACTGAAACAGGACATTGATAGATAGGCAGAATGGACAGAGGATCAGGATGATAGTAATTGACTGAAACAGGACATTGATAGTTTAGCAGAATGGACAGACAGTCAGGATGATAGTAATTGACTGAAACAGGACATTGATAATTTAACAGAATGGACAGAAAGTCAGGATGATAGTAATTGACTGAAACAGGACATTGATAGTTTAGCAGAATGGACAGACAGTCAGGATGATAGTAATTGACTGAAACAGGACATTGATAATTTAACAGAATGGACAGACAGTCAGGATGATAGTAATTGTCTGAAACAGGACATTGATAATTTAACAGAATGGACAGACAGTCAGGATGATAGTAATTGACTGAAACAGGACATTGATAGTTTAGCAGAATGGACAGACAAACAGGATGATAGTAATTGACTGAAACAGGACATGGATAGATTAGCAGAATGGACAGACAGTCAGGATGATAGTAATTGACTGAAACAGGACATGGATAATTTAGCAGAATGGACAGACAGTCAGGATGATAGTAAATGACTGAAACAGGACATTGATAGTTTGGCAGAATGGACAGACAGTCAGGATGATAGTAATTGACTGAAACAGGACATTGATAGGTTAGCAGAATGGACAGACAGTCAGGATGATAGTAATTGACTGAAACAGGACATTGATAGTTTAGCAGAATGGACAGAGGATCAGGATGATAGTAATTGACTGAAACAGGACATTGATAATTTAACAGAATGGACAGACAGTCAGGATGATAGTAATTGACTGAAACAGGACATTGATAGTTTAGCAGAATGGACAGACAAACAGGATGATAGTAATTGACTGAAACAGGACATGGATAGATTAGCAGAATGGACAGACAGTCAGGATGATAGTAATTGACTGAAACAGGACATGGATAATTTAGCAGAATGGACAGACAGTCAGGATGATAGTAAATGACTGAAACAGGACATTGATAGTTTGGCAGAATGGACAGACAGTCAGGATGATAGTAATTGACTGAAACAGGACATTGATAGGTTAGCAGAATGGACAGACAGTCAGGATGATAGTAATTGACTGAAACAGGACATTGATAGTTTAGCAGAATGGACAGACAAACAGGATGATAGTAATTGACTGAAACAGGACATGGATAGATTAGCAGAATGGACAGACAGTCAGGATGATAGTAATTGACTGAAACAGGACATGGATAATTTAGCAGAATGGACAGACAGTCAGGATGATAGTAAATGACTGAAACAGGACATTGATAGTTTGGCAGAATGGACAGACAGTCAGGATGATAGTAATTGACTGAAACAGGACATTGATAGGTTAGCAGAATGGACAGACAGTCAGGGTGATAGTAATTGACTGAAACAGGACATTGATAGTTTAGCAGAATGGACAGAGGATCAGGATGATAGTAATTGACTGAAACAGGACATTGATAGTTTAGCAGAATGGACAGACAGTCAGGATGATAGTAATTGACTGAAACAGGACATTGATAGTTTAGCAGAATGGACAGACAGTCAGGATGATAGTAATTTACTGAAACAGGACATTGATAGGTTAGCAGAATGGACAGACAGTCAGGATGATAGTAATTGACTGAAACAGGACATTGATAGTTTAGCAGAATGGACAGACAGTCAGGATGATAGTAATTGACTGAAACAGGACATTGATAGTTTAACAGAATGGACAGAGAGTCAGGATGATAGTAATTGACTGAAACAGGACATGGATAGTTTAGCAGAATGGACAGACTGTCAGGATGATAGTAATTGACTGAAACAGGACATTGATAGTTTAGCAGAATGGACAGACAGTCAGGATGATAGTAATTGACTGAAACAGGACATTGATAGTTTAGCAGAATGGACAGAGAGTCAGGATGATAGTAATTGACTGAAACAGGACATGGATAGTTTAGCAGAATGGACAGACAGTCAGGATGATAGTAATTGACTGAAACAGGACATTGATAGTTTAGCAGAATGGACAGACAGTCAGGATGATAGTAATTGACTGAAACAGGACATTGATAGTTTAGCAGAATGGACAGAGAGTCAGGATGATAGTAATTGACTGAAACAGGACATTGATAGTTTAGCAGAATGGACAGACAGACAGGATGATAGTAATTGACTGAAACAGTACATGGATAGTTTTGCAGAATGGACAGACAGTCAGGATGATAGTAATTGACTGAAACAGGACATTGATAGTTTAGCAGAATGGATAGACAGTCAGGATGATAGTAATTGACTGAAACAGGACATTGATAGTTTAGCAGCATGGACAGACAGTCAGGATGATAGTAATTGACTGAAACAGGACATTGATAGTTTAGCAGAATGGACAGACAGTCAGGATGATAGTAATTGACTGAAACAGGACATTGATAGTTTAGCAGAATGGACAGACAGTCAGGATGATAGTAATTGACTGAAACAGGACATTGATAGTTTAGCAGAATGGACAGACAGTCAGGATGATAGTAATTGACTGAAACAGGACATGGATAGTTTAGCAGAATGGACAGACAGTCAGGATGATAGTAATTGACTGAAACAGGACATTGATAGTTTAGCAGAATGGACAGACAGTCAGGATGATAGTAATTGACTGAAACAGGACATTGATAGTTTAGCAGAATGGACAGACAGTCAGGATGATAGTAATTGACTGAAACAGGACATTGATAGTTTAGCAGAATGGACAGACAGTCTGGATGATAGTAATTGACTGAAACAGGACATTGATAGTTTAGCAGAATGGACAGACAGTCAGGATGATAGTAATTGACTGAAACAGGACATGGATAGTTTAGCAGAATGGACAGACAGTCAGGATGATAGTAATTGACTGATACAGGACATGGATAGTTTAGCAGAATGGACAGACAGTCAGGATGATAGTAATTGACTGAAACAGGACATTGATAGTTTAGCAGAATGGACAGACAGTCAGGATGATAGTAATTGACTGAAACAGGACATTGATAGTTTAGCAGAATGAACAGACAGTCAGGATGATAGTAATTGACTGAAACAGGACATTGATAGTTTAGCAGAATGGACAGACAGTCAGGATGATAGTAATTGACTGAAACAGGACATTGATAGTTTAGCAGAATGGACAGACAGTCAGGATGATAGTAATTGACTGAAACAGGACATTGATAGTTTAGCAGAATGGATAGAAAGTCAGGATGATAGTAATTGACTGAAACAGGACATGGACAGTTTAGCAGAATGGACAGACTGTCAGGATGATAGTAATTGACTGAAACAGGACATGGATAGTTTAGCAGAATGGACAGACAGTCTGGATGATAGTAATTGACTGAAACAGGACATGGATAGTTTAGCAGAATGGACAGACAGTCTGGATGATAGTAATTGACTGAAACAGGACATGGATAGTTTAGCAGAATGGACAGACAGACAGGATGATAGTAATTGACTGAAACAGGACATGGATAGTTTAGCAGAATGGACAAACAGACAGGATGATAGTAATTGACTGAAACAGGACATTGATAGTTTAGCAGAATGGACAGACAGTCAGGATGATAGTAATTGACTGAAACAGGACATTGATAGTTTAGCAGAATGGACAGACAGTCAGGATGATAGTAATTGACGGAAACAGGACATTGATAGTTTAGCAGAATGGACAGACAGTCAGGATGATAGTAATTGACTGAAACAGAACATTGATAGTTTAGCAGAATGGACAGACAGTCAGGATGATAGTAATTGACTGAAACAGGACATGGATAGTTTAGCAGAATGGACAGACAGACAGGATGATAGTAATTGACTGAAACAGGACATTGATAGATAGGCAGAATGGACAGAGGATCAGGATGATAGTAATTGACTGAAACAGGACATTGATAGTTTAGCAGAATGGACAGACAGTCAGGATGATAGTAATTGACTGAAACAGGACATTGATAATTTAACAGAATGGACAGAAAGTCAGGATGATAGTAATTGACTGAAACAGGACATTGATAGTTTAGCAGAATGGACAGACAGTCAGGATGATAGTAATTGACTGAAACAGGACATTGATAGTTTAGCAGAATGGGCAGACAGTCTGGATGATAGTAATTGACTGAAACAGGACATTGATAGTTTAGCAGAATGGACAGACAGTCAGGATGATAGTAATTGACTGAAACAGGACATGGATAGTTTAGCAGAATGGACAGACAGTCAGGATGATAGTAATTGACTGAAACAGGACATGGAAAGTTTAGCAGAATGGACAGACAGTCAGGATGATAGTAATTGACTGAAACAGGACATTGATAGTTTAGCAGAATGAACAGACAGTCAGGATGATAGTAATTGACTGAAACAGGACATTGATAGTTTAGCAGAATGGACAGACAGTCAGGATGATAGTAATTGACTGAAACAGGACATTGATAGTTTAGCAGAATGAACAGACAGTCAGGATGATAGTAATTGACTGAAACAGGACATTGATAGTTTAGCAGAATGGACAGACAGTCAGGATGATAGTAATTGACTGAAACAGGACGTTGATAGATAGGCAGAATGGACAGAGGATCAGGATGATAGCAATTGACTGAAACAGGACATTGATAGTTTAGCAGAATGGACAGACAGTCAGGATGATAGTAATTGACTGAAACAGGACATTGATAATTTAACAGAATGGACAGACAGTCAGGATGATAGTAATTGACTGAAACAGGACATTGATAATTTAACAGAATGGACAGACAGTCAGGATGATAGTAATTGACTGAAACAGGACATTGATAGTTTAGCAGAATGGACAGTCAGTCAGGATGATAGTAATTGACTGAAACAGGACATTGATAGTTTAGCAGAATGGACAGACAGTCAGGATGATAGTAATTGACTGAAACAGGACATTGATAGTTTAGCAGAATGAACAGACAGTCAGGATGATAGTAATTGACTGAAACAGGACATTGATAGTTTAGCAGAATGGACAGACAGTCAGGATGATAGTAATTGACTGAAACAGGACATTGATAGTTTAGCAGAATGGACAGACAGTCAGGATGATAGTAATTGACTGAAACAGGACATTGATAGTTTCGCAGAATGGATAGACAGTCAGGATGAAAGTAATTGACTGAAACAGGACATGGATAGTTTAGCAGAATGGACAGACAGTCAGGATGATAGTAATTGACTGAAACAGGACATTGATAGTTTAGCAGAATGGACAGACAGTCAGGATGATAGTAATTGACTGAAACAGGACATTGATAGTTTAGCAGAATGGACAGACAGTCAGGATGATAGTAATTGACTGAAACAGGACATTGATAGTTTAGCAGAATGGACAGACAGTCTGGATGATAGTAATTGACTGAAACAGGACATTGATAGTTTAGCAGAATGGACAGACAGTCAGGATGATAGTAATTGACTGAAACAGGACATGGATAGTTTAGCAGAATGGACAGACAGTCAGGATGATAGTAATTGACTGAAACAGGACATGGATAGTTTAGCAGAATGGACAGACAGTCAGGATGATAGTAATTGACTGAAACAGGCCATTGATAATTTAACAGAATGGACAGAAAGTCAGGATGATAGTAATTGACTGAAACAGGACATTGATAGTTTAGCAGAATGGACAGACAGTCAGGATGATAGTAATTGACTGAAACAGGACATTGATAGTTTAGCAGAATGGACAGACAGTCAGGATGATAGTAATTGACTGAAACAGGACATTGATAGTTTAGCAGAATGGACAGACAGTCAGGATGATAGTAATTGACTGAAACAGGACATTGATAGTTTAGCAGAATGGACAGACAGTCAGGATGATAGTAATTGACTGAAACAGGACATTGATAGATAGGCAGAATGGACAGACAGTCAGGATGATAGTAATTGACTGAAACAGGACATGGATAATTTAGCAGAATGGACAGACAGTCAGGATGATAGTAAATGACTGAAACAGGACATTGATAGTTTGGCAGAATGGACAGACAGTCAGGATGATAGTAATTGACTGAAACAGGACATTGATAGTTTAGCAGAATGGACAGAGGATCAGGATGATAGTAATTGACTGAAACAGGACATTGATAGTTTAACAGAATGGACAGAGAGTCAGGATGAAAGTAATTGACTGAAACAGGACATGGATAGTTTAGCAGAATGGACAGACTGTCAGGATGATAGTAATTGACTGAAACAGGACATTGATAGTTTAGCAGAATGGACAGACAGTCAGGATGATAGTAATTGACTGAAACAGGACATTGATAGTTTAGCAGAATGGACAGAGAGTCAGAATGATAGTAATTGACTGAAACAGGACATGGATAGTTTAGCAGAATGGACAGACAGTCAGGATGATAGTAATTGACTGAAACAGGACATTGATAGTTTAGCAGAATGGACAGACAGTCAGGATGATAGTAATTGACTGAAACAGGACATTGATAGTTTAGCAGAATGGACAGAGAGTCAGGATGATAGTAATTGACTGAAACAGGACATTGATAGTTTAGCAGAATGGACAGACAGACAGGATGATAGTAATTGACTGAAACAGTACATGGATAGTTTAGCAGAAAGGACAGACAGTCAGGATGATAGTAATTGACTGAAACAGGACATTGATAGTTTAGCAGAATGGATAGACAGTCAGGATGATAGTAATTGACTGAAACAGGACATTGATAGTTTAGCAGAATGGACAGACAGTCAGGATGATAGTAATTGACTGAAACAGGACAATGATAGTTTAGCAGAATGGACAGACAGTCAGGATGATAGTAATTGACTGAAACAGGACATTGATAGTTTAGCAGAATGGACAGACAGTCAGGATGATAGTAATTGACTGAAACAGGACATTGATAGTTTAGCAGAATGGATAGACAGTCAGGATGATAGTAATTGACTGAAACAGGACATTGATAGTTTAGCAGCATGGACAGACAGTCAGGATGATAGTAATTGACTGAAACAGGACATTGATAGTTTAGCAGAATGGACAGACAGTCAGGATGATAGTAATTGACTGAAACAGGACATTGATAGTTTAGCAGAATGGACAGACAGTCAGGATGATAGTAATTGACTGAAACAGGACATTGATAGTTTAGCAGAATGGACAGACAGTCAGGATGATAGTAATTGACTGAAACAGGACATGGATAGTTTAGCAGAATGGACAGACAGTCAGGATGATAGTAATTGACTGAAACAGGACATTGATAGTTTAGCAGAATGGACAGACAGTCAGGATGATAGTAATTGACTGAAACAGGACATTGATAGTTTAGCAGAATGGACAGACAGTCAGGATGATAGTAATTGACTGAAACAGGACATTGATAGTTTAGCAGAATGGACAGACAGTCTGGATGATAGTAATTGACTGAAACAGGACATTGATAGTTTAGCAGAATGGACAGACAGTCAGGATGATAGTAATTGACTGAAACAGGACATGGATAGTTTAGCAGAATGGACAGACAGTCAGGATGATAGTAATTGACTGATACAGGACATGGATAGTTTAGCAGAATGGACAGACAGTCAGGATGATAGTAATTGACTGAAACAGGACATTGATAGTTTAGCAGAATGGACAGACAGTCAGGATGATAGTAATTGACTGAAACAGGACATTGATAGTTTAGCAGAATGAACAGACAGTCAGGATGATAGTAATTGACTGAAACAGGACATTGATAGTTTAGCAGAATGGACAGACAGTCAGGATGATAGTAATTGACTGAAACAGGACATTGATAGTTTAGCAGAATGGACAGACAGTCAGGATGATAGTAATTGACTGAAACAGGACATTGATAGTTTAGCAGAATGGATAGAAAGTCAGGATGATAGTAATTGACTGAAACAGGACATGGACAGTTTAGCAGAATGGACAGACTGTCAGGATGATAGTAATTGACTGAAACAGGACATGGATAGTTTAGCAGAATGGACAGACAGTCTGGATGATAGTAATTGACTGAAACAGGACATGGATAGTTTAGCAGAATGGACAGACAGTCTGGATGATAGTAATTGACTGAAACAGGACATGGATAGTTTAGCAGAATGGATAGACAGTCAGGATGATAGTAATTGACTGAAACAGGACATGGATAGTTTAGCAGAATGGACAAACAGACAGGATGATAGTAATTGACTGAAACAGGACATTGATAGTTTAGCAGAATGGACAGACAGTCAGGATGATAGTAATTGACTGAAACAGGACATTGATAGTTTAGCAGAATGGACAGACAGTCAGGATGATAGTAATTGACGGAAACAGGACATTGATAGTTTAGCAGAATGGACAGACAGTCAGGATGATAGTAATTGACTGAAACAGAACATTGATAGTTTAGCAGAATGGACAGACAGTCAGGATGATAGTAATTGACTGAAACAGGACATGGATAGTTTAGCAGAATGGACAGACAGACAGGATGATAGTAATTGACTGAAACAGGACATGGATAGTTTAGCAGAATGGACAGACAGTCAGAATGATAGTAATTGACTGAAACAGGACATTAATAGTTTAGCAGAATGGACAGACAGTCAGGATGATAGTAATTGACTGAAACAGGACATGGATAGTTTAGCAGAATGGACAGACAGTCAGGATGATAGTAATTGACTGAAACAGGACATTGATAGTTTAGCAGAATGGACAGACAGTCAGGATGATAGTAATTGACTGAAACAGGACATTGATAGATAGGCAGAATGAACAGAGGATCAGGATGATAGTAATTGACTGAAACAGGACATTGATAGTTTAGCAGAATGGACAGACAGTCAGGATGATAGTAATTGACTGAAACAGGACATTGATAATTTAACAGAATGGACAGAAAGTCAGGATGATAGTAATTGACTGAAACAGGACATTGATAGTTTAGCAGAATGGACAGACAGTCAGGATGATAGTAATTGACTGAAACAGGACATTGATAGTTTAGCAGAATGGGCAGACAGTCTGGATGATAGTAATTGACTGAAACAGGACATTGATAGTTTAGCAGAATGGACAGACAGTCAGGATGATAGTAATTGACTGAAACAGGACATGGATAGTTTAGCAGAATGGACAGACAGTCAGGATGATAGTAATTGACTGAAACAGGACATGGATAGTTTAGCAGAATGGACAGACAGTCAGGATGATAGTAATTGACTGAAACAGGACATTGATAGTTTAGCAGAATGAACAGACAGTCAGGATGATAGTAATTGACTGAAACAGGACATTGATAGTTTAGCAGAATGGACAGACAGTCAGGATGATAGTAATTGACTGAAACAGGACATGGATAGTTTAGCAGAATGAACAGACAGTCAGGATGATAGTAATTGACTGAAACAGGACATTGATAGTTTAGCAGAATGGACAGACAGTCAGGATGATAGTAATTGACTGAAACAGGACGTTGATAGATAGGCAGAATGGACAGAGGATCAGGATGATAGCAATTGACTGAAACAGGACATTGATAGTTTAGCAGAATGGACAGACAGTCAGGATGATAGTAATTGACTGAAACAGGACATTGATAATTTAACAGAATGGACAGACAGTCAGGATGATAGTAATTGACTGAAACAGGACATTGATAATTTAACAGAATGGACAGACAGTCAGGATGATAGTAATTGACTGAAACAGGACATTGATAGTTTAGCAGAATGGACAGTCAGTCAGGATGATAGTAATTGACTGAAACAGGACATTGATAGTTTAGCAGAATGGACAGACAGTCAGGATGATAGTAATCGACTGAAACAGGACATTGATAGTTTAGCAGAATGAACAGACAGTCAGGATGATAGTAATTGACTGAAACAGGACATTGATAGTTTAGCAGAATGGACAGACAGTCAGGATGATAGTAATTGACTGAAACAGGACATTGATAGTTTAGCAGAATGGACAGACAGTCAGGATGATAGTAATTGACTGAAACAGGACATTGATAGTTTCGCAGAATGGATAGACAGTCAGGATGAAAGTAATTGACTGAAACAGGACATGGATAGTTTAGCAGAATGGACAGACAGTCAGGATGATAGTAATTGACTGAAACAGGACATTGATAGTTTAGCAGAATGGACAGACAGTCAGGATGATAGTAATTGACTGAAACAGGACATTGATAGTTTAGCAGAATGGACAGACAGTCAGGATGATAGTAATTGACTGAAACAGGACATTGATAGTTTAGCAGAATGGACAGACAGTCTGGATGATAGTAATTGACTGAAACAGGACATTGATAGTTTAGCAGAATGGACAGACAGTCAGGATGATAGTAATTGACTGAAACAGGACATGGATAGTTTAGCAGAATGGACAGACAGTCAGGATGATAGTAATTGACTGAAACAGGACATGGATAGTTTAGCAGAATGGACAGACAGTCAGGATGATAGTAATTGACTGGAACAGGCCATTGATAATTTAACAGAATGGACAGAAAGTCAGGATGATAGTAATTGACTGAAACAGGACATTGATAGTTTAGCAGAATGGACAGACAGTCAGGATGATAGTAATTGACTGAAACAGGACATTGATAGTTTAGCAGAATGGACAGACAGTCAGGATGATAGTAATTGACTGAAACAGGACATTGATAGTTTAGCAGAATGGACAGACAGTCAGGATGATAGTAATTGACTGAAACAGGACATTGATAGTTTAGCAGAATGGACAGACAGTCAGGATGATAGTAATTGACTGAAACAGGACATTGATAGATAGGCAGAATGGACAGACAGTCAGGATGATAGTAATTGACTGAAACAGGACATGGATAATTTAGCAGAATGGACAGACAGTCAGGATGATAGTAAATGACTGAAACAGGACATTGATAGTTTAGCAGAATGGACAGACAGTCAGGATGATAGTAATTGACTGAAACAGGACATTGATAGTTTAGCAGAATGGACAGAGGATCAGGATGATAGTAATTGACTGAAACAGGACATTGATAGTTTAACAGAATGGACAGAGTGTCAGGATGAAAGTAATTGACTGAAACAGGACATGGATAGTTTAGCAGAATGGACAGACTGTCAGGATGATAGTAATTGACTGAAACAGGACATTGATAGTTTAGCAGAATGGACAGACAGTCAGGATGATAGTAATTGACTGAAACAGGACATTGATAGTTTAGCAGAATGGACAGAGAGTCAGGATGATAGTAATTGACTGAAACAGGACATGGATAGTTTAGCAGAATGGACAGACAGTCAGGATGATAGTAATTGACTGAAACAGGACATTGATAGTTTAGCAGAATGGACAGACAGTCAGGATGATAGTAATTGACTGAAACAGGACATTGATAGTTTAGCAGAATGGACAGAGAGTCAGGATGATAGTAATTGACTGAAACAGGACATTGATAGTTTAGCAGAATGGACAGATAGACAGGATGATAGTAATTGACTGAAACAGTACATGGATAGTTTAGCAGAAAGGACAGACAGTCAGGATGATAGTAATTGACTGAAACAGGACATTGATAGTTTAGCAGAATGGATAGACAGTCAGGATGATAGTAATTGACTGAAACAGGACATTGATAGTTTAGCAGAATGGACAGACAGTCAGGATGATAGTAATTGACTGAAACAGGACAATGATAGTTTAGCAGAATGGACAGACAGTCAGGATGATAGTAATTGACTGAAACAGGACATTGATAGTTTAGCAGAATGGACAGACAGTCAGGATGATAGTAATTGACTGAAACAGGACATTGATAGTTTAGCAGAATGGACAGACAGTCAGGATGATAGTAATTGACTGAAACAGGACATGGATAGTTTAGCAGAATGGACAGACAGTCAGGATGATAGTAATTGACTGAAACAGGACATTGATAGTTTAGCAGAATGGACAGACAGTCAGGATGATAGTAATTGACTGAAACAGGACATTGATAGTTTAGCAGAATGGACAGACAGTCAGGATGATAGTAATTGACTGAAACAGGACATTGATAGTTTAGCAGAATGGACAGACAGTCTGGATGATAGTAATTGACTGAAACAGGACATTGATAGTTTAGCAGAATGGACAGACAGTCAGGATGATAGTAATTGACTGAAACAGGACATGGATAGTTTAGCAGAATGGACAGACAGTCAGGATGATAGTAATTGACTGATACAGGACATGGATAGTTTAGCAGAATGGACAGACAGTCAGGATGATAGTAATTGACTGAAACAGGACATTGATAGTTTAGCAGAATGGAAAGACAGTCAGGATGATAGTAATTGACTGAAACAGGACATTGATAGTTTAGCAGAATGAACAGACAGTCAGGATGATAGTAATTGACTGAAACAGGACACTGATAGTTTAGCAGAATGGACAGACAGTCAGGATGATAGTAATTGACTGAAACAGGACATTGATAGTTTAGCAGAATGGACAGACAGTCAGGATGATATTAATTGACTGAAACAGGACATTGATAGTTTAGCAGAATCGATAGACAGTCAGGATGATAGTAATTGACTGAAACAGGACATGGATAGTTTAGCAGAATGGACAGACAGTCTGGATGATAGTAATTGACTGAAACAGGACATGGATAGTTTAGCAGAATGGACAGAAAGTCTGGATGATAGTAATTGACTGAAACAGGACATGGATAGTTTAGCAGAATGGATAGACAGTCAGGATGATAGTATTTGACTGAAACAGGACATGGATAGTTTAGCAGAATGGACAGACAGACAGGATGATAGTAATTGACTGAAACAGGACATTGATAGTTTAGCAGAATGGACAGACAGTCAGGATGATAGTAATTGACTGAAACAGGACATTGATAGTTTAGCAGAATGGACAGACAGTCAGGATGATAGTAATTGACTGAAACAGGACATTGATAGTTTAGCAGAATGGACAGACAGTCAGGATGATAGTAATTGACTGAAACAGGACATTGATAGTTTAGCAGAATGGACAGACAGTCAGGATGATAGTAATTGACTGAAACAGGACATGGATAGTTTAGCAGAATGGACAGACAGACAGGATGATAGTAATTGACTGAAACAGGACATGGATAGTTTAGCAGAATGGACAGACAGTCAGAATGATAGTAATTGACTGAAACAGGACATTAATAGTTTAGCAGAATGGACAGACAGTCAGGATGATAGTAATTGACTGAAACAGGACATGGATAGTTTAGCAGAATGGACAGACATTCAGGATGATAGTAATTGACTGAAACAGGACATTGATAGTTTAGCAGAATGGACAGACAGTCAGGATGATAGTAATTGACTGAAACAGGACATTGATAGATAGGCCGAATGGACAGAGGATCAGGATGATAGTAATTGACTGAAACAGGACATTGATGGTTTAGCAGAATGGACAGACAGTCAGGATGATAGTAATTGACTGAAACAGGCCATTGATAATTTAACAGAATGGACAGAAAGTCAGGATGATAGTAATTGACTGAAACAGGACATTGATAGTTTAGCAGAATGGACAGACAGTCAGGATGATAGTAATTGACTGAAACAGGACATTGATAGTTTAGCAGAATGGACAGACAGTCTGGATGATAGTAATTGACTGAAACAGGACATTGATAGTTTAGCAGAATGGACAGACAGTCAGTATGATAGTAATTGACTGAAACAGGACATGGATCGTTTAGCAGAATGGACAGAAAGTCTGGATGATAGTAATTGACTGAAACAGGACATGGATAGTTTAGCAGAATGGACAGACAGTCAGGATGATAGTAATTGACTGAAACAGGACATTGATAGTTTAGCAGAATGAACAGACAGTCAGGATGATAGTAATTGACTGAAACAGGACATTGATAGTTTAGCAGAATGGACAGACAGTCAGGATGATAGTAATTGACTGAAACAGGACATTGATAGTTTAGCAGAATGAACAGACAGTCAGGATGATAGTAATTGACTGAAACAGGACATTGATAGTTTAGCAGAATGGACAGACAGTCAGGATGATAGTAATTGACTGAAACAGGACATTGATAGATAGGCAGAATGGACAGAGGATCAGGATGATAGTAATTGACTGAAACAGGACATTGATAGTTTAGCAGAATGGACAGACAGTCAGGATGATAGTAATTGACTGAAACAGGACATTGATAATTTAACAGAATGGACAGACAGTCAGGATGATAGTAATTGACTGAAACAGGACATTGATAATGTAACAGAATGGACAGACAGTCAGGATGATAGTAATTGACTGAAACAGGACATTGATAGTTTAGCAGAATGGACAGACAGTCAGGATGATAGTAATTGACTGAAACAGGACATTGATAGTTTTGCAGAATGGACAGACAGTCAGGATGATAGTAATTGACTGAAACAGGACATGGATAGTTTAGCAGAATGGACTGACAGACAGGATGATAGTAATTGACTGAAACAGGACATGGATAGTTTAGCAGAATGGACAGACAGTCAGAATGATAGTAATTGACTGAAACAGGACATTAATAGTTTAGCAGAATGGACAGAGAATCAGGATGATAGTAATTGACTGAAACAGGACATGGATAGTTTAGCAGAATGGACAGACAGTCAGGATGATAGTAATTGACTGAAACAGGACATTGATAGTTTAGCAGAATGGACAGACAGTCAGGATGATAGTAATTGACTGAAACAGGACATGGATAGTTTAGCAGAATGGACAGACAGTCAGGATGATAGTAATTGACTGAAACAGGACATGGATAGATTAGCAGAATGGACAGACAGTCTGGATGATAGTAATTGACTGAAACAGGACATGGATAATTTAGCAGAATGGACAGACAGTCAGGATGATAGTAAATGACTGAAACAGGACATTGATAGTTTAGCAGAATGGACAGACAGTCAGGATGATAGCAATTGACTGAAACAGGACATTGATAGGTTAGCAGAATGGACAGACAATCAGGATGATAGTAATTGACTGAAACAGGACATTGATAGTTTAGCAGAATGGACAGAGGATCAGGATGATAGTAATTGACTGAAACAGGACATTGATAGTTTAGCAGAATGGACAGACAGTCAGGATGATAGTAATTGACTGAAACAGGACATTGATAGTTTAGCAGAATGGACAGACAGTCTGGATGATAGTAATTGACTGAAACAGGACATTGATAGTTTAGCAGAATGGACAGACAGTCAGGATGATAGTAATTGACTGAAACAGGACATGGATAGTTTAGCAGAATGGACAGACAGTCAGGATGATAGTAATTGACTGAAACAGGACATGGATAGTTTAGCAGAATGGACAGACAGTCAGGATGATAGTAATTGACTGAAACAGGACATTGATAGTTTAGCAGAATGGACAGACAGTCAGGATGATAGTAATTGACTGAAACAGGACATTGATAGATAGGCAGAATGAACAGAGGATCAGGATGATAGTAATTGACTGAAACAGGACATTGATAGTTTAGCAGAATGGACAGACAGTCAGGATGATAGTAATTGACTGAAACAGGACATTGATAATTTAACAGAATGGACAGACAGTCAGGATGATAGTAATTGACTGAAACAGGACATTGATAATTTAACAGAATGGACAGACAGTCAGGATGATAGTAATTGACTGAAACAGGACATTGATAGTTTAGCAGAATGGACAGACAGTCAGGATGATAGTAATTGACTGAAACAGGACATGGATAGATTAGCAGAATGGACAGACAGTCAGGATGATAGTAATTGACTGAAACAGGACATGGATAATTTAGCAGACTGGACAGACAGTCAGGATGATAGTAAATGACTGAAACAGGACATTGATAGGTTAGCAGAATGGACAGACAGTCAGGATGATAGTAATTGACTGAAACAGGACATTGATAGGTTAGCAGAATGGACAGACAGTCAGGATGATAGTAATTGACTGAAACAGGACATTGACAGTTTAGCAGAATGGACAGACAGTCAGGATGATAGTAATTGACTGAAACAGGACATTGATAGATTAGCAGAATGGATAGACAGTCAGGATGATAGTAATTGACTGAAACAGGACATTGATAGGTTAGCAGAATGGACAGACAGTCAGGATGATAGTAATTGACTGAAACAGGACATTGATAGTTTAGCAGAATGGACAGAGGATCAGGATGATAGTAATTGACTGAAACAGGACATTGATAGTTTAGCAGAATGGACAGAGAGTCAGGATGATAGTAATTGACTGAAACAGGACATTGATAGTTCAGCAGAATGGACAGACAGTCAGGATGATAGTAATTGACTGAAACAGGACATTGATAGTTTAGCAGAATGGACAGAGAGTCAGATTGATAGTAATTGACTGAAACAGGACATGGATAGTTTAGCAGAATGGACAGACAGTCAGGATGATAGTAATTGACTGAAACAGGACATTGATAGTTTAGCAGAATGGACAGACAGTCAGGATGATAGTAATTGACTGAAACAGGACATTGATAGTTTAGCAGAATGGACAGAGAGTCAGGATGATAGTAATTGACTGAAACAGGACATTGATAGTTTAGCAGAATGAACAGACAGACAGGATGATAGTAATTGACTGAAACAGTACATGGATAGTTTAGCAGAATGGACAGACAGTCAGGATGATAGTAATTGACTGAAACAGGACATTGATAGTTTAGCAGAATGGATAGACAGTCAGGATGATAGTAATTGACTGAAACAGGACATGGATAGTTTAGCAGAATGGACAGACAGTCAGAATGATAGTAATTGACTGAAACAGGACATTAATAGTTTAGCAGAATGGACAGACAATCAGGATGATAGTAATTGACTGAAACAGGACATGGATAGTTTAGCAGAATGGACAGACAGTCAGGATGATAGTAATTGACTGAAACAGGACATTGATAGTTTAGCAGAATGGACAGACAGTCAGGATGATAGTAATTGACTGAAACAGGACATGGATAGTTTAGCAGAATGGACAGACAGTCAGGATGATAGTAATTGACTGAAACAGGACATGGATAGATTAGCAGAATGGACAGACAGTCTGGATGATAGTAATTGACTGAAACAGGACATGGATAATTTAGCAGAATGGACAGACAGTCAGGATGATAGTAAATGACTGAAACAGGACATTGATAGTTTAGCAGAATGGACAGACAGTCAGGATGATAGCAATTGACTGAAACAGGACATTGATAGGTTAGCAGAATGGACAGACAATCAGGATGATAGTAATTGACTGAAACAGGACATTGATAGTTTAGCAGAATGGACAGAGGATCAGGATGATAGTAATTGACTGAAACAGGACATTGATAGTTTAGCAGAATGGACAGACAGTCAGGATGATAGTAATTGACTGAAACAGGACATTGATAGTTTAGCAGAATGGACAGACAGTCTGGATGATAGTAATTGACTGAAACAGGACATTGATAGTTTAGCAGAATGGACAGACAGTCAGGATGATAGTAATTGACTGAAACAGGACATGGATAGTTTAGCAGAATGGACAGACAGTCAGGATGATAGTAATTGACTGAAACAGGACATGGATAGTTTAGCAGAATGGACAGACAGTCAGGATGATAGTAATTGACTGAAACAGGACATTGATAGTTTAGCAGAATGGACAGACAGTCAGGATGATAGTAATTGACTGAAACAGGACATTGATAGATAGGCAGAATGGACAGAGGATCAGGATGATAGTAATTGACTGAAACAGGACATTGATAGTTTAGCAGAATGGACAGACAGTCAGGATGATAGTAATTGACTGAAACAGGACATTGATAGTTTAGCAGAATGGACAGACAGTCAGGATGATAGTAATTGACTGAAACAGGACATTGATAGTTTAGCAGAATGAACAGACAGTCAGGATGATAGTAATTGACTGAAACAGGACATTGATAGATAGGCAGAATGGACAGAGGATCAGGATGATAGTAATTGACTGAAACAGGACATTGATAGTTTAGCAGAATGGACAGACAGTCAGGATGATAGTAATTGACTGAAACAGGACATTGATAATTTAACAGAATGGACAGACAGTCAGGATGATAGTAATTGACTGAAACAGGACATTGATAATTTAACAGAATGGACAGACAGTCAGGATGATAGTAATTGACTGAAACAGGACATTGATAGTTTAGCAGAATGGACAGACAGTCAGGATGATAGTAATTGACTGAAACAGGACATGGATAGATTAGCAGAATGGACAGACAGTCAGGATGATAGTAATTGACTGAAACAGGACATGGATAATTTAGCAGACTGGACAGACAGTCAGGATGATAGTAAATGACTGAAACAGGACATTGATAGTTTAGCAGAATGGACAGACAGTCAGGATGATAGTAATTGACTGAAACAGGACATTGATAGGTTAGCAGAATGGACAGACAGTCAGGATGATAGTAATTGACTGAAACAGGACATTGATAGTTTAGCAGAATGGACAGACAGTCAGGTTGATAGTAATTGACTGAAACAGGACATTGATAGATTAGCAGAATGGATAGACAGTCAAGATGATAGTAATTGACTGAAACAGGACATTGATAGGTTAGCAGAATGGACAGACAGTCAGGATGATAGTAATTGACTGAAACAGGACATTGATAGTTTAGCAGAATGGACAGAGGATCAGGATGATAGTAATTGACTGAAACAGGACATTGATAGTTTAGCAGAATGGACAGAGAGTCAGGATGATAGTAATTGACTGAAACAGGACATTGATAGTTCAGCAGAATGGACAGACAGTCAGGATGATAGTAATTGACTGAAACAGGACATTGATAGTTTAGCAGAATGGACAGAGAGTCAGGATGATAGTAATTGACTGAAACAGGACATGGATAGTTTAGCAGAATGGACAGACAGTCAGGATGATAGTAATTGACTGAAACAGGACATTGATAGTTTAGCAGAATGGACAGACAGTCAGGATGATAGTAATTGACTGAAACAGGACATTGATAGTTTAGCAGAATGGACAGAGAGTCAGGATGATAGTAATTGACTGAAACAGGACATTGATAGTTTAGCAGAATGAACAGACAGACAGGATGATAGTAATTGACTGAAACAGTACATGGATAGTTTAGTAGAATGGACAGACAGTCAGGATGATAGTAATTGACTGAAACAGGATATTGATAGTTTAGCAGAATGGATAGACAGTCAGGATGATAGTAATTGACTGAAACAGGACATTGATAGTTTAGCAGAATGGACAGACAGTCAGGATGATAGAAATTGACTGAAACAGGACATTAATTGTTTAGCAGAATGGACAGACAGTCAGGATGATAGTAATTGACTGAAACAGGACATTGATAGTTTAGCAGAATGGACAGACAGTCAGGATGATAGTAATTGACTGAAACAGGACATTGATAGTTTAGCAGAATGGACAGACAGTCAGGATGATAGTAATTGACTGAAACAGGACATTGACAGTTTAGCAGAATGGACAGACAGTCAGGATGATAGTAATTGACTGAAATAGGACATTGATAGTTTAGCAGAATGGACAGACAGTCAGGATGATAGTAATTGACTGAAACAAGACATGGATAGTTTAGCAGAATGGACAGACAGTCTGGATGATAGTAATTGACTGAAACAGGACATTGATAGCTTAGCAGAATGGACAGACAGTCAGGATGATAGTAATAGACTGAAACAGGACATGGATAGTTTAGCAGAATGGACAGACAGTCAGGATGATAGTAATTGACTGAAACAGGACATGGATAGTTTAGCAGAATGGACAGACAGTCAGGATGATAGTAATTGACTGAAACAGGACATTGATAGTTTAGCAGAATGGACAGACAGTCAGGATGATAGTAATTGACTGAAACAGGACATTGATAGTTTAGCAGAATGAACAGACAGTCAGGATGATAGTAATTGACTGAAACAGGACATTGATAGTTTAGCAGAATGGACAGATAGTCAGGATGATAGTAATTGACTGAAACAGGACATTGATAGTTTAGCAGAATGGACAGACAGTCAGGATGATAGTAATTGACTGAAACAGGACATGGATAATTTAGCAGAATGGACAGACAGTCAGGATGATAGTAAATGACTGAAACAGGACATTGATAGTTTAGCAGAATGGACAGACAGTCAGGATGATAGTAATTGACTGAAACAGGACATTGATAGGTTAGCAGAATGGACAGACAGTCAGGATGATAGTAATTGACTGAAACAGGACATTGATAGGTTAGCAGAATGGACAGACAGTCAGGATGATAGTAATTGACTGAAACAGGACATTGATAGTTTAGCAGAATGGACAGACAGTCAGGATGATAGTAATTGACTGAAACAGGACATTGATAGTTTAGCAGAATGGACAGACAGTCAGGATGATAGTAATTGACTGAAACAGGACATTGATAGTTTAGCAGAATGGACAGACAGTCAGGATGATAGTAATAGACTGAAACAGGACATTGATAGTTTAGCAGAATGGACAGACAGTCAGGATGATAGTAATTGACTGAAACAGGACATTGATAGTTTAGAAGAATGGACAGACAGTCAGGATGATAGTAATTGACTGAAACAGGATATTGATAGTTTAGCAGAATGGATAGACAGTCAGGATGATAGTAATTGACTGAAACAGGACATTGATAGTTTAGCAGAATGGACAGAGAGTCAGGATGATAGTAATTGACTGAAACAGGACATTGATAGTTTAGCAGAATGGACAGACAGTCAGGATGATACTAATTGACTGAAACAGGACATTGATAGTTCAGCAGAATGGACAGACAGTCAGGATGATAGTAATTGACTGAAACAGGACATTGATAGATAGGCAGAATGGACAGAGGATCAGGATGATAGTAATTGACTGAAACAGGACATTGATAGTTTAGCAGAATGGACAGACAGTCAGGATGATAGTAATTGACTGAAACAGGACATTGATAATTTAACAGGATGGACAGACAGTAAGGATGATAGTAATTGACTGAAACAGGACATTGATAATTTAACAGAATGGACAGACAGTCAGGATGATAGTAATTGACTGAAACAGGACATTGATAGTTTAGCAGAATGGACAGACAGTCAGGATGATAGTAATTGACTGAAACAGGACATGGATAGATTAGCAGAATGGACAGACAGTCAGGATGATAGTAATTGACTGAAACAGGACATGGATAATTTAGCAGAATGGACAGACAGTCAGGATGATAGTAAATGACTGAAACAGGACATTGATAGTTTAGCAGAATGGACAGACAGTCAGGATGATAGTAATTGACTGAAACAGGACATTGATAGGTTAGCAGAATGGACAGACAGTCAGGATGATAGTAATTGACTGAAACAGGACATTGATAGGTTAGCAGAATGGATAGACAGTCAGGATGATAGTAATTGACTGAAACAGGACATTGATAGGTTAGCAGAATGGGCAGACAGTCAGGATGATAGTAATTGACTGAAACAGGACATTGATAGTTTAGCAGAATTGACAGACAGTCAGGATGATAGTAATTGACTGAAACAGGACATTGATAGTTTAGCAGAATGGACAGACAGTCAGGATGATAGTAATTGACTGAAACAGGACATTGATAGTTTAGCAGAATGGATAGACAGTCAGGATGATAGTAATTGACTGAAACAGGACATTGATAGGTTAGCAGAATGGGCAGACAGTCAGGATGATAGTAATTGACTGAAACAGGACATTGATAGTTTAGCAGAATGGACAGAGGATCAGGATGATAGTAATTGACTGAAACAGGACATTGATAGTTTAGCAGAATGGACAGAGAGTCAGGATGATAGTAATTGACTGAAACAGGACATGGATAGTTTAGCAGAATGGACAGACAGTCAGGATGATAGTAATTGACTGAAACAGGACATTGATAGTTTAGCAGAATGGACAGAGGATCAGGATGATAGTAATTGACTGAAACAGGACATTGATAGTTTAGCAGAATGGACAGACAGTCAGGATGATGGTAATTGACTGAAACAGGACATGGATAGTTTAGCCGAATGGACAGACAGTCAGGATGATAGTAATTGACTGAAACAGGACATGGATAGATTAGCAGAATGGACAGACAGTCTGGATGATAGTAATTGACTGAAACAGGACATGGATAATTTAGCAGAATGGACAGACAGTCAGGATGATAGTAAATGACTGAAACAGGACATGGATAGTTTAGCAGAATGGAAAGACAGTCAGGATGATAGTAATTGACTGAAACAGGACATTGATAGTTTAGCAGAATGGACAGACAGTCAGGATGATAGTAATTGACTGAAACAGGACATTGATAGTGTAGCAGAATGAACAGACAGTCAGGATGATAGTAATTGACTGAAACAGGACATTGATAGTTTAGCAGAATGGACAGACAGTCAGGATGATAGTAATTGACTGAAACAGGACATTGATAGATAGGAAGAATGGACAGAGGATCAGGATGATAGTAATTGACTGAAACAGGACATTGATAGTTTAGCAGAATGGACAGACAGTCAGGATGATAGTAATTGACTGAAACAGGACATTGATAATTTAACAGAATGGACAGACAGTCAGGATGATAGTAATTGACTGAAACAGGACATTGATAATTTAACAGAATGGACAGACAGTCAGGATGATAGTAATTGACTGAAACAGGACATTGATAGTTTAGCAGAATGGACAGACAGTCAGGATGATAGTAATTGACTGAAACAGGACATGGATAGATTAGCAGAATGGACAGACAGTCAGGATGATAGTAATTGACTGAAACAGGACATGGATAATTTAGCAGAATGGACAGACAGTCAGGATGATAGTAAATGACTGAAACAGGACATTGATAGTTTAGCAGAATGGACAGACAGTCAGGATGATAGTAATTGACTGAAACAGGACATTGATAGGTTAGCAGAATGGACAGACAGTCAGGATGATAGTAATTGACTGAAACAGGACATTGATAGGTTAGCAGAATGGACAGACAGTCAGGATGATAGTAATTGACTGAAACAGGACATTGATAGTTTAGCAGAATGGACAGACAGTCAGGATGATAGTAATTGACTGAAACAGGACATTGATAGTTTAGCAGAATGGACAGACAGTCAGGATGATAGTAATTGACTGAAACAGGACATTGATAGTTTAGCAGAATGGACAGACAGTCAGGATGATAGTAATAGACTGAAACAGGACATTGATAGTTTAGCAGAATGGACAGACAGTCAGGATGATAGTAATTGACTGAAACAGGACATTGATAGTTTAGAAGAATGGACAGACAGTCAGGATGATAGTAATTGACTGAAACAGGATATTGATAGTTTAGCAGAATGGATAGACAGTCAGGATGATAGTAATTGACTGAAACAGGACATTGATAGTTTAGCAGAATGGACAGAGAGTCAGGATGATAGTAATTGACTGAAACAGGACATTGATAGTTTAGCAGAATGGACAGACAGTCAGGATGATACTAATTGACTGAAACAGGACATTGATAGTTCAGCAGAATGGACAGACAGTCAGGATGATAGTAATTGACTGAAACAGGACATTGATAGATAGGCAGAATGGACAGAGGATCAGGATGATAGTAATTGACTGAAACAGGACATTGATAGTTTAGCAGAATGGACAGACAGTCAGGATGATAGTAATTGACTGAAACAGGACATTGATAATTTAACAGGATGGACAGACAGTAAGGATGATAGTAATTGACTGAAACAGGACATTGATAATTTAACAGAATGGACAGACAGTCAGGATGATAGTAATTGACTGAAACAGGACATTGATAGTTTAGCAGAATGGACAGACAGTCAGGATGATAGTAATTGACTGAAACAGGACATGGATAGATTAGCAGAATGGACAGACAGTCAGGATGATAGTAATTGACTGAAACAGGACATGGATAATTTAGCAGAATGGACAGACAGTCAGGATGATAGTAATTGACTGAAACAGGACATTGATAGTTTAGCAGAATGGACAGACAGTCAGGATGATAGTAATTGACTGAAACAGGACATTGATAGTGTAGCAGAATGAACAGACAGTCAGGATGATAGTAATTGACTGAAACAGGACATTGATAGTTTAGCAGAATGGACAGACAGTCAGGATGATAGTAATTGACTGAAACAGGACATTGATAGATAGGAAGAATGGACAGAGGATCAGGATGATAGTAATTGACTGAAACAGGACATTGATAGTTTAGCAGAATGGACAGACAGTCAGGATGATAGTAATTGACTGAAACAGGACATTGATAATTTAACAGAATGGACAGACAGTCAGGATGATAGTAATTGACTGAAACAGGACATTGATAATTTAACAGAATGGACAGACAGTCAGGATGATAGTAATTGACTGAAACAGGACATTGATAGTTTAGCAGAATGGACAGACAGTCAGGATGATAGTAATTGACTGAAACAGGACATGGATAGATTAGCAGAATGGACAGACAGTCAGGATGATAGTAATTGACTGAAACAGGACATGGATAATTTAGCAGAATGGACAGACAGTCAGGATGATAGTAAATGACTGAAACAGGACATTGATAGTTTAGCAGAATGGACAGACAGTCAGGATGATAGTAATTGACTGAAACAGGACATTGATAGGTTAGCAGAATGGACAGACAGTCAGGATGATAGTAATTGACTGAAACAGGACATTGATAGGTTAGCAGAATGGACAGACAGTCAGGATGATAGTAATTGACTGAAACAGGACATTGATAGTTTAGCAGAATGGACAGACAGTCAGGATGATAGTAATTGACTGAAACAGGACATTGATAGTTTAGCAGAATGGACAGACAGTCAGGATGATAGTAATTGACTGAAACAGGACATTGATAGTTTAGCAGAATGGACAGACAGTCAGGATGATAGTAATAGACTGAAACAGGACATTGATAGTTTAGCAGAATGGACAGACAGTCAGGATGATAGTAATTGACTGAAACAGGACATTGATAGTTTAGAAGAATGGACAGACAGTCAGGATGATAGTAATTGACTGAAACAGGATATTGATAGTTTAGCAGAATGGATAGACAGTCAGGATGATAGTAATTGACTGAAACAGGACATTGATAGTTTAGCAGAATGGACAGAGAGTCAGGATGATAGTAATTGACTGAAACAGGACATTGATAGTTTAGCAGAATGGACAGACAGTCAGGATGATACTAATTGACTGAAACAGGACATTGATAGTTCAGCAGAATGGACAGACAGTCAGGATGATAGTAATTGACTGAAACAGGACATTGATAGATAGGCAGAATGGACAGAGGATCAGGATGATAGTAATTGACTGAAACAGGACATTGATAGTTTAGCAGAATGGACAGACAGTCAGGATGATAGTAATTGACTGAAACAGGACATTGATAATTTAACAGGATGGACAGACAGTAAGGATGATAGTAATTGACTGAAACAGGACATTGATAATTTAACAGAATGGACAGACAGTCAGGATGATAGTAATTGACTGAAACAGGACATTGATAGTTTAGCAGAATGGACAGACAGTCAGGATGATAGTAATTGACTGAAACAGGACATGGATAGATTAGCAGAATGGACAGACAGTCAGGATGATAGTAATTGACTGAAACAGGACATGGATAATTTAGCAGAATGGACAGACAGTCAGGATGATAGTAAATGACTGAAACAGGACATTGATAGTTTAGCAGAATGGACAGACAGTCAGGATGATAGTAATTGACTGAAACAGGACATTGATAGGTTAGCAGAATGGACAGACAGTCAGGATGATAGTAATTGACTGAAACAGGACATTGATAGGTTAGCAGAATGGACAGACAGTCAGGATGATAGTAATTGACCGAAACAGGACATTGATAGTTTAGCAGAATGGACAGACAGTCAGGATGATAGTAATTGACTGAAACAGGACATTGATAGTTTAGCAGAATGGACAGACAGTCAGGATGATAGTAATTGACTGAAACAGGACATTGATAGTTTAGCAGAATGGACAGACAGTCAGGATGATAGTAATAGACTGAAACAGGACATTGATAGTTTAGCAGAATTGACAGACAGTCAGGATGATAGTAATTGACTGAAACAGGACATTGATAGTTTAGCAGAATGGACAGACAGTCAGGATGATAGTAATTGACTGAAACAGGACATTGATAGTTTAGCAGAATGGATAGACAGTCAGGATGATAGTAATTGACTGAAACAGGACATTGATAGGTTAGCAGAATGGACAGACAGTCAGGATGATAGTAATTGACTGAAACAGGACATTGATAGTTTAGCAGAATGGACAGAGGATCAGGATGATAGTAATTGACTGAAACAGGACATTGATAGTTTAGCAGAATGGAAGGAGAGTCAGGATGATAGTAATTGACTGAAACAGGACATGGATAGTTTAGCAGAATGGACAGACAGTCAGGATGATAGTAATTGACTGAAACAGGACATTGATAGTTCAGCAGAATGGACAGACAGTCAGGATGATAGTAATTGACTGAAACAGGACATTGATAGGTTAGCAGAATGGACAGACAGTCAGGATGATAGTAATTGACTGAAACAGGACATTGATAGTTTAGCAGAATGGACAGAGGATCAGGATGATAGTAATTGACTGAAACAGGACATTGATAGTTTAGCAGAATGGACAGAGAGTCAGGATGATAGTAATTGACTGAAACAGGACATGGATAGTTTAGCAGAATGGACAGACAGTCAGGATGATAGTAATTGACTGAAACAGGACATTGATAGTTCAGCAGAATGGACAGACAGTCAGGATGATAGTAATTGACTGAAACAGGACATTGATAGTTTAGCAGAATGGACAGAGAGTCAGGATGATAGTAATTGACTGAAACAGGACATGGATAGTTTAGCAGAATGGACAGACAGTCAGGATGATAGTAATTGACTGAAACAGGACATTGATAGTTTAGCAGAATGGACAGACAGTCAGGATGATAGTAATTGACTGAAACAGGACATTGATAGTTTAGCAGAATGGACAGAGAGTCAGGATGATAGTAATTGACTGAAACAGGACATTGATAGTGTAGCAGAATGAACAGACAGACAGGATGATGGTAATTGACTGAAACAGTACATGGATAGTTTAGCAGAATGGACAGACAGTCAGGATGATAGTAATTGACTGAAACAGGACATTGATAGTTTAGCAGAATGGATAGACAGTCAGGATGATAGTAATTGACTGAAACAGGACATTGATAGTTTAGCAGAATGGACAGACAGTCAGGATGATAGTAATTGACTGAAACAGGACATTGATTGTTTAGCAGAATGGACAGACAGTCAGGATGATAGTAATTGACTGAAACAGGACATTGATAGTTTAGCAGAATGGACAGACAGTCAGGATGATAGTAATTGACTGAAACAGGACATTGATAGTTTAGCAGAATGGACAGAGAGTCAGGATGATAGTAATTGACTGAAACAGGACATTGATAGTTTAGCAGAATGGACAGACAGTCAGGATGATAGTAATTGACTGAAATAGGACATTGATAGTTTAGCAGAATGGACAGACAGTCAGGATGATAGTAATTGACTGAAGCAGGACATTGATAGTTTAGCAGAATGGACAGACAGTCTGGATGATAGTAATTGACTGAAACAGGACATTGATAGTTTAGCAGAATGGACAGACAGTCAGGATGATAGTAATAGACTGAAACAGGACATGGATAGTTTAGCAGAATGGACAGACAGTCAGGATGATAGTAATTGACTGAAACAGGACATGGATAGTTTAGCAGAATGGACAGACAGTCAGGATGATAGTAATTGACTGAAACAGGACATTGATAGTTTAGCAGAATGGACAGACAGTCAGGATGATAGTAATTGACTGAAACAGGACATTGATAGTTTAGCAGAATGAACAGACAGTCAGGATGATAGTAATTGACTGAAACAGGACATTGATAGTTTAGCAGAATGGACAGACAGTCAGGATGATAGTAATTGACTGAAACAGGACATTGATAGTTTAGCAGAATGGACAGAGAGTCAGGATGATAGTAATTGACTGAAACAGGACATTGATAGGTTAGCAGAATGGACAGACAGTCAGGATGATAGTAATTGACTGAAACAGGACATTGATAGTTTAGCAGAATGGACAGAGGATCAGGATGATAGTAATTGACTGAAACAGGACATTGATAGTTTAGCAGAATGGACAGACAGTCAGGATGATAGTAATTGACTGAAACAGGACATTGATAGTTTAGCAGAATGGACAGACAGTCAGGATGATAGTAATTGACTGAAACAGGACATTGATTGATAGGCAGAATGGACAGAGGATCAGGATGATAGTAATTGACTGAAACAGGACATTGATAGTTTAGCAGAATGGACAGACAGTCAGGATGATAGTAATTGACTGAAACAGGCCATTGATAATTTAACAGAATGGACAGAAAGTCAGGATGATAGTAATTGACTGAAACAGGACATTGATAGTTTAGCAGAATGGACAGACAGTCAGGATGATAGTAATTGACTGAAACAGGACATTGATAATTTAACAGAATGGACAGACAGTCAGGATGATAGTAATTGACTGAAACAGGACATTGATAATTTAACAGAATGGACAGACAGTCAGGATGATAGTAATTGACTGAAACAGGACATTGATAATTTAACAGAATGGACGGACAGTCAGGATGATAGTAATTGACTGAAACAGGACATTGATAGTTTAGCAGAATGGACAGACAGTCAGGATGATAGTAATTGACTGAAACAGGACATTGATAGTTTAGCAGAATGGACATACAGTCAGGATGATAGTAATTGACTGAAACAGGACATTGATAATTTAACAGAATGGACAGAGAGTCAGGATGATAGTAATTGACTGAAACAGGACATTGATAGTTTAGCAGAATGGACAGACAGTCAGGATGATAGTAATTGACTGAAACAGGACATTGATAGTTTAGCAGAATGGACAGACAGTCAGGATGATAGTAATTGACTGAAACAGGACATGGATAGTTTAGCAGAATGGACAGACAGTCAGGATGATAGTAATTGACTGAAACAGGACATTGATAGTTTAGCAGAATGGACAGACAGTCAGGATGATAGTAATTGACTGAAACAGGACATTGAGAGTTTAGCAGAATGGACAGACAGTCAGGATGATAGTAATTGACTGAAACAGGACATTGATAGTTTAGCAGAATGGACAGACAGTCAGGATGATGGTAATTGACTGAAACAGAACATGGATAGTTTAGCAGAATGGACAGACAGTCAGGATGAAAGTAATTGACTGAAACAGGACATGGATAGTTTAGCAGAATGGACAGACAGTCAGGATGATAGTAATTGACTGAAACAGGACATGGATAGTTTAGCAGAATGGACAGACAGTCAGGATGATAGTAATTGACTGAAACAGGACATTGATAGATAGGCAGAATGGACAGAGAGTCAGGATGATAGTAATTGACTGAAACAGGACATGGATAGTTTAGCAGAATGGACAGACAGTCTGGATGATAGTAATTGACTGAAACAGGACATTGATAGATAGGCAGAATGGACAGACAGTCAGGATGATAGTAATTGACTGAAACAGGACATGGATAGTTTAGCAGAATGGACAGACAGTCAGGATGATAGTAATTGACTGAAACAGGACATGGATAGTTTAGCAGAATGGACAGACAGTCAGGATGATAGTAATTGACTGAAACAGGACATGGATAGTTTAGCAGAATGGACAGAGAGTCAGGATGATAGTAATTGACTGAAACAGGACATTGATAGGTTAGCAGAATGGACAGACAGTCAGGATGATAGTAATTGACTGAAACAGGACATTGATAGTTTAGCAGAATGGACAGACAGTCAGGATGATAGTAATTGACTGAAACAGGACATTGATAGTTTAGCAGAATGGACAGACAGTCAGGATGATGGTAAATGACTGAAACAGGACATTGATAGTTTAGCAAAATGGACAGAGGATCAGGATGATAGTAATTGACTGAAACAGGACATTGATAGTTCAGCAGAATGGACAGACAGTCAGGATGATAGTAATTGACTGAAACAGGACATTGATAATTTAACAGAATGGACAGACAGTCAGGATGATAGTAATTGACTGAAACAGGACATTGATAGTTTAGCAGAATGGACAGACAGTCAGGATGATAGTAATTGACTGAAACAGGACATTGATAGTTTAGCAGAATGGACAGACAGTCAGGATGATAGTAATTGACTGAAACAGGACAATGATAGTTTAGCAGAATGGACAGACAGTCAGGATGATAGTAATTGACTGAAACAGGACATGGATAGTTTAGCAGAATGCACAGACAGTCAGGATGATAGTAATTGACTGGAACAGGACATTGATAGTTTAGCAGAATGGACAGACAGTCAGGATGATAGTAATTGACTGAAACAGGACATGGATAGTTTAGCAGAATGGACAGACAGTCAGGATGATAGTAATTGACTGGAACAGGACATTGATAGGTTAGCAGAATGGACAGAGGATCAGGATGATAGTATTTGACTGAAACAGGACATTGATAGGTTAGCAGAATGCACAGACAGTCAGAATGATAGTATTTGACTGAAACAGGACATTGATAGTTTAGCAGAATGGACAGACAGTCAGGATGATAGTAATTGATTGAAACAGGACATGGATAGTTTAGCAGAATGGACAGACAGTCAGGATGATAGTAATTGATTGAAACAGGACATGGATAGTTTAGCAGAATGGACAGACAGTCAGGATGATAGTAATTGACTGGAACAGGACATTGATAGGTTAGCAGAATGGACAGAGGATCAGGATGATAGTATTTGACTGAAACAGGACATTGATAGGTTAGCAGAATGCACAGACAGTCAGGATGATAGTATTTGACTGAAACAGGACATTGATAGGTTAGCAGAATGGACAGAGGATCAGGATGATAGTATTTGACTGAAACAGGACATTGATAGGTTAGCAGAATGGACAGAGGATCAGGATGATAGTAATTGACTGAAACAGGACATTGATAGTTTAGCAGAATGGACAGAGAGTCAGGATGATAGTAATTGACTGAAACAGGACATGGATAGTTTAGCAGAATGGACAGACAGTCAGGATGATAGTAATTGACTGAAACAGGACATTGATAGTTTAGCAGAATGGACAGAGAGTCAGGATGATAGTAATTGACTGAAACAGGACATTGATAATTTAACAGAATGGACAGACAGTCAGGATGATAGTAATTGACTGAAACAGGACATTGATAATTTAACAGAATGGACAGACAGTCAGTATGATAGTAATTGACTGAAACAGGACATTGATAATTTAACAGAATGGACGGACAGTCAGGATGATAGTAATTGACTGAAACAGGACATTGATAGTTTAGCAGAATGGACAGACAGTCAGGATGATAGTAATTGACTGAAACAGGACATTGATAGTTTAGCAGAATGGACAGACAGTCAGGATGATAGTAATTGACTGAAACAGGACATTGATAATTTAACAGAATGGACAGACAGTCAGGATGATAGTAATTGACTGAAACAGGACATTGATAGTTTAGCAGAATGGACAGACAGTCAGGATGATAGTAATTGACTGAAACAGGACATTGATAGTTTAGCAGAATGGACAGACAGTCAGGATGATAGTAATTGACTGAAACAAGACATGGATAATTTAGCAGAATGGACAGACAGTCAGGATGATAGTAATTGACTGAAACAGGACATTGATAGTTTAGCAGAATGGACAGACAGTCAGGATGATAGTAATTGACTGAAACAGGACATTGATAGTTTAGCAGAATGGACAGACAGTCAGGATGATAGTAATTGACTGAAACAGGACATTGATAGTTTAGCAGAATGGACAGACAGTCAGGATGATAGTAATTGACTGAAACAGGACATGGATAGTTTAGCAGAATGGACAGACAGTCAGGATGATGATAATTGACTGAAACAGGACATTGATAGTTTAGCAGAATGGACAGACAGTCAGGATGATGGTAATTGACTGAAACAGGACATGGATAGTTTAGCAGAATGGACAGACAGTCAGGATGATAGTAATTGACTGAAACAGGACATGGATAGTTTAGCAGAATGGACAGACAGTCAGGATGATAGTAATTGACTGAAACAGGACATGGATAGTTTAGCAGAATGGACAGACAGTCAGGATGATAGTAATTGACTGAAACAGGACATTGATAGATAGGCAGAATGGACAGACAGTCAGGATGATAGTAATTGACTGAAACAGGACATGGATAGTTTAGCAGAATGGACTGACAGTCAGGATGATAGTAATTGACTGAAACGGGACAATGATAGTTTAGCAGAATGGACAGACAGTCAGGATGATAGTAATTGACTGGAACAGGACATGGATAGTTTAACAGAATGGACTGACAGTCAGGATGATAGTAATTGACTGAAACAGGACAATGATAGTTTAGCAGAATGGACAGACAGTCAGGATGATAGTAATTAACTGAAACAGGACATTGAGAGTTTAGCAGAATGGACAGACAGTCAGGATGATAGTAATTGACTGGAACAGGACATTGATAGTTTAGCAGAATGGACAGACGGTCAGGATGATAGTAATTGACTGAAACAGGACATTGATAGTTTAGCAGAATGGACAGACAGTCAGGATGATAGTAATTGACTGAAACAGGACATTGATAGTTTAGCAGAATGGACAGACAATCAGGATGATAGTAATTGACTGAAACAGGACATTGATAGTTTAGCAGAATGGACAGACAGTCAGGATGATAGTAATTGACTGAAACAGAACAATGATAGTTTAGCAGAATGGACAGACAGTCAGGATGATAGTAATTGACTGAAACAGGACATGGATAGTTTAGCAGAATGGACAGAGTGTCTGGATGATAGTAATTGACTGGAACAGGACATGGATAGTTTAGCAGAATGCACAGACAGTCAGGATGATAGTAATTGACTGGAACAGGACATTGATACTTTAGCAGAATGGACAGACAGTCAGGATGATAGTAATTGACTGAAACAGGACATGGATAGTTTAGCAGAATGGACAGACAGTCAGGATGATAGTAATTGACTGGAACAGGACATTGATAGGTTAGCAGAATGGACAGAGGATCAGGATGATAGTATTTGACTGAAACAGGACATTGATAGGTTAGCAGAATGCACAGACAGTCAGAATGATAGTATTTGACTGAAACAGGACATTGATAGTTTAGCAGAATGGACAGACAGTCAGGATGATAGTAATTGATTGAAACAGGACATGGATAGTTTAGCAGAATGGACAGACAGTCAGGATGATAGTAATTGATTGAAACAGGACATGGATAGTTTAGCAGAATGGACAGACAGTCAGGATGATAGTAATTGACTGGAACAGGACATTGATAGGTTAGCAGAATGGACAGAGGATCAGGATGATAGTATTTGACTGAAACAGGACATTGATAGGTTAGCAGAATGCACAGACAGTCAGGATGATAGTATTTGACTGAAACAGGACATTGATAGGTTAGCAGAATGGACAGAGGATCAGGATGATAGTATTTGACTGAAACAGGACATTGATAGGTTAGCAGAAAGGACAGAGGATCAGGATGATAGTAATTGACTGAAACAGGACATGGATAGTTTAGCAGAATGGACAGACAGTCAGGATGATAGTAATTGACTGAAACAGGACATTGATAGTTTAGCAGAATGGACAGAGAGTCAGGATGATAGTAATTGACTGAAACAGGACATGGATAGATTAGCAGAATGGACAGACAGTCAGGATGATAGTAAATGACTGAAACAGGACATTGATAGTTTAGCAGAATGGACAGAGGATCAGGATGATAGTAATTGACTGAAACAGGACATTGATAGTTCAGCAGAATGGACAGACAGTCAGGATGATAGTAATTGACTGAAACAGGCCATTGATAATTTAACAGAATGGACAGAAAGTCAGGATGATAGTAATTGACTGAAACAGGACATTGATAGTTTAGCAGAATGGACAGACAGTCAGGATGATAGTAATTGACTGAAACAGGACATTTATAATTTAACAGAATGGACAGACAGTCAGGATGATAGTAATTGACTGAAACAGGACATTGATAATTTAACAGAATGGACAGACAGTCAGGATGATAGTAATTGACTGAAACAGGACATTGATAATTTAACAGAATGGACAGACAGTCAGGATGATAGTAATTGACTGAAACAGGACATTGATAGTTTAGCAGAATGGACAGACAGTCAGGATGATAGTAATTGACTGAAACAGGACATTGATAGTTTAGCAGAATGGACAGACAGTCAGGATGATAGTAATTGACTGAAACAGCACATTGATAATTTAACAGAATGGACAGACAGTCAGGATGATAGTAATTGACTGAAACAAGACATTGATAATTTAATAGAATGGACGGACAGTCAGGATGATAGTAATTGACTGAAACAGGACATTGATAGTTTAGCAGAATGGACAGACAGTCAGGATGATAGTAATTGACTGAAACAGGGCATGGATAGTTTAGCAGAATGGACAGACAGTCAGGATGATAGTAATTGACTGAAACAGGACATGGATAGTTTAGCAGAATGGACAGACAGTCAGGATGATGATAATTGACTGAAACAGGACATTGATAGTTTAGCAGAATGGACAGACAGTCAGGATGATAGTAATTGATTGAAACAGGACATGGATAGTTTAGCAGAATGGACAGACAGTCAGGATGATAGTAATTGATTGAAACAGGACATGGATAGTTTAGCAGAATGGACAGACAGTCAGGATGATAGTAATTGACTGGAACAGGACATTGATAGGTTAGCAGAATGGACAGAGGATCAGGATGATAGTATTTGACTGAAACAGGACATTGATAGGTTAGCAGAATGCACAGACAGTCAGGATGATAGTATTTGACTGAAACAGGACATTGATAGGTTAGCAGAATGGACAGAGGATCAGGATGATAGTATTTGACTGAAACAGGACATTGATAGGTTAGCAGAAAGGACAGAGGATCAGGATGATAGTAATTGACTGAAACAGGACATGGATAGTTTAGCAGAATGGACAGACAGTCAGGATGATAGTAATTGACTGAAACAGGACATTGATAGTTTAGCAGAATGGACAGAGAGTCAGGATGATAGTAATTGACTGAAACAGGACATGGATAGATTAGCAGAATGGACAGACAGTCAGGATGATAGTAAATGACTGAAACAGGACATTGATAGTTTAGCAGAATGGACAGAGGATCAGGATGATAGTAATTGACTGAAACAGGACATTGATAGTTCAGCAGAATGGACAGACAGTCAGGATGATAGTAATTGACTGAAACAGGCCATTGATAATTTAACAGAATGGACAGAAAGTCAGGATGATAGTAATTGACTGAAACAGGACATTGATAGTTTAGCAGAATGGACAGACAGTCAGGATGATAGTAATTGACTGAAACAGGACATTTATAATTTAACAGAATGGACAGACAGTCAGGATGATAGTAATTGACTGAAACAGGACATTGATAATTTAACAGAATGGACAGACAGTCAGGATGATAGTAATTGACTGAAACAGGACATTGATAATTTAACAGAATGGACAGACAGTCAGGATGATAGTAATTGACTGAAACAGGACATTGATAGTTTAGCAGAATGGACAGACAGTCAGGATGATAGTAATTGACTGAAACAGGACATTGATAGTTTAGCAGAATGGACAGACAGTCAGGATGATAGTAATTGACTGAAACAGCACATTGATAATTTAACAGAATGGACAGACAGTCAGGATGATAGTAATTGACTGAAACAAGACATTGATAATTTAACAGAATGGACGGACAGTCAGGATGATAGTAATTGACTGAAACAGGACATTGATAGTTTAGCAGAATGGACAGACAGTCAGGATGATAGTAATTGACTGAAACAGGGCATGGATAGTTTAGCAGAATGGACAGACAGTCAGGATGATAGTAATTGACTGAAACAGGACATGGATAGTTTAGCAGAATGGACAGACAGTCAGGATGATGATAATTGACTGAAACAGGACATTGATAGTTTAGCAGAATGGACAGACAGTCAGGATGATGGTAATTGACTGAAACAGGACATGGATAGTTTAGCAGAATGGACAGACAGTCAGGATGATAGTAATTGACTGAAACAGGACATGGATAGTTTAGCAGAATGGACAGACAGTCAGGATGATAGTAATTGACTGAAACAGGACATGGATAGTTTAGCAGAATGGACAGACAGTCAGGATGATAGTAATTGACTGAAACAGGACATTGATAGATAGGCAGAATGGACAGACAGTCAGGATGATAGTAATTGACTGAAACAGGACATGGATAGTTTAGCAGAATGGACTGACAGTCAGGATGATAGTAATTGACTGAAACGGGACAATGATAGTTTAGCAGAATGGACAGACAGTCAGGATGATAGTAATTGACTGGAACAGGACATGGATAGTTTAGCAGAATGGACTGACAGTCAGGATGGTAGTAATTGACTGAAACAGGACAATGATAGTTTAGCAGAATGGACAGACAGTCAGGATGATAGTAATTAACTGAAACAGGACATTGAGAGTTTAGCAGAATGGACAGACAGTCAGGATGATAGTAATTGACTGGAACAGGACATTGATAGTTTAGCAGAATGGACAGACGGTCAGGATGATAGTAATTGACTGAAACAGGACATTGATAGTTTAGCAGAATGGGCAGACAGTCAGGATGATAGTAATTGACTGAAACAGGACATTGATAGTTTAGCAGAATGGACAGACAGTCAGGATGATAGTAATTGACTGAAACAGGACATTGATAGTTTAGCAGAATGGACAGACAGTCAGGATGATAGTAATTGACTGAAACAGGACAATGATAGTTTAGCAGAATGGACAGACAGTCAGGATGATAGTAATTGACTGAAACAGGACATGGATAGTTTAGCAGAATGGACAGAGTGTCTGGATGATAGTAATTGACTGGAACAGGACATGGATAGTTTAGCAGAATGCACAGACAGTCAGGATGATAGTAATTGACTGGAACAGGACATTGATAGTTTAGCAGAGTGGACAGACAGTCAGGATGATAGTAATTGACTGAAACAGGACATGGATAGTTTAGCAGAATGGACAGACAGTCAGGATGATAGTAATTGACTGGAACAGGACATTGATAGGTTAGCAGAATGGACAGAGGATCAGGATGATAGTATTTGACTGAAACAGGACATTGATAGGTTAGCAGAATGCACAGACAGTCAGAATGATAGTATTTGACTGAAACAGGACATTGATAGTTTAGCAGAATGGACAGACAGTCAGGATGATAGTAATTGATTGAAACAGGACATGGATAGTTTAGCAGAATGGACAGTCAGGATGATAGTAATTGATTGAAACAGGACATGGATAGTTTATCAGAATGGACAGACAGTCAGGATGATAGTAATTGACTGGAACAGGACATTGATAGGTTAGCAGAATGGACAGAGGATCAGGATGATAGTATTTGACTGAAACAGGACATTGATAGGTTAGCAGAATGCACAGACAGTCAGGATGATAGTATTTGACTGAAACAGGACATTGATAGGTTAGCAGAATGGACAGAGGATCAGGATGATAGTATTTGACTGAAACAGGACATTGATAGGTTAGCAGAAAGGACAGAGGATCAGGATGATAGTAATTGACTGAAACAGGACATTGATAGTTTAGCAGAATGGACAGAGAGTCAGGATGATAGTAATTGACTGAAACAGGACATGGATAGTTTAGCAGAATGGACAGACAGTCAGGATGATAGTAATTGACTGAAACAGGACATTGATAGTTTAGCAGAATGGACAGAGAGTCAGGATGATAGTAATTGACTGAAACAGGACATGGATAGATTAGCAGAATGGACAGACAGTCAGGATGATAGTAAATGACTGAAACAGGATATTGATAGTTTAGCAGAATGGACAGAGGATCAGGTTGATAGTAATTGACTGAAACAGGACATTGATAGTTCAGCAGAATGCACAGACAGTCAGGATGATAGTAATTGACTGAAACAGGCCATTGATAATTTAACAGAATGGACAGAAAGTCAGGATGATAGTAATTGACTGAAACAGGACATTGATAGTTTAGCAGAATGGACAGACAGTCAGGATGATAGTAATTGACTGAAACAGGACATTTATAATTTAACAGAATGGACAGACAGTCAGGATGATAGTAATTGACTGAAACAGGACATTGATAATTTAACAGAATGGACAGACAGTCAGGATGATAGTAATTGACTGAAACAGGACATTGATAATTTAACAGAATGGACAGACAGTCAGGATGATAGTAATTGACTGAAACAGGACATTGATAGTTTAGCAGAATGGACAGACAGTCAGGATGATAGTAATTGACTGAAACAGGACATTGATAGTTTAGCAGAATGGACAGACAGTCAGGATGATAGTAATTGACTGAAACAGGACATTGATAATTTAACAGAATGGACAGACAGTCAGGATGATAGTAATTGACTGAAACAGGACATTGATAATTTAACAGAATGGACAGACAGTCAGGATGATAGTAATTGACTGAAACAGGACATTGATAATTTAACAGAATGGACGGACAGTCAGGATGATAGTAATTGACTGAAACAGGACATTGATAGTTTAGCAGAATGGACAGACAGTCAGGATGATAGTAATTGACTGAAACAGGGCATGGATAGTTTAGCAGAATGGACAGACAGTCAGGATGATAGTAATTGACTGAAACAGGACATTGATAGTTTAGCAGAATGGACAGACAGTCAGGATGATAGTAATTGACTGAAACAGGACATTGATAATTTAACAGAATGGACAGACAGTCAGGATGATAGTAATTGACTGAAACAGGACATTGATAATTTAACAGAATGGACGGACAGTCAGGATGATAGTAATTGACTGAAACAGGACATTGATAGTTTAGCAGAATGGACAGACAGTCAGGATGATAGTAATTGACTGAAACAGGGCATGGATAGTTTAGCAGAATGGACAGACAGTCAGGATGATAGTAATTGACTGAAACAGGACATTGATAATTTAACAGAATGGACGGGACAGTCAGGATGATAGTAATTGACTGAAACAGGACATTGATAGTTTAGCAGAATGGACAGACAGTCAGGATGATAGTAATTGACTGAAACAGGACATTGATAGTTTAGCAGAATGGACAGACAGTCAGGATGATAGTAATTGACTGAAACAGGACATTGATAATTTAACAGAATGGACAGACAGTCAGGATGATAGTAATTGACTGAAACAGGACATTGATAGTTTAGCAGAATGGACAGACAGTCAGGATGATAGTAATTGACTGAAACAGGACATCGATAGTTCAGCAGAATGGACAGACAGTCAGGATGATAGTAATTGACTGAAACAGGACATGGATAGTTTAGCAGAATGGACAGACAGTCAGGATGATAGTAATTGACTGGAACAGGACATTGATAGTTTAGCAGAATGGACAGACAGTCAGGATGATAGTAATTGACTGAAACAGCACATTGATAATTTAACAGAATGGACAGACAGTCAGGATGATAGTAATTGACTGAAACAGGACATTGATAATTTAACAGAATGGACGGACAGTCAGGATGATAGTAATTGACTGAAACAGGACATTGATAGTTTAGCAGAATGGACAGACAGTCAGGATGATAGTAATTGACTGAAACAGGGCATGGATAGTTTAGCAGAATGGACAGACAGTCAGGATGATAGTAATTGACTGAAACAGGACATGGATAGTTTAGCAGAATGGACAGACAGTCAGGATGATGATAATTGACTGAAACAGGACATTGATAGTTTAGCAGAATGGACAGACAGTCAGGATGATGGTAATTGACTGAAACAGGACATGGATAGTTTAGCAGAATGGACAGACAGTCAGGATGATAGTAATTGACTGAAACAGGACATGGATAGTTTAGCAGAATGGACAGACAGTCAGGATGATAGTAATTGACTGAAACAGGACATGGATAGTTTAGCAGAATGGACAGAGAGTCAGGATGATAGTAATTGACTGAAACATGACATGGATAGATTAGCAGAATGGACAGACAGTCAGGATGATGATAATTGACTGAAACAGGACATTGACAGTTTAGCAGAATGGACAGACAGTCAGGATGATGGTAATTGACTGAAACAGGACATGGATAGTTTAGCAGAATGGACAGACAGTCAGGATGATAGTAATTGACTGAAACAGGACATGGATAGTTTAGCAGAATGGACAGACAGTCAGGATGATAGTAATTGACTGAAACAGGACATGGATAGTTTAGCAGAATGGACAGACAGTCAGGATGATAGTAATTGACTGAAACAGGACATTGATAGATAGGCAGAATGGACAGACAGTCAGGATGATAGTAATTGACTGAAACAGGACATGGATAGTTTAGCAGAATGGACTGACAGTCAGGATGATAGTAATTGACTGAAACGGGACAATGATAGTTTAGCAGAATGGACAGACAGTCAGGATGATAGTAATTGACTGGAACAGGACATGGATAGTTTAGCAGAATGGACTGACAGTCAGGATGATAGTAATTGACTGAAACAGGACAATGATAGTTTAGCAGAATGGACAGAGAGTCAGGATGATAGTAATTAACTGAAACAGGACATTGAGAGTTTAGCAGAATGGACAGACAGTCAGGATGATAGTAATTGACTGGAACAGGACATTGATAGTTTAGCAGAATGGACAGACGGTCAGGATGATAGTAATTGACTGAAACAGGACATTGATAGTTTAGCAGAATGGACAGACAGTCAGGATGATAGTAATTGACTGAAACAGGACATTGATAGTTTAGCAGAATGGACAGACAGTCAGGATGATAGTAATTGACTGAAACAGGACATTGATAGTTTAGCAGAATGGACAGACAGTCAGGATGATAGTAATTGACTGAAACAGGACATGGATAGTTTAGCAGAATGGACAGAGTGTCTGGATGATAGTAATTGACTGGAACAGGACATGGATAGTTTAGCAGAATGCACAGACAGTCAGGATGATAGTAATTGACTGGAACAGGACATTGATAGTTTAGCAGAATGGACAGACAGTCAGGATGATAGTAATTGACTGAAACAGGACATGGATAGTTTAGCAGAATGGACAGACAGTCAGGATGATAGTAGTTGACTGGAACAGGACATTGATAGGTTAGCAGAATGGACAGAGGATCAGGATGATAGTATTTGACTGAAACAGGACATTGATAGGTTAGCAGAATGCACAGACAGTCAGAATGATAGTATTTGACTGAAACAGGACATGGATAGTTTAGCAGAATGGACAGACAGTCAGGATGATAGTAATTGACTGAAACAGGACATGGATAGTTTAGCAGAATGGACAGACAGTCAGGATGATAGTAATTGACTGAAACAGGACATTGATAGATAGGCAGAATGGACAGACAGTCAGGATGATAGTAATTGACTGAAACAGGACATGGATAGTTTAGCAGAATGGACTGACAGTCAGGATGATAGTAATTGACTGAAACGGGACAATGATAGTTTAGCAGAATGGACAGACAGTCAGGATGATAGTAATTGACTGGAACAGGACATGGATAGTTTAGCAGAATGGACTGACAGTCAGGATGATAGTAATTGACTGAAACAGGACAATGATAGTTTAGCAGAATGGACAGAGAGTCAGGATGATAGTAATTAACTGAAACAGGACATTGAGAGTTTAGCAGAATGGACAGACAGTCAGGATGATAGTAATTGACTGGAACAGGACATTGATAGTTTAGCAGAATGGACAGACGGTCAGGATGATAGTAATTGACTGAAACAGGACATTGATAGTTTAGCAGAATGGACAGACAGTCAGGATGATAGTAATTGACTGAAACAGGACATTGATAGTTTAGCAGAATGGACAGACAGTCAGGATGATAGTAATTGACTGAAACAGGACATTGATAGTTTAGCAGAATGGACAGACAGTCAGGATGATAGTAATTGACTGAAACAGGACATGGATAGTTTAGCAGAATGGACAGAGTGTCTGGATGATAGTAATTGACTGGAACAGGACATGGATAGTTTAGCAGAATGCACAGACAGTCAGGATGATAGTAATTGACTGGAACAGGACATTGATAGTTTAGCAGAATGGACAGACAGTCAGGATGATAGTAATTGACTGGAACAGGACATGGATAGTTTAGCAGAATGGACAGACAGTCAGGATGATAGTAGTTGACTGGAACAGGACATTGATAGGTTAGCAGAATGGACAGAGGATCAGGATGATAGTATTTGACTGAAACAGGACATTGATAGGTTAGCAGAATGCACAGACAGTCAGAATGATAGTATTTGACTGAAACAGGACATGGATAGTTTAGCAGAATGGACAGACAGTCAGGATGATAGTAATTGACTGAAACAGGACATGGATAGTTTAGCAGAATGGACAGACAGTCAGGATGATAGTAATTGACTGAAACAGGACATTGATAGATAGGCAGAATGGACAGACAGTCAGGATGATAGTAATTGACTGAAACAGGACATGGATAGTTTAGCAGAATGGACTGACAGTCAGGATGATAGTAATTGACTGAAACGGGACAATGATAGTTTAGCAGAATGGACAGACAGTCAGGATGATAGTAATTGACTGGAACAGGACATGGATAGTTTAGCAGAATGGACTGACAGTCAGGATGATAGTAATTGACTGAAACAGGACAATGATAGTTTAGCAGAATGGACAGAGAGTCAGGATGATAGTAATTAACTGAAACAGGACATTGAGAGTTTAGCAGAATGGACAGACAGTCAGGATGATAGTAATTGACTGGAACAGGACATTGATAGTTTAGCAGAATGGACAGACGGTCAGGATGATAGTAATTGACTGAAACAGGACATTGATAGTTTAGCAGAATGGACAGACAGTCAGGATGATAGTAATTGACTGAAACAGGACATTGATAGTTTAGCAGAATGGACAGACAGTCAGGATGATAGTAATTGACTGAAACAGGACATTGATAGTTTAGCAGAATGGACAGACAGTCAGGATGATAGTAATTGACTGAAACAGGACATGGATAGTTTAGCAGAATGGACAGAGTGTCTGGATGATAGTAATTGACTGGAACAGGACATGGATAGTTTAGCAGAATGCACAGACAGTCAGGATGATAGTAATTGACTGGAACAGGACATTGATAGTTTAGCAGAATGGACAGACAGTCAGGATGATAGTAATTGACTGGAACAGGACATGGATAGTTTAGCAGAATGGACAGACAGTCAGGATGATAGTAGTTGACTGGAACAGGACATTGATAGGTTAGCAGAATGGACAGAGGATCAGGATGATAGTATTTGACTGAAACAGGACATTGATAGGTTAGCAGAATGCACAGACAGTCAGAATGATAGTATTTGACTGAAACAGGACATGGATAGTTTAGCAGAATGGACAGACAGTCAGGATGATAGTAATTGACTGAAACAGGACATGGATAGTTTAGCAGAATGGACAGACAGTCAGGATGATAGTAATTGACTGAAACAGGACATTGATAGATAGGCAGAATGGACAGACAGTCAGGATGATAGTAATTGACTGAAACAGGACATGGATAGTTTAGCAGAATGGACTGACAGTCAGGATGATAGTAATTGACTGAAACGGGACAATGATAGTTTAGCAGAATGGACAGACAGTCAGGATGATAGTAATTGACTGGAACAGGACATGGATAGTTTAGCAGAATGGACTGACAGTCAGGATGATAGTAATTGACTGAAACAGGACAATGATAGTTTAGCAGAATGGACAGAGAGTCAGGATGATAGTAATTAACTGAAACAGGACATTGAGAGTTTAGCAGAATGGACAGACAGTCAGGATGATAGTAATTGACTGGAACAGGACATTGATAGTTTAGCAGAATGGACAGACGGTCAGGATGATAGTAATTGACTGAAACAGGACATTGATAGTTTAGCAGAATGGACAGACAGTCAGGATGATAGTAATTGACTGAAACAGGACATTGATAGTTTAGCAGAATGGACAGACAGTCAGGATGATAGTAATTGACTGAAACAGGACATTGATAGTTTAGCAGAATGGACAGACAGTCAGGATGATAGTAATTGACTGAAACAGGACATGGATAGTTTAGCAGAATGGACAGAGTGTCTGGATGATAGTAATTGACTGGAACAGGACATGGATAGTTTAGCAGAATGCACAGACAGTCAGGATGATAGTAATTGACTGGAACAGGACATTGATAGTTTAGCAGAATGGACAGACAGTCAGGATGATAGTAATTGACTGAAACAGGACATGGATAGTTTAGCAGAATGGACAGAGGATCAGGATGATAGTATTTGACTGAAACAGGACATTGATAGGTTAGCAGAATGCACAGACAGTCAGAATGATAGTATTTGACTGAAACAGGACATTGATAGTTTAGCAGAATGGACAGACAGTCAGGATGATAGTAATTGATTGAAAAAGGACATGGATAGTTTAGCAGAATGGACAGACAGTCAGGATGATAGTAATTGATTGAAACAGGACATGGATAGTTTATCAGAATGGACAGACAGTCAGGATGATAGTAATTGACTGGAACAGGACATTGATAGGTTAGCAGAATGGACAGAGGATCAGGATGATAGTATTTGACTGAAACAGGACATTGATAGGTTAGCAGAATGCACAGACAGTCAGGATGATAGTATTTGACTGAAACAGGACATTGATAGGTTAGCAGAATGGACAGAGGATCAGGATGATAGTATTTGACTGAAACAGGACACTGATAGGTTAGCAGAAAGGACAGAGGATCAGGATGATAGTAATTGACTGAAACAGGACATTGATAGTTTAGCAGAATGGACAGAGAGTCAGGATGATAGTAATTGACTGAAACAGGACATGGATAGTTTAGCAGAATGGACAGACAGTCAGGATGATAGTAATTGACTGAAACAGGACATTGATAGTTTAGCAGAATGGACAGAGAGTCAGGATGATAGTAATTGACTGAAACAGGACATGGATAGATTAGCAGAATGGACAGACAGTCAGGATGATAGTAAATGACTGAAACAGGATATTGATAGTTTAGCAGAATGGACAGAGGATCAGGTTGATAGTAATTGACTGAAACAGGACATTGATAGTTCAGCAGAATGGACAGACAGTCAGGATGATAGTAATTGACTGAAACAGGACATTTATAATTTAACAGAATGGACAGACAGTCAGGATGATAGTAATTGACTGAAACAGGACATTGATAATTTAACAGAATGGACAGACAGTCAGGATGATAGTAATTGACTGAAACAGGACATTGATAGGTTAGCAGAATGGACAGAGGATCAGGATGATAGTATTTGACTGAAACAGGACACTGATAGGTTAGCAGAAAGGACAGAGGATCAGGATGATAGTAATTGACTGAAACAGGACATTGATAGTTTAGCAGAATGGACAGAGAGTCAGGATGATAGTAATTGACTGAAACAGGACATGGATAGTTTAGCAGAATGGACAGACAGTCAGGATGATAGTAATTGACTGAAACAGGACATTGATAGTTTAGCAGAATGGACAGAGAGTCAGGATGATAGTAATTGACTGAAACAGGACATGGATAGATTAGCAGAATGGACAGACAGTCAGGATGATAGTAAATGACTGAAACAGGATATTGATAGTTTAGCAGAATGGACAGAGGATCAGGTTGATAGTAATTGACTGAAACAGGACATTGATAGTTCAGCAGAATGGACAGACAGTCAGGATGATAGTAATTGACTGAAACAGGACATTTATAATTTAACAGAATGGACAGACAGTCAGGATGATAGTAATTGACTGAAACAGGACATTGATAATTTAACAGAATGGACAGACAGTCAGGATGATAGTAATTGACTGAAACAGGACATTGATAATTTAACAGAATGGACAGACAGTCAGGATGATAGTAATTGACTGAAACAGGACATTGATAGTTTAGCAGAATGGACAGACAGTCAGGATGATAGTAATTGACTGAAACAGGACATTGATAGTTTAGCAGAATGGACAGACAGTCAGGATGATAGTAATTGACTGAAACAGGACATTGATAATTTAACAGAATGGACAGACAGTCAGGATGATAGTAATTGACTGAAACAGGACATTGATAATTTAACAGAATGGACAGACAGTCAGGATGATAGTAATTGACTGAAACAGGACATTGATAATTTAACAGAATGGACGGACAGTCAGGATGATAGTAATTGACTGAAACAGGACATTGATAGTTTAGCAGAATGGGCAGACAGTCAGGATGATAGTAATTGACTGAAACAGGGCATGGATAGTTTAGCAGAATGGACAGACAGTCAGGATGATAGTAATTGACTGAAACAGGACATTGATAGTTTAGCAGAATGGACAGACAGTCAGGATGATAGTAATTGACTGAAACAGGACATTGATAATTTAACAGAATGGACAGACAGTCAGGATGATAGTAATTGACTGAAACAGGACATTGATAATTTAACAGAATGGACGGACAGTCAGGATGATAGTAATTGACTGAAACACGACATTGATAGTTTAGCAGAATGGACAGACAGTCAGGATGATAGTAATTGACTGAAACAGGACACTGATAATTTAACAGAATGGACGGGACAGTCAGGATGATAGTAATTGACTGAAACAGGACATTGATAGTTTAGCAGAATGGACAGACAGTCAGGATGATAGTAATTGACTGAAACAGGACATTGATAGTTTAGCAGAATGGACAGACAGTCAGGATGATAGTAATTGACTGAAACAGGACATTGATAATTTAACAGAATGGACAGACAGTCAGGATGATAGTAATTGACTGAAACAGGACATTGATAGTTTAGCAGAATGGACAGACAGTCAGGATGATAGTAATTGACTGAAACAGGACATTGATAGTTTAGCAGAATGGACAGACAGTCAGGATGATAGTAATTGACTGAAACAGGACATGGATAGTTTAGCAGAATGGACAGACAGTCAGGATGATAGTAATTGACTGGAACAGGACATTGATAGTTTAGCAGAATGGACAGACAGTCAGGATGATAGTAATTGACTGAAACAGCACATTGATAATTTAACAGAATGGACAGACAGTCAGGATGATAGTAATTGACTGAAACAGGACATTGATAATTTAACAGAATGGACGGACAGTCAGGATGATAGTAATTGACTGAAACAGGACATTGATAGTTTAGCAGAATGGACAGACAGTCAGGATGATAGTAATTGACTGAAACAGGGCATGGATAGTTTAGCAGAATGGACAGACAGTCAGGATGATAGTAATTGACTGAAACAGGACATGGATAGTTTAGCAGAATGGACAGACAGTCAGGATGATGATAATTGACTGAAACAGGACATTGATAGTTTAGCAGAATGGACAGACAGTCAGGATGATGGTAATTGACTGAAACAGGACATGGATAGTTTAGCAGAATGGACAGACAGTCAGGATGATAGTAATTGACTGAAACAGGACATGGATAGTTTAGCAGAATGGACAGACAGTCAGGATGATAGTAATTGACTGAAACAGGACATGGATAGTTTAGCAGAATGGACAGAGAGTCAGGATGATAGTAATTGACTGAAACAGGACATGGATAGATTAGCAGAATGGACAGACAGTCAGGATGATAGTAAATGACTGAAACAGGATATTGATAGTTTAGCAGAATGGACAGAGGATCAGGTTGATAGTAATTGACTGAAACAGGACATTGATAGTTCAGCAGAATGGACAGACAGTCAGGATGATAGTAATTGACTGAAACAGGCCATTGATAATTTAACTGAATGGACAGAAAGTCAGGATGATAGTAATTGACTGAAACAGGACATTGATAGTTTAGCAGAATGGACAGACAGTCAGGATGATAGTAATTGACTGAAACAGGACATTTATAATTTAACAGAATGGACAGACAGTCAGGATGATAGTAATTGACTGAAACAGGACATTGATAATTTAACAGAATGGACAGACAGTCAGGATGATAGTAATTGACTGAAACAGGACATTGATAATTTAACAGAATGGACAGACAGTCAGGATGATAGTAATTGACTGAAACAGGACATTGATAGTTTAGCAGAATGGACAGACAGTCAGGATGATAGTAATTGACTGAAACAGGACATTGATAGTTTAGCAGAATGGACAGACAGTCAGGATGATAGTAATTGACTGAAACAGGACATTGATAATTGAACAGAATGGACAGACAGTCAGGATGATAGTAATTGACTGAAACAGGACATTGATAATTTAACAGAATGGACAGACAGTCAGGATGATAGTAATTGACTGAAACAGGACATTGATAATTTAACAGAATGGACGGACAGTCAGGATGATAGTAATTGACTGAAACAGGACATGGATAGTTTAGCAGAATGGACAGACAGTCAGGATGATAGTAATTGACTGAAACAGGGCATGGATAGTTTAGCAGAATGGACAGACAGTCAGGATGATAGTAATTGACTGAAACAGGACATTGATAGTTTAGCAGAATGGACAGACAGTCAGGATGATAGTAATTGACTGAAACAGGACATTGATAATTTAACAGAATGGACAGACAGTCAGGATGATAGTAATTGACTGAAACAGGACATTGATAATTTAACAGAATGGACGGACAGTCAGGATGATAGTAATTGACTGAAACAGGACATTGATAGTTTAGCAGAATGGACAGACAGTCAGGATGATAGTAATTGACTGAAACAGGGCATGGATAGTTTAGCAGAATGGACAGACAGTCAGGATGATAGTAATTGACTGAAACAGGACATTGATAATTTAACAGAATGGACGGGACAGTCAGGATGATAGTAACTGACTGAAACAGGACATTGATAGTTTAGCAGAATGGACAGACAGTCAGGATGATAGTAATTGACTGAAACAGGACATTGATAGTTTAGCAGAATGGACAGACAGTCAGGATGATAGTAATTGACTGAAACAGGACATTGATAATTTAACAGAATGGACAGACAGTCAGGATGATAGTAATTGACTGAAACAGGACATTGATAGTTTAGCAGAATGGACAGACAGTCAGGATGATAGTAATTGACTGAAACAGGACATTGATAGTTTAGCAGAATGGACAGACAGTCAGGATGATAGTAATTGACTGAAACAGGACATGGATAGTTTAGCAGAATGGACAGACAGTCAGGATGATAGTAATTGACTGGAACAGGACATTGATAGTTTAGCAGAATGGACAGACAGTCAGGATGATAGTAATTGACTGAAACAGCACATTGATAATTTAACAGAATGGACAGACTGTCAGGATGATAGTAATTGACTGAAACAGGACATTGATAATTTAACAGAATGGACGGACAGTCAGGATGATAGTAATTGACTGAAACAGGACATTGATAGTTTAGCAGAATGGACAGACAGTCAGGATGATATTAATTGACTGAAACAGGGCATGGATAGTTTAGCAGAATGGACAGACAGTCAGGATGATAGTAATTGACTGAAACAGGACATGGATAGTTTAGCAGAATGGACAGACAGTCAGGATGATGATAATTGACTGAAACAGGACATTGATAGTTTAGCAGAATGGACAGACAGTCAGGATGATGGTAATTGACTGAAACAGGACATGGATAGTTTAGCAGAATGGACAGACAGTCAGGATGATAGTAATTGACTGAAACAGGACATGGATAGTTTAGCAGAATGGACAGACAGTCAGGATGATAGTAATTGACTGAAACAGGACATGGATAGTTTAGCAGAATGGACAGACAGTCAGGATGATTGTAATTGACTGAAACAGGACACTGATAGATAGGCAGAATGGACAGACAGTCAGGATGATAGTAATTGACTGAAACAGGACATGGATAGTTTAGCAGAATGGACTGACAGTCAGGATGATAGTAATTGACTGAAACAGGACAATGATAGTTTAGCAGAATGGACAGACAGTCAGGATGATAGTAATTAACTGAAACAGGACATTGAGAGTTTAGCAGAATGGACAGACAGTCAGGATGATAGTAATTGACTGGAACAGGACATTGATAGTTTAGCAGAATGGACAGACGGTCAGGATGATAGTAATTGACTGAAACAGGACATTGATAGTTTAGCAGAATGGACAGACAGTCAGGATGATAGTAATTGACTGAAACAGGACATTGATAGTTTAGCAGAATGGACAGACAGTCAGGATGATAGTAATTGACTGAAACAGGACATTGATAGTTTAGCAGAATGGACAGACAGTCAGGATGATAGTAAATGACTGAAACAGGACAATGATAGTTTAGCAGAATGGACAGACAGTCAGGATGATAGTAATTGACTGAAACAGGACATGGATAGTTTAGCAGAATGGACAGAGTGTCTGGATGATAGTAATTGACTGGAACAGGACATGGATAGTTTAGCAGAATGCACAGACAGTCAGGATGATAGTAATTGACTGGAACAGGACATTGATAGTTTAGCAGAATGGACAGACAGTCAGGATGATAGTAATTGACTGAAACAGGACATGGATAGTTTAGCAGAATGGACAGACAGTCAGGATGATAGTAATTGACTGGAACAGGACATTGATAGGTTAGCAGAATGGACAGAGGATCAGGATGATAGTATTTGACTGAAACAGGACATTGATAGGTTAGCAGAATGCACAGACAGTCAGAATGATAGTATTTGACTGAAACAGGACATTGATAGTTTAGCAGAATGGACAGACAGTCAGGATGATAGTAATTGATTGAAAAAGGACATGGATAGTTTAGCAGAATGGACAGACAGTCAGGATGATAGTAATTGATTGAAACAGGACATGGATAGTTTAGCAGAATGGACAGACAGTCAGGATGATAGTAATTGACTGGAACAGGACATTGATAGGTTAGCAGAATGGACAGAGGATCAGGATGATAGTATTTGACTGAAACAGGACATTGATAGGTTAGCAGAATGCACAGACAGTCAGGATGATAGTATTTGACTGAAACAGGACATTGATAGGTTAGCAGAATGGACAGAGGATCAGGATGATAGTATTTGACTGAAACAGGACATTGATAGGTTAGCAGAAAGGACAGAGGATCAGGATGATAGCAATTGACTGAAACAGGACATTGATAGTTTAGCAGAATGGACAGAGAGTCAGGATGATAATAATTGACTGAAACAGGACATGGATAGTTTAGCAGAATGGACAGACAGTCAGGATGATAGTAATTGACTGAAACAGGACATTGATAGTTTAGCAGAATGGACAGAGAGTCAGGATGATAGTAATTGACTGAAACAGGACATGGATAGATTAGCAGAATGGACAGACAGTCAGGATGATAGTAAATGACTGAAACAGGACATTGATAGTTTAGCAGAATGGACAGAGGATCAGGATGATAGTAATTGACTGAAACAGGACATTGATAGTTCAGCAGAATGGACAGACAGTCAGGATGATAGTAATTGACTGAAACAGGCCATTGATAATTTAACAGAATGGACAGAAAGTCAGGATGATAGTAATTGACTGAAACAGGACATTGATAGTTTAGCAGAATGGACAGACAGTCAGGATGATAGTAATTGACTGAAACAGGACATTTATAATTTAACAGAATGGACAGACAGTCAGGATGATAGTAATTGACTGAAACAGGACATTGATAATTTAACAGAATGGACAGACAGTCAGGATGATAGTAATTGACTGAAACAGGACATTGATAATTTAACAGAATGGACAGACAGTCAGGATGATAGTAATTGACTGAAACAGGACATTGATAGTTTAGCAGAATGGACAGACAGTCAGGATGATAGTAATTGACTGAAACAGGACATTGATAGTTTAGCAGAATGGACAGACAGTCAGGATGATAGTAATTGACTGAAACAGGACATTGATAATTTAACAGAATGGACAGACAGTCAGGATGATAGTAATTGACTGAAACAGGACATTGATAATTTAACAGAATGGACGGACAGTCAGGATGATAGTAATTGACTGAAACAGGACATTGATAGTTTAGCAGAATGGACAGACAGTCAGGATGATAGTAATTGACTGAAACAGGGCATGGATAGTTTAGCAGAATGGACAGACAGTCAGGATGATAGTAATTGACTGAAACAGGACATTGATAGTTTAGCAGAATGGACAGACAGTCAGGATGATAGTAATTGACTGAAACAGGACATTGATAATTTAACAGAATGGACAGACAGTCAGGATGATAGTAATTGACTGAAACAGGACATTGATAATTTAACAGAATGGACGGACAGTCAGGATGATAGTAATTGACTGAAACAGGACATTGATAGTTTAGCAGAATGGACAGACAGTCAGGATGATAGTAATTGACTGAAACAGGGCATGGATAGTTTAGCAGAATGGACAGACAGTCAGGATGATAGTAATTGACTGAAACAGGACATTGATAATTTAACAGAATGGACGGGACAGTCAGGATGATAGTAATTGACTGAAACAGGACATTGATAGTTTAGCAGAATGGACAGACAGTCAGGATGATAGTAATTGACTGAAACAGGACATTGATAGTTTAGCAGAATGGACAGACAGTCAGGATGATAGTAATTGACTGAAACAGGACATTGATAATTTAACAGAATGGACAGACAGTCAGGATGATAGTAATTGACTGAAACAGGACATTGATAGTTTAGCAGAATGGACAGACAGTCAGGATGATAGTAATTGACTGAAACAGGACATTGATAGTTTAGCAGAATGGACAGACAGTCAGGATGATAGTAATTGACTGAAACAGGACATTGATAGTTTAGCAGAATGGACAGACAGTCAGGATGATAGTAATTGACTGAAACAGGACATTGATAATTTAACAGAATGGACAGACAGTCAGGATGATAGTAATTGACTGAAACAGGACATTGATAGTTTAGCAGAATGGACAGACAGTCAGGATGATAGTAATTGACTGAAACAGGACATTGATAGTTTAGCAGAATGGACAGACAGTCAGCATGATAGTAATTGACTGAAACAGGACATGGATAGTTTAGCAGAATGGACAGACAGTCAGGATGATAGTAATTGACTGGAACAGGACATTGATAGGTTAGCAGAATGGACAGAGGATCCGGATGATAGTATTTGACTGAAACAGGACATTGATAGGTTAGCAGAATGCACAGACAGTCAGAATGATAGTATTTGACTGAAACAGGACATTGATAGTTTAGCAGAATGGACAGACAGTCAGGATGATAGTAATTGATTGAAACAGGACATGGATAGTTTAGCAGAATGGACAGACAGTCAGGATGATAGTAATTGATTGAAACAGGACATGGATAGTTTAGCAGAATGGACAGACAGTCAGGATGATAGTAATTGACTGGAACAGGACATTGATAGATTAGCAGAATGGACAGAGGATCAGGATGATAGTATTTGACTGAAACAGGACATTGATAGGTTAGCAGAATGGACAGACAGTCAGGATGATAGTATTTGACTGAAACAGGACATTGATAGGTTAGCAGAATGGACAGAGGATCAGGATGATAGTATTTGACTGAAACAGGACATTGATAGGTTAGCAGAAAGGACAGAGGATCAGGATGATAGTAATTGACTGAAACAGGACATTGATAGTTTAGCAGAATGGACAGAGAGTCAGGATGATAGTAATTGACTGAAACAGGACATGGATAGTTTAGCAGAATGGACAGACAGTCAGGATGATAGTAATTGACTGAAACAGGACATTGATAGTTTAGCAGAATGGACAGAGAGTCAGGATGATAGTAATTGACTGAAACAGGACATGGATAGATTAGCAGAATGGACAGACAGTCAGGATGATAGTAAATGACTGAAACAGGACATTGATAGTTTAGCAGAATGGACAGAGGATCAGGATGATAGTAATTGACTGAAACAGGACATTGATAGTTCAGCAGAATGGACAGACAGTCAGGATGATAGTAATTGACTGAAACAGGCCATTGATAATTTAACAGAATGGACAGAAAGTCAGGATGATAGTAATTGACTGAAACAGGACATTGATAGTTTAGCAGAATGGACAGACAGTCAGGATGATAGTAATTGACTGAAACAGGACATTTATAATTTAACAGAATGGACAGACAGTCAGGATGATAGTAATTGACTGAAACAGGACATTGATAATTTAACAGAATGGACAGACAGTCAGGATGATAGTAATTGACTGAAACAGGACATTGATAATTTAACAGAATGGACAGACAGTCAGGATGATAGTAATTGACTGAAACAGGACATTGATAGTTTAGCAGAATGGACAGACAGTCAGGATGATAGTAATTGACTGAAACAGGACATTGATAGTTTAGCAGAATGGACAGACAGTCAGGATGATAGTAATTGACTGAAACAGGACATTGATAATTTAACAGAATGGACAGACAGTCAGGATGATAGTAATTGACTGAAACAGGACATTGATAATTTAACAGAATGGACGGACAGTCAGGATGATAGTAATTGACTGAAACAGGACATTGATAGTTTAGCAGAATGGACAGACAGTCAGGATGATAGTAATTGACTGAAACAGGACATGGATAGTTTAGCAGAATGGACAGACAGTCAGGATGATGATAATTGACTGAAACAGACATTGATAGTTTAGCAGAATGGACAGACAGTCAGGATGATGGTAATTGACTGAAACAGGACATGGATAGTTTAGCAGAATGGCAGACAGTCAGGATGATAGTAATTGACTGAAACAGGACATGGATAGTTTAGCAGAATGGACAGACAGTCAGGATGATAGTAATTGACTGAAACAGGACATGGATAGTTTAGCAGAATGGACAGACAGTCAGGATGATAGTAATTGACTGAAACAGGACATTGATAGATAGGCAGAATGGACAGACAGTCAGGATGATAGTAATTGACTGAAACAGGACATGGATAGTTTAGCAGAATAGACTGACAGTCAGGATGATAGTAATTGACTGAAACGGGACAATGATAGTTTAGCAGAATGGACAGACAGTCAGGATGATAGTAATTGACTGGAACAGGACATGGATAGTTTAGCAGAATGGACTGACAGTCAGGATGATAGTAATTGACTGAAACAGGACAATGATAGTTTAGCATAATGGACAGACAGTCAGGATGATAGTAATTAACTGAAACAGGACATTGAGAGTTTAGCAGAATGGACAGACAGTCAGGATGATAGTAATTGACTGGAACAGGACATTGATAGTTTAGCAGAATGGACAGACGGTCAGGATGATAGTAATTGACTGAAACAGGACATTGATAGTTTAACAGAATGGACAGACAGTCAGGATGATAGTAATTGACTGAAACAGGACATTGATAGTTTAGCAGAATGGACAGACAGTCAGGATGATAGTAATTGACTGAAACAGGACATTGATAGTTTAGCAGAATGGACAGACAGTCAGGATGATAGTAATTGACTGAAACAGGACAATGATAGTTTAGCAGAATGGACAGACAGTCAGGATGATAGTAATTGACAGAAACAGAACATGGATAGTTTAGCAGAATGGACAGAGTGTCTGGATGATAGTAATTGACTGGAACAGGACATGGATAGTTTAGCAGAATGCACAGACAGTCAGGATGATAGTAATTGACTGGAACAGGAAATTGATAGTTTAGCAGAATGGACAGACAGTCAGGATGATAGTAATTGACTGAAACAGGACATGGATAGTTTAGCAGAATGGACAGACAGTCAGGATGATAGTAATTGACTGGAACAGGACATTGATAGGTTAGCAGAATGGACAGAGGATCAGGATGATAGTATTTGACTGAAACAGGACATTGATAGGTTAGCAGAATGCACAGACAGTCAGAATGATAGTATTTGACTGAAACAGGACATTGATAGTTTAGCAGAATGGACAGACAGTCAGGATGATAGTAATTGATTGAAACAGGACATGGATAGTTTAGCAGAATGGACAGACTGTCAGGATGATAGTAATTGATTGAAACAGGACATGGATAGTTTAGCAGAATGGACAGACAGTCAGGATGATAGTAATTGACTGAAACAGTACATTGATAGGTTAGCAGAATGGACAGAGTATCAGGATGATAGTATTTGACTGAAACAGGACATTGATAGGTTAGCAGAATGCACAGACAGTCAGGATGATAGTATTTGACTGAAACAGGACATTGATAGGTTAGCAGAATGGACAGAGGATCAGGATGATAGTATTTGACTGAAACAGGACATTGATAGGTTAGCAGAAAGGACAGAGGATCAGGATGATAGTAATTGACTGAAACAGGACATTGATAGTTTAGCAGAATGGACAGAGAGTCAGGATGATAGTAATTGACTGAAACAGGACATGGATAGTTTAGCAGAATGGACAGACAGTCAGGATGATAGTAATTGACTGAAACAGGACATTGATAGTTTAGCAGAATGGACAGAGAGTCAGGATGATAGTAATTGACTGAAACAGGACATGGATAGATTAGCAGAATGGACAGACAGTCAGGATGATAGTAAATGACTGAAACAGGACATTGATAGTTTAGCAGAATGGACAGAGGATCAGGATGATAGTAATTGACTGAAACAGGACATTGATAGTTCAGCAGAATGGACAGACAGTCAGGATGATAGTAATTGACTGAAACAGGCCATTGATAATTTAACAGAATGGACAGAAAGTCAGGATGATAGTAATTGACTGAAACAGGACATTGATAGTTTAGCAGAATGGACAGACAGTCAGGATGACAGTAATTGACTGAAACAGGACATTTATAATTTAACAGAATGGACAGACAGTCAGGATGATAGTAATTGACTGAAACAGGACATTGATAATTTAACAGAATGGACAGACAGTCAGGATGATAGTCATTGACTGAAACAGGACATTGATAATTTAACAGAATGGACAGACAGTCAGGATGATAGTAATTGACTGAAACAGGACATTGATAGTTTAGCAGAATGGACAGACAGTCAGGATGATAGTAATTGACTGAAACAGGACATTGATAGTTTAGCAGAATGGACAGACAGTCAGGATGATAGTAATTGACTGAAACAGGACATTGATAATTTAACAGAATGGACAGACAGTCAGGATGATAGTAATTGACTGAAACAGGACATTGATAATTTAACAGAACGGACGGACAGTCAGGATGATAGTAATTGACTGAAACAGGACATTGATAGTTTAGCAGAATGGACAGACAGTCAGGATGATAGTAATTGACTGAAACAGGGCATGGATAGTTTAGCAGAATGGACAGACAGTCAGGATGATAGTAATTGACTGAAACAGGACATTGATAGTTTAGCAGAATGGACAGACAGTCAGGATGATAGTAATTGACTGAAACAGGACATTGATAATTTAACAGAATGGACAGACTGTCAGGATGATAGTAATTGACTGAAACAGGACATTGATAATTTAACAGAATGGACGGACAGTCAGGATGATAGTAATTGACTGAAACAGGACATTGATAGTTTAGCAGAATGGACAGACAGTCAGGATGATGGTAATTGACTGAAACAGGGCATGGATAGTTTAGCAGAATGGACAGACAGTCAGGATGATAGTAATTGACTGAAACAGGACATTGATAATTTAACAGAATGGACGGGACAGTCAGGATAATAGTAATTGACTGAAACAGGACATTGATAGTTTAGCAGAATGGACAGACAGTCAGGATGATAGTAATTGACTGAAACAGGACATTGATAGTTTAGCAGAATGGACAGACAGTCAGGATGATAGTAATTGACTGAAACAGGACATTGATAATTTAACAGAATGGACAGACAGTCAGGATGATAGTAATTGACTGAAACAGGACATTGATAGTTTAGCAGAATGGACAGACAGTCAGGATGATAGTAATTGACTGAAACAGGACATTGATAGTTTAGCAGAATGGACAGACAGTCAGGATGATAGTAATTGACTGAAACAGGACATGGATAGTTTAGCAGAATGGACAGACAGTCAGGATGATAGTAATTGACTGAAACAGGACATTGATAGTTTAGCAGAATGGACAGACAGTCAGGATGATAGTAATTGAATGAAACAGGACATTGATAGTTTAGCAGAATGGACAGACAGTCAGAATGATAGTAATTGACTGAAACAGGACATTGATAGTTTAGCAGAATGGACAGACAGTCCGGATGATAGTAATTGACTGAAACAGGGCATGGATAGTTTAGCAGAATGGACAGACAGTCAGGATGATAGTAATTGACTGAAACAGGACATGGATAGTTTAGCAGAATGGACAGACAGTCAGGATGATGGTAATTGACTGAAACAGGACATTGATAGTTTAGCAGAATGGACAGACAGTCAGGATGATGGTAATTGACTGAAACAGGACATGGATAGTTTAGCAGAATGGACAGACAGTCAGGATGATAGTAATTGACTGAAACAGGACATGGATAGTTTAGCAGAATGGACAGACAGTCAGGATGATAGTAATTGACTGAAACAGGACATGGATAGTTTAGCAGAATGGACAGACAGTCAGGATGATAGTAATTGACTGAAACAGGACATTGATAGATAGGCAGAATGGACAGACAGTCAGGATGATAGTAATTGACTGAAACAGGACATGGATAGTTTAGCAGAATGGACAGACAGTCTGGATGATAGTAATTGACTGAAACAGGACATTGATAGATAGGCAGAATGGACAGACAGTCAGGATGATAGTAATTGACTGAAACAGGACATGGATAGTATAGCAGAATGGACAGACAGTCAGGATGATAGTAATTGACTGAAACAGGACATGGATAGTTTAGCAGAATGGACAGACAGTCAGGATGATAGTAATTGACTGAAACAGGTCATGGATAGTTTAGCAGAATGGACAGAGAGTCAGGATGATAGTAATTGACTGAAACAGGACATTGATAGGTTAGCAGAATTGACAGACAGTCAGGATGATAGTAATTGACTGAAACAGGACATTGATAGTTTAGCAGAATGGACAGACAGTCAGGATGATAGTAATTGACTGAAACAGGACATTGATAGTTTAGCAGAATGGACAGACAGTCAGGATGATGGTAAATGACTGAAACAGGACATGGATAGTTTAGCAAATGGACAGAGGATCAGGATGATAGTAATTGACTGAAACAGGACATTGATAGTTCAGCAGAATGGACAGACAGTCAGGATGATAGTAATTGACTGAAACAGGACATTGATAATTTAACAGAACGGACAGACAGTCAGGATGATAGTAATTGACTGAAACAGGACATTGATAGATTAGCAGAATGGACAGACAGTCAGGATGATAGTAATTGACTGAAACAGGACATGGATAGTTTAGCAGAATGGACTGACAGTCAGGATGATAGTAATTGACTGAAACGGGACAATGATAGTTTAGCAGAATGGACAGACAGTCAGGATGATAGTAATTGACTGGAACAGGACATGGATAGTTTAGCAGAATGGACAGACAGTCAGGATGATAGTAATTGACTGAAACAGGACAATGATAGTTTAGCAGAATGGACAGACAGTCAGGATGATAGTAATTAACTGAAACAGGACATTGATAGTTTAGCAGAATGGACAGAGAGTCAGGATGATAGTAATTGACTGGAACAGGACATTGATAGTTTAGCAGAATGGACAGACGGTCAGTATGATAGTAATTGACTGAAACAGGACACTGATAGTTTAGCAGAATGGACAGACAGTCAGGATGATAGTAATTGACTGAAACAGGACATTGATAGTTTAGCAGAATGGACAGACAGTCAGGATGATAGTAATTGACTGAAACAGGACATTGATAGTTTAGCAGAATGGACAGACAGTCAGGATGATAGTAATTGACTGAAACAGGACAATGATAGTTTAGCAGAATGGACAGACAGTCAGGATGATAGTAATTGACTGAAACAGGACATGGATAGTTTAGCAGAATGGACAGAGTGTCTGGATGATAGTAATTGACTGGAACAGGACATGGATAGTTTAGCAGAATGCACAGACAGTCAGGATGATAGTAATTGACTGGAACAGGACATTGATAGTTTAGCAGAATGGACAGACAGTCAGGATGATAGTAATTGACTGGAACAGGACATTGATAGGTTAGCAGAATGGACAGAGGATCAGGATGATAGTATTTGACTGAAACAGGACATTGATAGGTTAGCAGAATGGACAGACAGTCAGAATGATAGTATTTGACTGAAACAGGACATTGATAGTTTAGCAGAATGGACAGACAGTCAGGATGATAGTAATTGATTGAAACAGGACATGGATAGTTTAGCAGAATGGACAGACAGTCAGGATGATAGTAATTGATAAAAACAGGACATGGATAGTTTAGCAGAATGGACAGACAGTCAGGATGATAGTAATTGACTGGAACAGGACATTGATAGGTTAGCAGAATGGACAGAGGATCAGGATGATAGTATTTGACTGAAACAGGACATTGATAGGTTAGCAGAATGCACAGACAGTCAGGATGATAGTATTTGACTGAAACAGGACATTGATAGGTTAGCAGAATGGACAGAGGATCAGGATGATAGTATTTGACTGAAACAGGACATTGATAGGTTAGCAGAATGGACAGAGGATCAGGATGATAGTAATTGACTGAAACAGGACATTGATAGTTTAGCAGAATGGACAGAGAGTCAGGATGATAGTAATTGACTGAAACAGGACATGGATAGTTTAGCAGAATGGACAGACAGTCAGGATGATAGTAATTGACTGAAACAGGACATTGATAGTTTAGCAGAATGGACAGAGAGTCAGGATGATAGTAATTGACTGAAACAGGACATGGATAGATTAGCAGAATGGACAGACAGTCAGGATGATAGTAAATGACTGAAACAGGACATTGATAGTTTAGCAGAATGGACAGAGGATCAGGATGATAGTAATTGACTGAAACAGGACATTGATAGTTTAGCAGAATGGACAGACAGTCAGGATGATAGTAATTGACTGAAACAGGACATTGATAATTTAACAGAATGGACAGAAAGTCAGGATGATAGTAATTGACTGAAACAGGACATTGATAGTTTAGCAGAATGGACAGACAGTCAGGATGATAGTAATTGACTGAAACAGGACATGGATAGTTTAGCAGAATGGACAGAGAGTCAGGATGATAGTAATTGACTGAAACAGGACATTGATAGGTTAGCAGAATTGACAGACAGTCAGGATGATAGTAATTGACTGAAACAGGACATTGATAGTTTAGCAGAATGGACAGACAGTCAGGATGATAGTAATTGACTGAAACAGGACATTGATAGTTTAGCAGAATGGACAGACAGTCAGGATGATGGTAAATGACTGAAACAGGACATGGATAGTTTAGCAAAATGGACAGAGGATCAGGATGATAGTAATTGACTGAAACAGGACATTGATAGTTCAGCAGAATGGACAGACAGTCAGGATGATAGTAATTGACTGAAACAGGACATTGATAATTTAACAGAATGGACAGACAGTCAGGATGATAGTAATTGACTGAAACAGGACATTGATAGATTAGCAGAATGGACAGACAGTCAGGATGATAGTAATTGACTGAAACAGGACATGGATAGTTTAGCAGAATGGACTGACAGTCAGGATGATAGTAATTGACTGAAACGGGACAATGATAGTTTAGCAGAATGGACAGACAGTCAGGATGATAGTAATTGACTGGAACAGGACATGGATAGTTTAGCAGAATGGACTGACAGTCAGGATGATAGTAATTGACTGAAACAGGACAATGATAGTTTAGCAGAATGGACAGACAGTCAGGATGATAGTAATTAACTGAAACAGGACATTGATAGTTTAGCAGAATGGACAGACAGTCAGGATGATAGTAATTGACTGGAACAGGACATTGATAGTTTAGCAGAATGGACAGACGGTCAGGATGATAGTAATTGACTGAAACAGGACATTGATAGTTTAGCAGAATGGACAGACAGTCAGGATGATAGTAATTGACTGAAACAGGACATTGATAGTTTAGCAGAATGGACAGACAGTCAGGATGATAGTAATTGACTGAAACAGGACATTGATAGTTTAGCAGAATGGACAGACAGTCAGGATGATAGTAATTGACTGAAACAGGACAATGATAGTTTAGCAGAATGGACAGACAGTCAGGATGATAGTAATTGACTGAAACAGGACATGGATAGTTTAGCAGAATGGACAGAGTGTCTGGATGATAGTAATTGACTGGAACAGGACATGGATAGTTTAGCAGAATGCACAGACAGTCAGGATGATAGTAATTGACTGGAACAGGACATTGATAGTTTAGCAGAATGGACAGACAGTCAGGATGATAGTAATTGACTGAAACAGGACATGGATAGTTTAGCAGAATGGACAGACAGTCAGGATGATAGTAATTGACTGGAACAGGACATTGATAGGTTAGCAGAATGGACAGAGGATCAGGATGATAGTATTTGACTGAAACAGGACATTGATAGGTTAGCAGAATGGACAGACAGTCAGAATGATAGTATTTGACTGAAACAGGACATTGATAGTTTAGCAGAATGGACAGACAGTCAGGATGATAGTAATTGATTGAAACAGGACATGGATAGTTTAGCAGAATGGACAGACAGTCAGGATGATAGTAATTGATTAAAACAGGACATGGATAGTTTAGCAGAATGGACAGACAGTCAGGATGATAGTAATTGACTGGAACAGGACATTGATAGGTTAGCAGAATGGACAGAGGATCAGGATGATAGTATTTGACTGAAACAGGACATTGATAGGTTAGCAGAATGCACAGACAGTCAGGATGTTAGTATTTGACTGAAACAGGACATTGATAGGTTAGCAGAATGGACAGAGGATCAGGATGATAGTATTTGACTGAAACAGGACATTGATAGGTTAGCAGAATGGACAGAGGATCAGGATGATAGTAATTGACTGAAACAGGACATTGATAGTTTAGCAGAATGGACAGAGAGTCAGGATGATAGTAATTGACTGAAACAGGACATGGATAGTTCAGCAGAATGGACAGACAGTCAGGATGATAGTAATTGACTGAAACAGGACATTGATAGTTTAGCAGAATGGACAGAGAGTCAGGATGATAGTAATTGACTGAAACAGGACATGGATAGATTAGCAGAATGGACAGACAGTCAGGATGATAGTAAATGACTGAAACAGGACATTGATAGTTTAGCAGAATGGACAGAGGATCAGGATGATAGTAATTGACTGAAACAGGACATTGATAGTTTAGCAGAATGGACAGACAGTCAGGATGATAGTAATTGACTGAAACAGGACATTGATAATTTAACAGAATGGACAGAAAGTCAGGATGATAGTAATTGACTGAAACAGGACATTGATAGTTTAGCAGAATGGACAGACAGTCAGGATGATAGTAATTGACTGAAACAGGACATTGATAATTTAACAGAATGGACAGACAGTCAGGATGATAGGAATTGACTGAAACAGGACATTGATAATTTAACAGAATGGACAGACAGTCAGGATGATAGTAATTGACTGAAACAGGACATTGATAATTTAACAGAATGGACAGACAGTCAGGATGATAGTAATTGACTGAAACAGGACATTGATAGTTTAGCAGAATGGACAGACAGTCAGGATGATAGTAATTGACTGAAACAGGACATTGATAGTTTAGCAGAATGGACAGACAGTCAGGATGATAGTAATTGACTGAAACAGGACATTGATAATTTAACAGAATGGACAGACAGTCAGCATGATAGTAATCGACTGAAACAGGACATTGATAGTTTAGCAGAATGGACAGACAGTCAGGATGATAGTAATTGACTGAAACAGGACATTGATAGTTTAGCAGAATGGACAGAGGATCAGGATGATAGTAATTGACTGAAACAGGACATTGATAGTTTAGCAGAATGGACAGACAGTCAGGATGATAGTAATTGACTGAAACAGGACATTGATAATTTAACAGAATGGACAGAAAGTCAGGATGATAGTAATTGACTGAAACAGGACATTGATAGTTTAGCAGAATGGACAGACAGTCAGGATGATAGTAATTGACTGAAACAGGACATGGATAGTTTAGCAGAATGGACAGAGAGTCAGGATGATAGTAATTGACTGAAACAGGACATTGATAGGTTAGCAGAATTGACAGACAGTCAGGATGATAGTAATTGACTGAAACAGGACATTGATAGTTTAGCAGAATGGACAGACAGTCAGGATGATAGTAATTGACTGAAACAGGACATTGATAGTTTAGCAGAATGGACAGACAGTCAGGATGATGGTAAATGACTGAAACAGGACATGGATAGTTTAGCAAAATGGACAGAGGATCAGGATGATAGTAATTGACTGAAACAGGACATTGATAGTTCAGCAGAATGGACAGACAGTCAGGATGATAGTAATTGACTGAAACAGGACATTGATAATTTAACAGAATGGACAGACAGTCAGGATGATAGTAATTGACTGAAACAGGACATTGATAGATTAGCAGAATGGACAGACAGTCAGGATGATAGTAATTGACTGAAACAGGACATGAATAGTTTAGCAGAATGGACTGACAGTCAGGATGATAGTAATTGACTGAAACGGGACAATGATAGTTTAGCAGAATGGACAGACAGTCAGGATGATAGTAATTGACTGGAACAGGACATGGATAGTTTAGCAGAATGGACTGACAGTCAGGATGATAGTAATTGACTGAAACAGGACAATGATAGTTTAGCAGAATGGACAGACAGTCAGGATGATAGTAATTAACTGAAACAGGACATTGATAGTTTAGCAGAATGGACAGACAGTCAGGATGATAGTAATTGACTGGAACAGGACATTGATAGTTTAGCAGAATGGACAGACGGTCAGGATGATAGTAATGGACTGAAACAGGACATTGATAGTTTAGCAGAATGGACAGACAGTCAGGATGATAGTAATTGACTGAAACAGGACATTGATAGTTTAGCAGAATGGACAGACAGTCAGGATGATAGTAATTGACTGAAACAGGACATTGATAGTTTAGCAGAATGGACAGACAGTCAGGATGATAGTAATTGACTGAAACAGGACAATGATAGTTTAGCAGAATGGACAGACAGTCAGGATGATAGTAATTGACTGAAACAGGACATGGATAGTTTAGCAGAATGGACAGAGTGTCTGGATGATAGTAATTGACTGGAACAGGACATGGATAGTTTAGCAGAATGCACAGACAGTCAGGATGATAGTAATTGACTGGAACAGGACATTGATAGTTTAGCAGAATGGACAGACAGTCAGGATGATAGTAATTGACTGAAACAGGACATGGATAGTTTAGCAGAATGGACAGACAGTCAGGATGATAGTAATTGACTGGAACAGGACATTGATAGGTTAGCAGAATGGACAGAGGATCAGGATGATAGTATTTGACTGAAACAGGACATTGATAGGTTAGCAGAATGGACAGACAGTCAGAATGATAGTATTTGACTGAAACAGGACATTGATAGTTTAGCAGAATGGACAGACAGTCAGGATGATAGTAATTGATTGAAACAGGACATGGATAGTTTAGCAGAATGGACAGACAGTCAGGATGATAGTAATTGATTAAAACAGGACATGGATAGTTTAGCAGAATGGACAGACAGTCAGGATGATAGTAATTGACTGGAACAGGACATTGATAGGTTAGCAGAATGGACAGAGGATCAGGATGATAGTATTTGACTGAAACAGGACATTGATAGGTTAGCAGAATGCACAGACAGTCAGGATGTTAGTATTTGACTGAAACAGGACATTGATAGGTTAGCAGAATGGACAGAGGATCAGGATGATAGTATTTGACTGAAACAGGACATTGATAGGTTAGCAGAATGGACAGAGGATCAGGATGATAGTAATTGACTGAAACAGGACATTGATAGTTTAGCAGAATGGACAGAGAGTCAGGATGATAGTAATTGACTGAAACAGGACATGGATAGTTCAGCAGAATGGACAGACAGTCAGGATGATAGTAATTGACTGAAACAGGACATTGATAGTTTAGCAGAATGGACAGAGAGTCAGGATGATAGTAATTGACTGAAACAGGACATGGATAGATTAGCAGAATGGACAGACAGTCAGGATGATAGTAAATGACTGAAACAGGACATTGATAGTTTAGCAGAATGGACAGAGGATCAGGATGATAGTAATTGACTGAAACAGGACATTGATAGTTTAGCAGAATGGACAGACAGTCAGGATGATAGTAATTGACTGAAACAGGACATTGATAATTTAACAGAATGGACAGAAAGTCAGGATGATAGTAATTGACTGAAACAGGACATTGATAGTTTAGCAGAATGGACAGACAGTCAGGATGATAGTAATTGACTGAAACAGGACATTGATAATTTAACAGAATGGACAGACAGTCAGGATGATAGGAATTGACTGAAACAGGACATTGATAATTTAACAGAATGGACAGACAGTCAGGATGATAGTAATTGACTGAAACAGGACATTGATAATTTAACAGAATGGACAGACAGTCAGGATGATAGTAATTGACTGAAACAGGACATTGATAGTTTAGCAGAATGGACAGACAGTCAGGATGATAGTAATTGACTGAAACAGGACATTGATAGTTTAGCAGAATGGACAGACAGTCAGGATGATAGTAATTGACTGAAACAGGACATTGATAATTTAACAGAATGGACAGACAGTCAGCATGATAGTAATTGACTGAAACAGGACATTGATAGTTTAGCAGAATGGACAGACAGTCAGGATGATAGTAATTGACTGAAACAGGACATTGATAGTTTAGCAGAATGGACAGACAGTCAGGATGATAGTAATTGACTGAAACAGGACATGGATAGTTTAGCAGAATGGACAGACAGTCAGGATGATAGTAATTGACTGAAACAGGACATTGATAGTTTAGCAGAATGGACAGAGAGTCAGGATGATAGTAATTTACTGGAACAGGACATTGATAGTTTAGCAGAATGGACAGACGGTCAGGATGATAGTAATTGACTGAAACAGGACATTGATAGTTTAGCAGAATGGACAGACAGTCAGGATGATAGTAATTGACTGAAACAGGACATTGATAGTTTAGCAGAATGGACAGACAGTCAGGATGATAGTAATTGACTGAAACAGGACATTGATAGTTTAGCAGAATGGACAGACAGTCAGGATGATAGTAATTGACTGAAACAGGACAATGATAGTTTAGCAGAATGGACAGACAGTCAGGATGATAGTAATTGACTGAAACAGGACATGGATAGTTTAGCAGAATGGACAGAGTGTCTGGATGATAGTAATTGACTGGAACAGGACATTGATAGTTTAGCAGAATGCACAGACAGTCAGGATGATAGTAATTGACTGGAACAGGACATTGATAGTTTAGCAGAATGGACAGACAGTCAGGATGATAGTAATTGACTGAAACAGGACATGGATAGTTTAGCAGAATGGACAGACAGTCAGGATGATAGTAATTGACTGGAACAGGACATTGATAGGTTAGCAGAATGGACAGAGGATCAGGATGATAGTATTTGACTGAAACAGGACATTGATAGGTTAGCAGAATGCACAGACAGTCAGAATGATAGTATTTGACTGAAACAGGACATTGATAGTTTAGCAGAATGGACAGACAGTCAGGATGATAGTAATTGATTGAAACAGGACATGGATAGTTTAGCAGAATGGACAGACAGTCAGGATGATAGTAATTGATTGAAACAGGACATGGATAGTTTAGCAGAATGGACAGACAGTCCGGATGATAGCAATTGACTGGAAAAGGACATTGATAGGTTAGCAGAATGGACAGAGGATCAGGATGATAGTATTTGACTGAAACAGGACATTGATAAGTTAGCAGAATGCACAGACAGTCAGGATGATAGTATTTGACTGAAACAGGACATTGATAGGTTAGCAGAATGGACAGAGGATCAGGATGATAGTATTTGACTGAAACAGGACATTGATAGGTTAGCAGAATGGACAGAGGATCAGCATGATAGTGATTGACTGAAACAGGACATTGATAGTTTAGCAGAATGGACAGAGAGTCAGGATGATAGTAATTGACTGAAACAGGACATGGATAGTTTAGCAGAATGGACAGACAGTCAGGATGATAGTAATTAACTGAAACAGGACATTGATAGTTTAGCAGAATGGACAGAGAGTCAGGATGATAGTAATTGACTGAAACAGGACATTGATAGTTCAGCAGAATGGACAGACAGTCAGGATGATAGTAATTGACTGAAACAGGCCATTGATAATTTAACAGAATGGACAGAAAGTCAGGATGATAGTAATTGACTGAAACAGGACATTGATAGTTTAGCAGAATGGACAGAGGATCAGGATGATAGTATTTGACTGAAACAGGACATTGATAGGTTAGCAGAATGGACAGACAGTCAGAATGATAGTATTTGACTGAAACAGGACATTGATAGTTTAGCAGAATGGACAGACAGTCAGGATGATAGTAATTGATTGAAACAGGACATGGATAGTTTAGCAGAATGGACAGACAGTCAGGATGATAGTAATTGATTGAAACAGGACATGGATAGATTAGCAGAATGGACAGACAGTCAGGATGATAGTAATTGACTGAAACAGGACATTGATAGGTTAGCAGAATGGACAGCGGATCAGGATGATAGTATTTGACTGAAACAGGACATTGATAGGTTAGCAGAATGCACAGACAGTCAGGATGATAGTATTTGACTGAAACAGGACATTGATAGGTTAGCAGAATGGACAGAGGATCAGGATGATAGTATTTGACTGAAACAGGGCATTGATAGGTTAGCAGAATGGACAGAGGATCAGGATGATAGTAATTGACTGAAACAGGACATTGATAGTTTAGCAGAATGGACAGAGAGTCAGGATGATAGTAATTGACTGAAACAGGACATGGATAGTTTAGCAGAATGGACAGACAGTCAGGATGATAGTAATTGACTGAAACAGGACATTGATAGTTTAGCAGAATGGACAGAGAGTCAGGATGATAGTAATTGACTGAAACAGGACATGGATAGATTAGCAGAATGGACAGACAGTCAGGATGATAGTAAATGACTGAAACAGGACATTGATAGTTTAGCAGAATGGACAGAGGATCAGGATGATAGTAATTGACTGAAACAGGACATTGATAGTTCAGCAGAATGGACAGACAGTCAGGATGATAGTAATTGACTGAAACAGGCCATTGATAATTTAACAGAATGGACAGAAAGTCAGGATGATAGTAATTGACTGAAACAGGACATTGATAGTTTAGCAGAATGGACAGACAGTCAGGATGATAGTAATTGACTGAAACAGGACATTGATAATTTAACAGAATGGACAGACAGTCAGGATGATAGTAATTGACTGAAACAGGACATTGATAATTTAACAGAATGGACAGACAGTCAGGATGATAGTAATTGACTGAAACAGGACATTGATAATTTAACAGAATGGACAGACAGTCAGGATGATAGTAATTGACTGAAACAGGACATTGATAGTTTAGCAGAATGGACAGACAGTCAGGATGATAGTAATTGACTGAAACAGGACATTGATAGTTTAGCAGAATGGACAGACAGTCAGGATGATAGTAATTGACTGAAACAGGACATTGATAATTTAACAGAATGGACAGACAGTCAGGATGATAGTAATTGACTGAAACAAGACATTGATAATTTAACAGAATGGACGGACAGTCAGGATGATAGTAATTGACTGAAACAGGACATTGATAGTTTAGCAGAATGGACAGACAGTCAGGATGATAGTAATTGACTGAAACAGCGCATGGATAGTTCAGCAGAATGGACAGACAGTCAGGATGATAGTAATTGACTGAAACAGGACATTGATAGTTTAGCAGAATGGACAGACAGTCAGGATGATAGTAATTGACTGAAACAGGACATTGATAATTTAACAGAATGGACAGACAGTCAGGATGATAGTAATTGACTGAAACAGGACATTGATAATTTAACAGAATGGACGGACAGTCAGGATGATAGTAATTGACTGAAACAGGACATTGATAGTTTAGCAGAATGGACAGACAGTCAGGATGATAGTAAATGACTGAAAAAAGGGCATTGATAGTTTAGCAGAATGGACAGAGGATCAGGATGATAGTAATTGACTGAAACAGGACATTGATAGTTCAGCAGAATGGACAGACAGTCAGGATGATAGTAATTGACTGAAACAGGCCATTGATAATTTAACAGAATGGACAGACAGTCAGGATGATAGTAATTGACTGAAACAGGACATTGATAGTTTAGCAGAATGGACAGAGGATCAGGATGATAGTATTTGACTGAAACAGGACATTGATAGGTTAGCAGAATGGACAGACAGTCAGAATGATAGTAATCGACTGAAACAGGACATTGATAGTTTAGCAGAATGGACAGACAGTCAGGATGATAGTAATTGATTGAAACAGGACATGGATAATTTAGCAGAATGGACAGACAGTCAGGATGATAGTAATTGATTGAAACAGGACATGGATAGATTAGCAGAATGGACAGACAGTCAGGATGATAGTAATTGACTGGAACAGGACATTGATAGGTTAGCAGAATGGACAGCGGATCAGGATGATAGTATTTGACTGAAACAGGACATTGATAGGTTAGCAGAATGCACAGACAGTCAGGATGATAGTATTTGACTGAAATAGGACATTGATAGGTTAGCAGAATGGACAGAGGATCAGGATGATAGTATTTGACTGAAACAGGACATTGATAGGTTAGCAGAATGGACAGAGGATCAGGATGAAAGTAATTGACTGAAACAGGACATTGACAGTTTTGCAGAATGAACAGAGAGTCAGGATGATAGTAATTGACTGAAACAGGACATGGATAGTTTAGCAGATTGGACAGACAGTCAGGATGATAGTAATTGACTGAAACAGGACATTGATAGTTTAGCAGAATGGACAGAGAGTCAGGATGATAGTAATTGACTGAAACAGGACATGGATAGATTAGCAGAATGGACAGACAGTCAGGATGATAGTAAATGACTGAAACAGGACATTGATAGTTTAGCAGAATGGACAGAGGATCAGGATGATAGTAATTGACTGAAACAGGACATTGATAGTTCAGCAGAATGGACAGACAGTCAGGATGATAGTAATTGACTGAAACAGGCCATTGATAATTTAACAGAATGGACAGAAAGTCAGGATGATAGTAATTGACTGAAACAGGACATTGATAGTTTAGCAGAATGGACAGACAGTCAGGATGATAGTAATTGACTGAAACAGGACATTGATAATTTAACAGAATGGACAGACAGTCAGGATGATAGTAATTGACTGAAACAGGACATTGATAATTTAACAGAATGGACAGACAGTCAGGATGAGAGTAATTGACTGAATCAGGACATTGATAGTTTAGCAGAATGGACAGACAGTCAGGATGATAGTAATTGACTGAAACAGGACATTGATAGTTTAGCAGAATGGACAGACAGTCAGGATGATAGTAATTGACTGAAACAGGACATTGATAATTTAACAGAATGGACAGACAGTCAGGATGATAGTAATTGACTGAAACAGGACATTGATAATTTAACAGAATGGACGGACAGTCAGGATGATAGTAATTGACTGAAACAGGACATTGATAGTTTAGCAGAATGGACAGACAGTCAGGATGATAGTAATTGACTGAAACAGGGCATGGATAGTTTAGCAGAATGGACAGACAGTCAGGATGATAGTAATTGACTGAAACAGGACATTGATAGTTTAGCAGAATGGACAGACAGTCAGGATGATAGTAATTGACTGAAACAGGACATTGATAATTTAACAGAATGGACAGACAGTCAGGATGATAGTAATTGACTGAAACAGGACATTGATAATTTAACAGAATGGACGGACAGTCAGGATGATAGTAATTGACTGAAACAGGACATTGATAGTTTAGCAGAATGGACAGACAGTCAGGAAGATAGTAATTGACTGAAACAGGGCATGGATAGTTTAGCAGAATGGACAGACAGTCAGGATGATAGTAATTGACTGAAACAGGACATTGATAATTTAACAGAATGGACGGGACAGTCAGGATGATAGTAATTGACTGAAACAGGACATTGATAGTTTAGCAGAATGGACAGACAGTCAGGATGATAGTAATTGACTGAAACAGGACATTGATAGTTTAGCAGAATGGACAGACAGTCAGGATGATAGTAATTGACTGAAACAGGACATTGATAATTTAACAGAATGGACAGACAGTCAGGATGATAGTAATTGACTGAAACAGGACATTGATAGTTTAGCAGAATGGACAGACAGTCAGGATGATAGTAATTGACTGAAACAGGACATTGATAGTTTAGCAGAATGGACAGACAGTCAGGATGATAGTAATTGACTGAAACAGGACATGAATAGTTTAGCAGAATGGACAGACAGTCAGGATGATAGTAATTGACTGAAACAGGGCATGGATAGTTTAGCAGAATGGACAGACAGTCAGGATGATAGTAATTGACTGAAACAGGACATGGATAGTTTAGCAGAATGGACAGACAGTCAGGATGATAGTAATTGACTGAAACAGGACATGGATAGTTTAGCAGAATGGACAGACAGTCAGGATGATAGTAATTGACTGAAACAGGACATGGATAGTTTAGCAGAATGGACAGACAGTCAGGATGATAGTAATTGACTGAAACAGGACATTGATAGATAGGCAGAATGGACAGACAGTCAGGATGATAGTAATTGACTGAAACAGGACATGGATAGTTTAGCAGAATGGACAGACAGTCTGGATGATAGTAATTGACTGAAACAGGACATTGATAGATAGGCAGAATGGACAGACAGTCAGGATGATAGTAATTGACTGAAACAGGACATGGATAGTTTAGCAGAATGGACAGACAGTCAGGATGATAGTAATTGACTGAAACAGGACATGGATAGTTTAGCAGAATGGACAGACAGTCAGGATGATAGTAATTGACTGAAACAGGACATGGATAGTTTAGCAGAATGGACAGAGAGTCAGGATGATAGTAATTGACTGAAACAGGATATTGATAGGTTAGCAGAATGGACAGACAGTCAGGATGATAGTAATTGACTGAAACAGGACATGGATAGTTTAGCAGAATGGACAGACAGTCAGGATGATAGTAATTGACTGAAACAGGACATGGATAGTTTAGCAGAATGGACAGACAGTCAGGATGATAGTAATTGACTGAAACAGGACATTGATAGATAGGCAGAATGGACAGACAGTCAGGATGATAGTAATTGACTGAAACAGGACATGGATAGTTTAGCAGAATGGACAGACAGTCTGGATGATAGTAATTGACTGAAACAGGACATTGATAGATAGGCAGAATGGACAGACAGTCAGGATGATAGTAATTGACTGAAACAGGACATGGATAGTTTAGCAGAATGGACAGACAGTCAGGATGATAGTAATTGACTGAAACAGGACATGGATAGTTTAGCAGAATGGACAGACAGTCAGGATGATAGTAATTGACTGAAACAGGACATGGATAGTTTAGCAGAATGGACAGAGAGTCAGGATGATAGTAATTGACTGAAACAGGACATTGATAGGTTAGCAGAATGGACAGACAGTCAGGATGATAGTAATTGACTGAAACAGGACATTGATAGTTTAGCAGAATGGACAGACAGACAGGATGATAGTAATTGACTGAAACAGGACATTGATAGTTTAGCAGAATGGACAGACAGTCAGGATGATGGTAAATGACTGAAACAGGACATGGATAGTTTAGCAAAATGGACAGAGGATCAGGATGATAGTAATTGACTGAAACAGGACATTGATAGTTCAGCAGAATGGACAGACAGTCAGGATGATAGTAATTAACTGAAACAGGACATTGATAATTTAACAGAATGGACAGACAGTCAGGATGATAGTAATTGACTGAAACAGGACATTGATAGATTAGCAGAATGGACAGACAGTCAGGATGATAGTAATTGACTGAAACAGGACATGGATAGTTTAGCAGAATGGACTGACAGTCAGGATGATAGTAATTGACTGGAACAGGACATGGATAGTTTAGCAGAATGGACTGACAGTCAGGATGATAGTAATTGACTGAAACAGGACAATGATAGTTTAGCAGAATGGACAGACAGTCAGGATGATAGTAATTAACTGAAACAGGACATTGATAGTTTAGCAGAATGGACAGACAGTCAGGATGATAGTAATTGACTGGAACAGGACATTGATAGTTTAGCAGAATGGACAGACGGTCAGGATGATAGTAATTGACTGAAACAGGACATTGATAGTTTAGCAGAATGGACAGACAGTCAGGATGATAGTAATTGACTGAAACAGGACATTGATAGTTTAGCAGAATGGACAGACAGTCAGGATGATAGTAATTGACTGAAACAGGACATTGATAGTTTAGCAGAATGGACAGACAGTCAGGATGATAGTAATTGACTGAAACAGGACAATGATAGTTTAGCAGAATGGACAGACAGTCAGGATGATAGTAATTGACTGAAACAGGACATGGATAGTTTAGCAGAATGGACAGAGTGTCTGGATGATAGTAATTGACTGGAACAGGACATGGATAGTTTAGCAGAATGCACAGACAGTCAGGATGATAGTAATTGACTGGAACAGGACATTGATAGTTCAGCAGAATGGACAGACAGTCAGGATGATAGTAATTGACTGAAACAGGACATGGATAGTTTAGCAGAATGGACAGACAGTCAGGATGATAGTAATTGACTGGAACAGGACATTGATAGGTTAGCAGAATGGACAGAGGATCAGGATGATAGTATTTGACTGAAACAGGACATTGATAGGTTAGCAGAATGCACAGACAGTCAGAATGATAGTATTTGACTGAAACAGGACATTGATAGTTTAGCAGAATGGACAGACAGTCAGGATGATAGTAATTGATTGAAACAGGACATGGATAGTTTAGCAGAATGGACAGACAGTCAGGATGATAGTAATTGATTGAAACAGGACATGGATAGTTTAGCAGAATGGACAGACAGTCAGGATGATAGTAATTGACTGGAACAGGACATTGATAGGTTAGCAGAATGGACAGAGGATCAGGATGATAGTATTTGACTGAAACAGGACATTGATAGGTTAGCAGAATGCACAGACAGTCAGGATGATAGTATTTGACTGAAACAGGACATTGATAGGTTAGCAGAATGGACAGAGGATCAGGATGATAGTATTTGACTGAAACAGGACATTGATAGGTTAGCAGAATGGACAGAGGATCAGGATGATAGTAATTGACTGAAACAGGACATTGATAGTTTAGCAGAATGGACAGAGAGTCAGGATGATAGTAATTGACTGAAACAGGACATGGATAGTTTAGCAGAATGGACAGACAGTCAGGATGATAGTAATTGACTGAAACAGGACATTGATAGTTTAGCAGAATGGACAGAGAGTCAGGATGATAGTAATTGACTGAAACAGGACATGGATAGATTAGCAGAATGGACAGACAGTCAGGATGATAGTAAATGACTGAAACAGGACATTGATAGTTTAGCAGAATGGACAGAGGATCAGGATGATAGTAATTGACTGAAACAGGACATTGATAGTTTAGCAGAATGGACAGACAGTCAGGATGATAGTAATTGACTGAAACAGGCCATTGATAATTTAACAGAATGGACAGAAAGTCAGGATGATAGTAATTGACTGAAACAGGACATTGATAGTTTAGCAGAATGGACAGACAGTCAGGATGATAGTAATTGACTGAAACAGGACATTGATAATTTAACAGAATGGACAGACAGTCAGGATGATAGTAATTGACTGAAACAGGACATTGATAATTTAACAGAATGGACAGACAGTCAGGATGATAGTAATTGACTGAAACAGGACATTGATAATTTAACAGAATGGACAGACAGTCAGGATGATAGTAATTGACTGAAACAGGACATTGATAGTTTAGCAGAATGGACAGACAGTCAGGATGATAGTAATTGACTGAAACAGGACATTGATAGTTTAGCAGAATGGACAGACAGTCAGGATGATAGTAATTGACTGAAACAGGACATTGATAATTTAACAGAATGGACAGACAGTCAGGATGTTAGTAATTGACTGAAACAGGACATTGATAGTTTAGCAGAATGGACAGACAGTCAGGATGATAGTAATTGACTGAAACAGGACATTGATAGTTTAGCAAAATGGACAGACAGTCAGGATGATAGTAATTGACTGAAACAGGACGTGGATAGTTTAGCAGAATGGGCAGACAATCAGGATGATAGTAATTGACTGAAACAGGACATTGATAGTTTAGCAGAATGGACAGACAGTCAGGATGATAGTAATTGACTGAAACAGGACATTGATAGTTTAGCAGAATGGACAGACAGTCAGGATGATAGTAATTGACTGAAACAGGACATTGATAGTTTAGCAGAATGGACAGACAGTCAGGATGATAGTAATTGACTGAAACAGGACATGGATAGTTTAGCAGAATGGACAGACAGTCAGGATGATAGTAATTGACTGAAACAGGACATGGATAGTTTAGCAGAATGGACAGACAGTCAGGATGATGGTAATTGACTGAAACAGGACATTGATAGTTTAGCAGAATGGACAGACAGTCAGGATGATGGTAATTGACTGAAACAGGACATTGATAGTTTAGCAGAATGGACAGACAGTCAGGATGATAGTAATTGACTGAAACAGGACATGGATAGTTTAGCAGAATGGACAGACAGTCAGGATGATAGTAATTGACTGAAACAGGACATTGATAGATAGACAGAATGGACAGACAGTCAGGATGATAGTAATTGACTGAAACAGGACATGGATAGTTTCGCAGAATGGACAGACAGTCTGGATGATAGTAATTGACTGAAACAGGACATTGATAGATAGGCAGAATGGACAGACAGTCAGGATGATAGTAATTGACTGAAACAGGACATGGATAGTTTAGCAGAATGGACAGACAGTCAGGATGATAGTAATTGACTGAAACAGGACATGGATAGTTTAGCAGAATGGACAGACAGTCAGGATGATAGTAATTGACTGAAACAGGACATGGATAGTTTAGCAGAATGGACAGAGAGTCAGGATGATAGTAATTGACTGAAACAGGACATTGATAGGTTAGCAGAATGGACAGACAGTCAGGATGGTAGTAATTGACGGAAACAGGACATTGATAGTTTAGCAGAATGGACGGACAGTCAGGATGATAGTAATTGACTGAAACAGGACATTGATAGTTTAGCAGAATGGACAGACAGTCAGGATGATGGTAAATGACTGAAACAGGACATGGATAGTTTAGCAAAATGGACAGAGGATCAGGATGATAGTAATTGACTGAAACAGGACATTGATAGTTCAGCAGAATGGACAGACAGTCAGGATGATAGTAATTGACTGAAACAGGACATTGATAATTTAACAGAATGGACAGACAGTCAGGATGATAGTAATTGACTGAAACAGGACATTGATAGATTAGCAGAATGGACAGACAGTCAGGATGATAGTAATTGACTGAAACAGGACATGGATAGTTTAGCAGAATGGACAGACAGTCAGGATGATAGTAATTGACTGAAACAGGACAATAATAGTTTAGCAGAATGGACAGACAGTCAGGATGATAGTAATTGACTGGAACAGGACATGGATAGTTTAGCAGAATGGACTGACAGTCAGGATGATAGTAATTGACTGAAACAGGACAATGATAGTTTAGCAGAATGGACAGACAGTCAGGATGATAGTAATTGACTGAAACAGGACATTGATAGTTTGGCAGAATGGACAGACAGTCAGGATGATAGTAATTGACTGGAACAGGACATTGATAGTTTAGCAGAATGGACAGACAGTCAGGATGATAGTAATTGACTGAAACAGGACATTGATAGTTTAGCAGAATGGACAGACAGTCAGGATGATAGTAATTGACTGAAACAGGACATTGATAGTTTAGCAGAATGGACAGACAGTCAGGATGATAGTAATTGACTGAAACAGGACATTGATAGTTTAGCAGAATAGACAGACAGTCAGGATGATAGTAATTGACTGAAACAGGACAATGATAGTTTAGCAGAAGGGACAGACAGTCAGGATGATAGTAATTGACTGAAACAGGACATGGATAGTTTAGCAGAATGGACAGAGTATCTGGATGATAGTAATTGACTGGAACAGGACATGGATAGTTTAGCAGAATGCACAGACAGTCAGGATGATAGTAATTGACTGGAACAGGACATTGATAGTTTAGCAGAATGGACAGACAGTCATGATGATAGTAATTGACTGGAACAGGACATTGATAGGTTAGCAGAATGGACAGAGGATCAGGATGATAGTATTTGACTGAAACAGGACATTGATAGGTTAGCAGAATGCACAGACAGTCAGGATGATAGTATTTGACTGAAACAGGACATTGATAGTTTAGCAGAATGGACAGACAGTCAGGATTATAGTAATTGATTGAAACAGGACATGGATAGTTTAGCAGAATGGACAGACAGTCAGGATGATAGTAATTGATTGAAACAGGACATGGATAGTTTAGCAGAATGGACAGACAGTCAGGATGATAGTAATTGACTGGAACAGGACATTGATAGGTTAGCAGAATGGACAGAGGATCAGGATGATAGTATTTGACTGAAACAGGACATTGATAGGTTAGCAGAATGCACAGACAGTCAGGATGATAGTATTTGACTGAAACAGGACATTGATAGTTTAGCAGAATGGACAGACAGTCAGGATGATAGTAATTGACTGAAACAGGACATTGATAGGTTCGCAGAATGGACAGAGGATCAGGATGATAGTATTTGACTGAAACAGGACATTGATAGGTTAGCAGAATGGACCGAGGATCAGGATGATAGTATTTGACTGCAACAAGACATTGATAGGTTAGCAGAATGGACAGACAGTCAGGATGATAGTAATTGACTGAAACAGGACATTGATAGATTAGCAGAATGAACAGACAGTCAGGATGATAGTATTTGACTGAAACAGGACATGGATAGTTTAGCAGAATGCACAGACAGTCAGGATGATAGTATTTGACTGAAACAGGACATTGATAGGTTAGCAGAATGGCCAGACAGTCAGGATGATAGTAATTGACTGAAACAGGACATGGATAGTTTAGCAGAATGGACAGACAGTCAGGATGATAGTAATTGACTGAAACAGGACATTGATAGTTTAGCAGAATGGACAGACAGTCAGGATGATAGTAATTGACTGAAACAGGACATGGATAGTTTAGCAGAATGGACAGACAGTCAGGATGATGGTAATTGACTGAAACAGGACATTGATAGTTTAGCAGAATGGACAGACAGTCAGGATGATAGTAATTGACTGAAACAGGACATGGATAGTTTAGCAGAATGGACAGACAGTCAGGATGATAGTAATTGACTGAAACAGGACATGGATAGTTTAGCAGAATGGACAGACAGTCAGGATGATAGTAATTGACTGAAACAGGACATTGATAGTTTAGCAGAATGGACAGACAGTCTGGATGATAGTAATTGACTGAAATAGGACATTGATAGATAGGCAGAATGGACAGACAGTCAGGATGATAGTAATTGACTGAAACAGGACATGGATAGTTTAGCAGAATGGACAGACAGTCAGGATGATAGTAATTGACTGAAACAGGACATGGATAGTTTAGCAGAATGGACAGACAGTCAGGATGATAGTAATTGACTGAAACAGGACTTGGATAGTTTAGCAGAATGGACAGACAGTCAGGATGATAGTAATTGACTGAAACAGGACATTGATAGGTTAGCAGAATGGACAGACAGTCAGGATGATAGTAATTGACTGAAACAGGACATTGATAGTTTAGCAGAATGGACAGACAGTCAGGATGATAGTAATTGACTGAAACAGGACATTGATAGTTTAGCAGAATGGACAGACAGTCAGGATGATGGTAAATGACTGAAACAGGACATGGATAGTTTAGCAAAATGGACAGAGGATCAGGATGATAGTAATTGACCGAAACAGGACATTGATAGTTCAGCAGAATGGACAGACAGTCAGGATGATAGTAATTGACTGAAACAGGACATTGATAATTTAACAGAATGGACAGAGAGTCAGGATGATAGTAATTGACTGAAACAGGACATTGATAGATTAGCAGAATGGACAGACAGTCAGGATGATAGTAATTGACTGAAACAGGACATGGATAGTTTAGCAGAATGGACAGACAGTCAGGATGATAGTAATTGACTGAAACAGGACATGGATAGTTTAGCAGAATGGACAGACAGTCAGGATGATAGTAATTGACTGGAACAGGACATGGATAGTTTAGCAGAATGGACTGACAGTCAGGATGATAGTAATTGACTGAAACAGGACAATGATAGTTTAGCAGAATGGACAGACAGTCAGGATGATAGTAATTGACTGAAACAGGACATTGATAGTTTAGCAGAATGGACAGACAGTCAGGATGATAGTAATTGACTGGAACAGGACATTGATAGTTTAGCAGAATGGACAGACAGTCAGGATGATAGTAATTGACTGAAACAGGACATTGATAGTTTAGCAGAATGGACAGACAGTCAGGATGATAGTAATTGACTGAAACAGGACATTGATACTTTAGCAGAATGGACAGACAGTCAGGATGATAGTAATTGACTGAAACAGGACATGGATAGTTTAGCAGAATGGACAGACAGTCAGGATGATAGTAATTGACTGAAACAGGACATTGATAGTTTAGCAGAATGGACAGACAGTCAGGATGATAGTAATTGACTGAAACAGGACATGGATAGTTTAGCAGAATGGACAGACAGTCAGGATGATGGTAATTGACTGAAACAGGACATTGATAGTTTAGCAGAATGGACAGACAGTCAGGATGATAGTAATTGACTGAAACAGGACATGGATAGTTTAGCAGAATGGACAGACAGTCAGGATGATAGTAATTGACTGAAACAGGACATGGATAGTTTAGCAGAATGGACAGACAGTCAGGATGATAGTAATTGACTGAAACAGGACATTGATAGTTTAGCAGAATGGACAGACAGTCAGGATGATAGTAATTGACTGAAATAGGACATTGATAGATAGGCAGAATGGACAGACAGTCAGGATGATAGTAATTGACTGAAACAGGACATGGATAGTTTAGCAGAATGGACAGACAGTCAGGATGATAGTAATTGACTGAAACAGGACATGGATAGTTTAGCAGAATGGACAGACAGTCAGGATGATAGTAATTGACTGAAACAGGACATGGATAGTTTAGCAGAATGGACAGACAGTCAGGATGATGGTAATTGACTGAAACAGGACATTGATAGTTTAGCAGAATGGACAGACAGTCAGGATGATAGTAATTGACTGAAACAGGACATGGATAGTTTAGCAGAATGGACAGACAGTCAGGATGATAGTAATTGACTGAAACAGGACATGGATAGTTTAGCAGAATGGACAGACAGTCAGGATGATAGTAATTGACTGAAACAGGACATTGATAGTTTAGCAGAATGGACAGACAGTCTGGATGATAGTAATTGACTGAAATAGGACATTGATAGATAGGCAGAATGGACAGACAGTCAGGATGATAGTAATTGACTGAAACAGGACATGGATAGTTTAGCAGAATGGACAGACAGTCAGGATGATAGTAATTGACTGAAACAGGACATGGATAGTTTAGCAGAATGGACAGACAGTCAGGATGATAGTAATTGACTGAAACAGGACATGGATAGTTTAGCAGAATGGACAGACAGTCAGGATGATAGTAATTGACTGAAACAGGACATTGATAGGTTAGCAGAATGGACAGACAGTCAGGATGATAGTAATTGACTGAAACAGGACATTGATAGTTTAGCAGAATGGACAGACAGTCAGGATGATAGTAATTGACTGAAACAGGACATTGATAGTTTAGCAGAATGGACAGACAGTCAGGATGATGGTAAATGACTGAAACAGGACATGGATAGTTTAGCAAAATGGACAGAGGATCAGGATGATAGTAATTGACCGAAACAGGACATTGATAGCTCAGCAGAATGCACAGACAGTCAGGATGATAGTAATTGACTGAAACAGGACATTGATAATTTAACAGAATGGACAGAGAGTCAGGATGATAGTAATTGACTGAAACAGGACATGGATAGTTTAGCAGAATGGACAGACAGTCAGGATGATAGTAATTGACTGAAACAGGACATGGATAGTTTAGCAGAATGGACAGACAGTCAGGATGATAGTAATTGACTGAAACAGGACATTGATAGTTTAGCAGAATGGACAGACAGTCTGGATGATAGTAATTGACTGAAATAGGACATTGATAGATAGGCAGAATGGACAGACAGTCAGGATGATAGTAATTGACTGAAACAGGACATGGATAGTTTAGCAGAATGGACAGACAGTCAGGATGATAGTAATTGACTGAAACAGGACATGGATAGTTTAGCAGAATGGACAGACAGTCAGGATGATAGTAATTGACTGAAACAGGACATGGATAGTTTAGCAGAATGGACAGACAGTCAGGATGATAGTAATTGACTGAAACAGGACATTGATAGGTTAGCAGAATGGACAGACAGTCAGGATGATAGTAATTGACTGAAACAGGACATTGATAGTTTAGCAGAATGGACAGACAGTCAGGATGATAGTAATTGACTGAAACAGGACATTGATAGTTTAGCAGAATGGACAGACAGTCAGGATGATGGTAAATGACTGAAACAGGACATGGATAGTTTAGCAAAATGGACAGAGGATCAGGATGATAGTAATTGACCGAAACAGGACATTGATAGTTCAGCAGAATGGACAGACAGTCAGGATGATAGTAATTGACTGAAACAGGACATTGATAATTTAACAGAATGGACAGAGAGTCAGGATGATAGTAATTGACTGAAACAGGACATTGATAGATTAGCAGAATGGACAGACAGTCAGGATGATAGTAATTGACTGAAACAGGACATGGATAGTTTAGCAGAATGGACTGACAATCAGGATGATAGTAATTGACTGAAACAGGACATGGATAGTTTAGCAGAATGGACAGACAGTCAGGATGATAGTAATTGACTGGAACAGGACATGGATAGTTTAGCAGAATGGACTGACAGTCAGGATGATAGTAATTGACTGAAACAGGACAATGATAGTTTAGCAGAATGGACAGACAGTCAGGATGATAGTAATTGACTGAAACAGGACATTGATAGTTTAGCAGAATGGACAGACAGTCAGGATGATAGTAATTGACTGGAACAGGACATTGATAGTTTAGCAGAATGGACAGACAGTCAGGATGATAGTAATTGACTGAAACAGGACATTGATAGTTTAGCAGAATGGACAGACAGTCAGGATGATAGTAATTGACTGAAACAGGACATTGATAGTTTAGCAGAATGGACAGACAGTCAGGATGATAGTAATTGACTGAAACAGGACATGGATAGTTTAGCAGAATGGACAGACAGTCAGGATGATAGTAATTGACTGAAACAGGACATTGATAGTTTAGCAGAATGGACAGACAGTCAGGATGATAGTAATTGACTGAAACAGGACATGGATAGTTTAGCAGAATGGACAGACAGTCAGGATGATGGTAATTGACTGAAACAGGACATTGATAGTTTAGCAGAATGGACAGACAGTCAGGATGATAGTAATTGACTGAAACAGGACATGGATAGTTTAGCAGAATGGACAGACAGTCAGGATGATAGTAATTGACTGAAACAGGACATGGATAGTTTAGCAGAATGGACAGACAGTCAGGATGATAGTAATTGACTGAAACAGGACATTGATAGTTTAGCAGAATGGACAGACAGTCTGGATGATAGTAATTGACTGAAATAGGACATTGATAGATAGGCAGAATGGACAGACAGTCAGGATGATAGTAATTGACTGAAACAGGACATGGATAGTTTAGCAGAATGGACAGACAGTCAGGATGATAGTAATTGACTGAAACAGGACATTGATAGGTTAGCAGAATGGACAGACAGTCAGGATGATAGTAATTGACTGAAACAGGACATTGATAGTTTAGCAGAATGGACAGACAGTCAGGATGATAGTAATTGACTGAAACAGGACATTGATAGTTTAGCAGAATGGACAGACAGTCAGGATGATGGTAAATGACTGAAACAGGACATGGATAGTTTAGCAAAATGGACAGAGGATCAGGATGATAGTAATTGACCGAAACAGGACATTGATAGTTCAGCAGAATGGACAGACAGTCAGGATGATAGTAATTGACTGAAACAGGACATTGATAATTTAACAGAATGGACAGAGAGTCAGGATGATAGTAATTGACTGAAACAGGACATTGATAGATTAGCAGAATGGACAGACAGTCAGGATGATAGTAATTGACTGAAACAGGACATGGATAGTTTAGCAGAATGGACTGACAGTCAGGATGATAGTAATTGACTGAAACAGGACATGGATAGTTTAGCAGAATGGACAGACAGTCAGGATGATAGTAATTGACTGGAACAGGACATGGATAGTTTAGCAGAATGGACTGACAGTCAGGATGATAGTAATTGACTGAAACAGGACAATGATAGTTTAGCAGAATGGACAGACAGTCAGGATGATAGTAATTGACTGAAACAGGACATTGATAGTTTAGCAGAATGGACAGACAGTCAGGATGATAGTAATTGACTGGAACAGGACATTGATAGTTTAGCAGAATGGACAGACAGTCAGGATGATAGTAATTGACTGAAACAGGACATTGATAGTTTAGCAGAATGGACAGACAGTCAGGATGATAGTAATTGACTGAAACAGGACAATGATTGTTTAGCAGAATGGACAGACAGTCAGGATGATAGTAATTGACTGAAACAGGACATGGATAGTTTAGCAGAATGGACAGAGTGTCTGGATGATAGTAATTGACTGGAACAGGACATGGATAGTTTAGCAGAATGCACAGACAGTCAGGATGATAGTAAATGAGTGGAACAGGACATTGATAGTTTAGCAGAATGGACAGACAGTCAGGATGATAGTAATTGACTGAAACAGGACATTGATAGGTTCGCTGAATGGACAGAGGATCAGGATGATAGTATTTGACTGAAACAGGACATTGATAGGTTAGCAGAATGCACAGACAGTCAGGATGATAGTATTTGACTGAAACAGGACATTGATAGTTTAGCAGAATGGACAGACAGTCAGGATGATAGTAATTGATTGAAACAGGACATGGATAGTTTAGCAGAATGGACAGACAGTCAGGATGATAGTAATTGACTGGAACAGGACATTGATAGGTTAGCAGAATGGACAGAGGATCAGGATGATAGTATTTGACTGAAACAGGACATTGATAGGTTAGCAGAATGCACAGACAGTCAGGATGATAGTATTTGACTGAAACAGGACATTGATAGTTTAGCAGAATGGACAGACAGTCAGGATGATAGTAATTGACTGAAACAGGACATTGATAGGTTCGCAGAATGGACAGAGGATCAGGATGATAGTATTTGACTGAAACAGGACATTGATAGGTTAGCAGAATGGACCGAGGATCGGGATGATAGTATTTGACTGAAACAGGACATTGATAGGTTAGCAGAATGGACAGACAGTCAGGATGATAGTAATTGACTGAAACAGGACATTGATAGTTTAGCAGAATGAACAGACAGTCAGGATGATAGTAATTGACTGAAACAGGACATGGATAGTTTAGCAGAATGCACAGACAGTCAGGATGATAGTATTTGACTGAAACAGGACATTGATAGGTTAGCAGAATGGCCAGACAGTCAGGATGATAGTAATTGACTGAAACAGGACATGGATAGTTTAGCAGAATGGACAGACAGTCAGGATGATAGTAATTGACTGAAACAGGACATTGATAGTTTAGCAGAATGGACAGACAGTCAGGATGATAGTAATTGACTGAAACAGGACATTGATAGTTTAGCAGAATGGACAGACAGTCAGGATGATAGTAATTGACTGAAACAGGACATGGACAGTTTAGCAGAATGGACAGACAGTCAGGATGATAGTAATTGACTGAAACAGGACATTGATAGTTTAGCAGAATGGACAGACAGTCAGGATGATATTAATTGACTGAAACAGGACATTGATAGTTTAGCAGAATGGACAGACAGTCAGGATGATAGTAATTGACTGAAACAGGACATTGATAGTTTAGCAGAATGAACAGACAGTCAGGATGATAGTAATTGACTGAAACAGGACATGGATAGTTTAGCAGAATGCACAGACAGTCAGGATGATAGTATTTGACTGAAACAGGACATTGATAGGTTAGCAGAATGGCCAGACAGTCAGGATGATAATAATTGACTGGAATAGGACATGGATAGTTTAGCAGAATGGACAGACAGTTAGGATGATTGTAATTGACTGAAACAGGACATTGATAGTTTAGCAGAATGGACAGACACTCAGGATGATAGTAATTGACTGAAACAGGACATGGATTGTATAGCAGAATGGATAGACAGTCAGGATGATAGTAATTGACTGAAACAGGACATTGAAAGTTTAGCAGAATGGACAGACAGTCAGGATGATAGTAATTGACTGAAACAGGACATGGATATTTTAGCAGAATGCACAGACAATCAGGATGATAGTATTTGACTGAAACAGAACATTGATAGGTTCGCAGAATGGACAGTGGATCAGGATGATAGTAATTGACTGAAACAGGACATTGATAATTTAACAGAATGGACAGACAGTCAGGATGACAGTAAATGACTGAAACAGGACATTGATAGTTAGGCAGAATGGACAGACAGTCAGGATGATAGTAATTGACTGAAATAGGACATGGATAGTTTAGCAGAATGGACAGAGGATCAGGATGATAGTAATTGACGGAAACAGGACATTGATAGTTTAGCAGAATGGACAGACAGTCAGGATGATAGTAATTGACTGAAACAGGACATGGATAGTTTAGCAGAATGGACAGACAGTCTGGATGATAGTAATTGACGGAAACAGGACATTGATAGTTTCGCAGAATGGACAGACAGTCAGGATGATAGTAATTGACTGAAACAGGACATGGATAGATTAGCAGAATGGACAGACAGTCTGGATGATAGTAATTGACGGAAACAGGACATTGATAGTTTAGCAGAATGGACAGACAGTCAGGATGATAGTAATTGACTGAAACAGGACATGGATAGTTTAGCAGAATGGACAGACAGTCTGGATGATAGTAATTGACGGAAACAGGACATTGATAGTTTAGCAGAATGGACAGAGAGTCAGGATGATAGTATTTGACTGAAACAGGACATTGATAGTTTAGCAGAATGGACAGACAGTCAGGATGATAGTAATTGACTGAAACAGGACATTGATAGTTTAGCAGAATGGACAGACAGTCAGGATGATAGTAATTGACTGAAACAGGACATTGATAGTTTAGCAGAATGGACAGACAGTCAGGATGATAGTAATTGACTGAAACAGGACATGGATAGTTTAGCAGAATGGACAGACAGTCAGGATGATAGTAATTGACTGAAACAGGACATTGATAGTTTATCAGAATGGACAGACAGTCAGGATGATAGTAATTGACTGAAACAGGACATGGATAGTTTAGCAGAATGGACAGACAGTCAGGATGATAGTAATTGACTGAAACAGGACATGGATAGTTTAGCAGAATGGACAGACAGTCAGGATGATAGTAATTGACTGAAACAGGACATTGATAGTTTAGCAGAATGGACAGACAGTCTGGATGATAGTAATTGACTGAAATAGGACATTGATAGATAGGCAGAATGGACAGACAGTCAGGATGATAGTAATTGACTGAAACAGGACATGGATAGTTTAGCAGAATGGACAGACAGTCAGGATGATAGTAATTGACTGAAACAGGACATGGATAGTTTAGCAGAATGGACAGACAGTCAGGATGATAGTAATTGACTGAAACAGGACATGGATAGTTTAGCAGAATGGACAGACAGTCAGGATGATAGTAATTGACTGAAACAGGACATTGATAGGTTAGCAGAATGGACAGACAGTCAGGATGATAGTAATTGACTGAAACAGGACATTGATAGTTTAGCAGAATGGACAGACAGTCAGGATGATAGTAATTGACTGAAACAGGACATTGATAGTTTAGCAGAATGGACAGACAGTCAGGATGATGGTAAATGACTGAAACAGGACATGGATAGTTTAGCAAAATGGACAGAGGATCAGGATGATAGTAATTGACCGAAACAGGACATTGATAGTTCAGCAGAATGGACAGACAGTCAGGATGATAGTAATTGACTGAAACAGGACATTGATAATTTAACAGAATGGACAGAGAGTCAGGATGATAGTAATTGACTGAAACAGGACATTGATAGATTAGCAGAATGGACAGACAGTCAGGATGATAGTAATTGACTGAAACAGGACAAGGATAGTTTAGCAGAATGGACTGACAGTCAGGATGATAGTAATTGACTGAAACAGGACATGGATAGTTTAGCAGAATGGACAGACAGTCAGGATGATAGTAATTGACTGGAACAGGACATGGATAGTTTAGCAGAATGGACTGACAGTCAGGATGATAGTAATTGACTGAAACAGGACAATGATAGTTTAGCAGAATGGACAGACAGTCAGGATGATAGTAATTGACTGAAACAGGACATTGATAGTTTAGCAGAATGGACAGACAGTCAGGATGATAGTAATTGACTGGAACAGGACATTGATAGTTTAGCAGAATGGACAGACAGTCAGGATGATAGTAATTGACTGAAACAGGACATTGATAGTTTAGCAGAATGGACAGACAGTCAGGATGATAGTAATTGACTGAAACAGGACATTGATAGTTTAGCAGAATGGACAGACAGTCAGGATGATAGTAATTGACTGAAACAGGACATTGATAATTTAACAGAATGGACAGAGAGTCAGGATGATAGTAATTGACTGAAACAGGACATTGATAGATTAGCAGAATGGACAGACAGTCAGGATGATAGTAATTGACTGAAACAGGACAAGGATAGTTTAGCAGAATGGACTGACAGTCAGGATGATAGTAATTGACTGAAACAGGACATGGATAGTTTAGCAGAATGGACAGACAGTCAGGATGATAGTAATTGACTGGAACAGGACATGGATAGTTTAGCAGAATGGACTGACAGTCAGGATGATAGTAATTGACTGAAACAGGACAATGATAGTTTAGCAGAATGGACAGACAGTCAGGATGATAGTAATTGACTGAAACAGGACATTGATAGTTTAGCAGAATGGACAGACAGTCAGGATGATAGTAATTGACTGGAACAGGACATTGATAGTTTAGCAGAATGGACAGACAGTCAGGATGATAGTAATTGACTGAAACAGGACATTGATAGTTTAGCAGAATGGACAGACAGTCAGGATGATAGTAATTGACTGAAACAGGACATTGATAGTTTAGCAGAATGGACAGACAGTCAGGATGATAGTAATTGACTGAAACAGGACATGGATATTTTAGCAGAATGGACAGACAGTCAGGATGATAGTAATTGACTGAAACAGGACATTGATAGTTTAGCAGAATGGACAGACAGTCAGGATGATAGTAATTGACTGAAACAGGACATGGATAGTTTAGCAGAATGGACAGACAGTCAGGATGATGGTAATTGACTGAAACAGGACATTGATAGTTTAGCAGAATGGACAGACAGTCAGGATGATAGTAATTGACTGAAACAGGACATGGATAGTTTAGCAGAATGGACAGACAGTCAGGATGATAGTAATTGACTGAAACAGGACATGGATAGTTTAGCAGAATGGACAGACAGTCAGGATGATAGTAATTGACTGAAACAGGACATTGATAGTTTAGCAGAATGGACAGACAGTCTGGATGATAGTAATTGACTGAAATAGGACATTGATAGATAGGCAGAATGGACAGACAGTCAGGATGATAGTAATTGACTGAAACAGGACATGGATAGTTTAGCAGAATGGACAGACAGTCAGGATGATAGTAATTGACTGAAACAGGACATGGATAGTTTAGCAGAATGGACAGACAGTCAGGATGATAGTAATTGACTGAAACAGGACATGGATAGTTTAGCAGAATGGACAGACAGTCAGGATGATAGTAATTGACTGAAACAGGACATTGATAGGTTAGCAGAATGGACAGACAGTCAGGATGATAGTAATTGACTGAAACAGGACATTGATAGTTTAGCAGAATGGACAGACAGTCAGGATGATAGTAATTGACTGAAACAGGACATTGATAGTTTAGCAGAATGGACAGACAGTCAGGATGATGGTAAATGACTGAAACAGGACATGGATAGTTTAGCAAAATGGACAGAGGATCAGGATGATAGTAATTGACCGAAACAGGACATTGATAGTTCAGCAGAATGGACAGACAGTCAGGATGATAGTAATTGACTGAAACAGGACATTGATAATTTAACAGAATGGACAGAGAGTCAGGATGATAGTAATTGACTGAAACAGGACATTGATAGATTAGCAGAATGGACAGACAGTCAGGATGATAGTAATTGACTGAAACAGGACATGGATAGTTTAGCAGAATGGACTGACAGTCAGGATGATAGTAACTGACTGAAACAGGACATGGATAGTTTAGCAGAATGGACAGACAGTCAGGATGATAGTAATTGACTGGAACAGGACATGGATAGTTTAGCAGAATGGACTGACAGTCAGGATGATAGTAATTGACTGAAACAGGACAATGATAGTTTAGCAGAATGGACAGACAGTCAGGATGATAGTAATTGACTGAAACAGGACATTGATAGTTTAGCAGAATGGACAGACAGTCAGGATGATAGTAATTGACTGGAACAGGACATTGATAGTTTAGCAGAATGGACAGACAGTCAGGATGATAGTAATTGACTGAAACAGGACATTGATAGTTTAGCAGAATGGACAGACAGTCAGGATGATAGTAATTGACTGAAACAGGACATTGATAGTTTAGCAGAATGGACAGACAGTCAGGATGATAGTAATTGACTGAAACAGGACAATGATTGTTTAGCAGAATGGACAGACAGTCAGGATGATAGTAATTGACTGAAACAGGACATGGATAGTTTAGCAGAATGGACAGAGTGTCTGGATGATAGTAATTGACTGGAACAGGACATGGATAGTTTAGCAGAATGCACAGACAGTCAGGATGATAGTAAATGAGTGGAACAGGACATTGATAGTTTAGCAGAATGGACAGACAGTCAGGATGATAGTAATTGACTGAAACAGGACATTGATAGGTTCGCTGAATGGACAGAGGATCAGGATGATAGTATTTGACTGAAACAGGACATTGATAGGTTAGCAGAATGCACAGACAGTCAGGATGATAGTATTTGACTGAAACAGGACATTGATAGTTTAGCAGAATGGACAGACAGTCAGGATGATAGTAATTGATTGAAACAGGACATGGATAGTTTAGCTGAATGGACAGACAGTCAGGATGATAGTAATTGACCGGAACAGGACATTGATAGGTTAGCAGAATGGACAGAGGATCAGGATGATAGTATTTGACTGAAACAGGACATTGATAGGTTAGCAGAATGCACAGACAGTCAGGATGATAGTATTTGACTGAAACAGGACATTGATAGTTTAGCAGAATGGACAGACAGTCAGGATGATAGTAATTGACTGAAACAGGACATTGATAGGTTCGCAGAATGGACAGAGGATCAGGATGATAGTATTTGACTGAAACAGGACATTGATAGGTTAGCAGAATGGACCGAGGATCGGGATGATAGTATTTGACTGAAACAGGACATTGATAGGTTAGCAGAATGGACAGACAGTCAGGATGATAGTAATTGACTGAAACAGGACATTGATAGTTTAGCAGAATGAACAGACAGTCAGGATGATAGTAATTGACTGAAACAGGACATGGATAGTTTAGCAGAATGCACAGACAGTCAGGATGATAGTATTTGACTGAAACAGGACATTGATAGGTTAGCAGAATGGCCAGACAGTCAGGATGATAGTAATTGACTGAAACAGGACATGGATAGTTTAGCAGAATGGACAGACAGTCAGGATGATAGTAATTGACTGAAACAGGACATTGATAGTTTAGCAGAATGGACAGACAGTCAGGATGATAGTAATTGACTGAAACAGGACATTGATAGTTTAGCAGAATGGACAGACAGTCAGGATGATAGTAATTGACTGAAACAGGACATGGACAGTTTAGCAGAATGGACAGACAGTCAGGATGATAGTAATTGACTGAAACAGGACATTGATAGTTTAGCAGAATGGACAGACAGTCAGGATGATATTAATTGACTGAAACAGGACATTGATAGTTTAGCAGAATGGACAGACAGTCAGGATGATAGTAATTGACTGAAACAGGACATTGATAGTTTAGCAGAATGAACAGACAGTCAGGATGATAGTAATTGACTGAAACAGGACATGGATAGTTTAGCAGAATGCACAGACAGTCAGGATGATAGTATTTGACTGAAACAGGACATTGATAGGTTAGCAGAATGGCCAGACAGTCAGGATGATAGTAATTGACTGGAATAGGACATGGATAGTTTAGCAGAATGGACAGACAGTCAGGATGATTGTAATTGACTGAAACAGGACATTGATAGTTTAGCAGAATGGACAGACACTCAGGATGATAGTAATTGACTGAAACAGGACATGGATTGTATAGCAGAATGGATAGACAGTCAGGATGATAGTAATTGACTGAAACAGGACATTGAAAGTTTAGCAGAATGGACAGACAGTCAGGATGATAGTAATTGACTGAAACAGGACATGGATATTTTAGCAGAATGCACAGACAATCAGGATGATAGTATTTGACTGAAACAGAACATTGATAGGTTAGCAGAATGGACAGTGGATCAGGATGATAGTAATTGACTGAAACAGGACATTGATAATTTAACAGAATGGACAGACAGTCAGGATGACAGTAAATGACTGAAACAGGACATTGATAGTTAGGCAGAATGGACAGACAGTCAGGATGATAGTAATTGACTGAAACAGGACATGGATAGTTTAGCAGAATGGACAGAGGATCAGGATGATAGTAATTGACGGAAACAGGACATTGATAGTTTAGCAGAATGGACAGACAGTCAGGATGATAGTAATTGACTGAAACAGGACATGGATAGTTTAGCAGAATGGACAGACAGTCAGGATGATAGTAATTGACGGAAACAAAACATTGATAGTTTAGCAGAATGGACAGACAGTCAGGATGATAGTAATTGACTGAAACAGGACATGGATAGATTAGCAGAATGGACAGACAGTCTGGATGATAGTAATTGACGGAAACAGGACATTGATAGTTTAGCAGAATGGACAGAGAGTCAGGATGATAGTATTTGACTGAAACAGGACATTGATAGTTTAGCAGAATGGACAGACAGTCAGGATGATAGTAATTGACTGAAACAGGACATTGATAGTTTAGCAGAATGGACAGACAGTCAGGATGATAGTAATTGACTGAAACAGGACATTGATAGTTTAGCAGAATGGAGAGACAGTCAGGATGATAGTAATTGACTGAAACAGGACATTGATAGTTTAGCAGAATGGACAGACAGTCAGGATGATAGTAATTGACTGAAACAGGACATTGATAGTTTAGCAGAATGGACAGACAGTCAGGATGATAGTAAATGTCTGAAACAGGACATGGATAGTTTAGAAAATGGACAGAGGATCAGGATGATAGTAAATGTCTGAAACAGGACATGGATAGTTTAGCAGAATGGACTGACAGTCAGGATGATAGTAATTGACTGGAACAGGACATGGATAGTTTAGCAGAATGCACAGACAGTCAGGATGATAGTATTTGACTGAAACAGGACATTGATAGGTTAGCAGAATGGACAGACAGTCAGGATGATAGTATTTGACTGAAACAGGACATTGATAGGTTAGCAGAATGGACTGACAGTCAGGATGATAGTAATTGACTGGAACAGGACATGGATAGTTTAGCAGAATGCACAGACAGTCAGGATGATAGTATTTGACTGAAACAGGACATTGATAGGTTAGCAGAATGGACAGACAGTCAGGATGATAGTATTTGACTGAAACAGGATATTGATAATTTAGCAGAATGGTCAGACAGTCAGGATGATAGTAATTGACTGAAACAGGACATTGATAGGTTAGCAGAATGGACAGACCGTCAGGATGATAGTAATTGACTGAAACAGGACATTGATAGTTTAGCAGAATGCACAGACAGTCAGGATGATAGTATTTGACTGAAACAGAACATTGATAGGTTAGTAGAATGGACAGAGGATCAGGAAGATAGTAATTGACTGAAACAGGACATGGATAGTTTAGCAGAATGCACAGACAGTCAGGATGATAGTATTTGACTGAAACAGGACATTGATAGGTTAGCAGAATGGCCAGACAGTCAGGATGATAGTAATTGACTGGAACAGGACATGGATAGTTTAGCAGAATGGACAGACAGTCAGGATGATTGTAATTGACTGAAACAGGACATTGATAGTTTAGCAGAATGGACAGACAGTCAGGATGATAGTAATTGACTGAAACAGGACATGGATTGTATAGCAGAATGGATAGACAGTCAGGATGATAGTAATTGACTGAAACAGGACATTGAAAGTTTAGCAGAATGGACAGACAGTCAGGATGATAGTAATTGACTGAAACAGGACATGGAAATTTTAGCAGAATGCACAGACAGTCAGGATGATAGTATTTGACTGAAACAGAACATTGATAGGTTAGCAGAATGGACAGTGGATCAGGATGATAGTAATTGACTGAAACAGGACATTGATAATTTAACAGAATGGACAGACAGTCAGGATGACAGTAAATGACTGAAACAGGACATTGATAGTTAGGCAGAATGGACAGACAGTCAGGATGATAGTAATTGACTGAAACAGGACATGGATAGTTTAGCAGAATGGACAGAGGATCAGGATGATAGTAATTGACGGAAACAGGACATTGATAGTTTAGCAGAATGGACAGACAGTCAGGATGATAGTAATTGACTGAAACAGGACATGGATAGTTTAGCAGAATGGACAGACAGTCTGGATGATAGTAATTGACGGAAACAGGACATTGATAGTTTAGCAGAATGGACAGACAGTCAGGATGATAGTAATTGACTGAAACAGGACATGGATAGATTAGCAGAATGGACAGACAGTCTGGATGATAGTAATTGACGGAAACAGGACATTGATAGTTTAGCAGAATGGACAGACAGTCAGGATGATAGTAATTGACTGAAACAGGACATGGATAGTTTAGCAGAATGGACAGACAGTCTGGATGATAGTAATTGACGGAAACAGGACATTGATAGTTTAGCAGAATGGACAGAGAGTCAGGATGATAGTAATTGACTGAAACAGGACATTGATAGTTTAGCAGAATGGACAGACAGTCAGGATGATAGTAATTGACTGAAACAGGACATTGATAGTTTAGCAGAATGGACAGACAGTCAGGATGATAGTAATTGACTGAAACAGGACATTGATAGTTTAGCAGAATGAACAGACAGTCAGGATGATAGTAATTGACTGAAACAGGACATGGATAGTTTAGCAGAATGCACAGACAGTCAGGATGATAGTATTTGACTGAAACAGGACATTGATAGGTTAGCAGAATGGCCAGACAGTCAGGATGATAGTAATTGACTGGAACAGGACATGGATAGTTTAGCAGAATGGACAGACAGTCAGGATGATTGTAATTGACTGAAACAGGACATGGATAGTTTAGCAGAATGGACAGACACTCAGGATGATAGTAATTGACTGAAACAGGACATGGATTGTATAGCAGAATGGATAGACAGTCAGGATGATAGTAATTGACTGAAACAGGACATTGAATGTTTAGCAGAATGGACAGACAGTCAGGATGATAGTAATTGACTGAAACAGGACATGGATATTTTAGCAGAATGCACAGACAATCAGGATGATAGTATTTGACTGAAACAGAACATTGATAGGTTAGCAGAATGGACAGTGGATCAGGATGATAGTATTTGACTGAAACAGGACATTGATAATTTAACAGAATGGACAGACAGTCAGGATGACAGTAAATGACTGAAACAGGACATTGATAGTTAGGCAGAATGGACAGACAGTCAGGATGATAGTAATTGACTGAAACAGGACATGGATAGTTTAGCAGAATGGACAGAGGATCAGGATGATAGTAATTGACGGAAACAGGACATTGATAGTTTAGCAGAATGGACAGACAGTCAGGATGATAGTAATTGACTGAAACAGGACATGGATAGTTTAGCAGAATGGACAGACAGTCTGGATGATAGTAATTGACGGAAACAGGACATTGATAGTTTAGCAGAATGGACAGACAGTCAGGATGATAGTAATTGACTGAAACAGGACATGGATAGATTAGCAGAATGGACAGACAGTCTGGATGATAGTAATTGACGGAAACAGGACATTGATAGTTTAGCAGAATGGACAGACAGTCAGGATGATAGTAATTGACTGAAACAGGACATGGATAGTTTAGCAGAATGGACAGACAGTCTGGATGATAGTAATTGACGGAAACAGGACATTGATAGTTTAGCAGAATGGACAGAGAGTCAGGATGATAGTATTTGACTGAAACAGGACATTGATAGTTTAGCAGAATGGACAGACAGTCAGGATGATAGTAATTGACTGAAACAGGACATTGATAGTTTAGCAGAATGGACAGACAGTCAGGATGATAGTAATTGACTGAAACAGGACATTGATAGTTTAGCAGAATGGACAGACAGTCAGGATGATAGTAATTGACTGAAACAGGACATTGATAGTTTAGCAGAATGGACAGACAGTCAGGATGATAGTAATTGACTGAAACAGGACATTGATAGTTTAGCAGAATGGACAGACAGTCAGGATGATAGTAAATGTCTGAAACAGGACATGGATAGTTTAGAAAATGGACAGAGGATCAGGATGATAGTAATTGTCTGAAACAGGACATGGATAGTTTAGCAGAATGGACTGACAGTCAGGATGATAGTAATTGACTGGAACAGGACATGGATAGTTTAGCAGAATGGACTGACAGTCAGGATGATATTAATTGACTGGAACAGGACATGGATAGTTTAGCAGAATGCACAGACAGTCAGGATGATAGTATTTGACTGAAACAGGACATTGATAGGTTAGCAGAATGGACAGACAGTCAGGATGATAGTATTTGACTGAAACAGGACATTGATAGGTTAGCAGAATGGACTGACAGTCAGGATGATAGTAATTGACTGGAACAGGACATGGATAGTTTAGCAGAATGCACAGACAGTCAGGATGATAGTATTTGACTGAAACAGGACATTGATAGGTTAGCAGAATGGACAGACAGTCAGGATGATAGTATTTGACTGAAACAGGATATTGATAATTTAGCAGAATGGACAGACAGTCAGGATGATAGTAATTGACTGAAACAGGACATTGATAGGTTAGCAGAATGGACAGACAGTCAGGATGATAGTAATTGACTGAAACAGGACATTGATAGTTTAGCAGAATGCACAGACAGTCAGGATGATAGTATTTGACTGAAACAGAACATTGATAGGTTAGCAGAATGGACAGAGGATCAGGAAGATAGTAATTGACTGAAACAGGACATGGATAGTTTAGCAGAATGCACAGACAGTCAGGATGATAGTATTTGACTGAAACAGGACATTGATAGGTTAGCAGAATGGCCAGACAGTCAGGATGATAGTAATTGACTGGAACAGGACATGGATAGTTTAGCAGAATGGACAGACAGTCAGGATGATTGTAATTGACTGAAACAGGACATTGATAGTTTAGCAGAATGGACAGACAGTCAGGATGATAGTAATTGACTGAAACAGGACATGGATTGTAGAGCAGAATGGATAGACAGTCAGGATGATAGTAATTGACTGAAACAGGACATTGAAAGTTTAGCAGAATGGACAGACAGTCAGGATGATAGTAATTGACTGAAACAGGACATGGAAATTAAAGCAGAATGCACAGACAGTCAGGATGATAGTATTTGACTGAAACAGAACATTGATAGGTTAGCAGAATGGACAGTGGATCAGGATGATAGTAATTGACTGAAACAGGACATTGATAATTTAACAGAATGGACAGACAGTCAGGATGACAGTAAATGACTGAAACAGGACATTGATAGTTAGGCAGAATGGACAGACAGTCAGGATGATAGTAATTGACTGAAACAGGACATGGATAGTTTAGCAGAATGGACAGAGGATCAGGATGATAGTAATTGACGGAAACAGGACATTGATAGTTTAGCAGAATGGACAGACAGTCAGGATGATAGTAATTGACTGAAACAGGACATGGATAGTTTAGCAGAATGGACAGACAGTCTGGATGATAGTAATTGACGGAAACAGGACATTGATAGTTTAGCAGAATGGACAGACAGTCAGGATGATAGTAATTGACTGAAACAGGACATGGATAGATTAGCAGAATGGACAGACAGTCTGGATGATAGTAATTGACGGAAACAGGACATTGATAGTTTAGCAGAATGGACAGAGAGTCAGGATGATAGTAATTGACTGAAACAGGACATTGATAGTTTAGCAGAATGGACAGACAGTCAGGATGATAGTAATTGACTGAAACAGGACATTGATAGTTTAGCAGAATGGACAGACAGTCAGGATGATAGTAATTGACTGAAACAGGACATTGATAGTTTAGCAGAATGGACAGACAGTCAGGATGATAGTAAATGTCTGAAACAGGACATGGATAGTTTAGAAAATGGACAGAGGATCAGGATGATAGTAAATGTCTGAAACAGGAGATGGATAGTTTAGCAGAATGGACTGACAGTCAGGATGATAGTAATTGACTGGAACAGGACATGGATAGTTTAGCAGAATGGACTGACAGTCAGGATGATATTAATTGACTGGAACAGGACATGGATAGTTTAGCAGAATGCACAGACAGTCAGGATGATAGTATTTGACTGAAACAGGACATTGATAGGTTAGCAGAATGGACAGACAGTCAGGATGATAGTATTTGACTGAAACAGGACATTGATAGGTTAGCAGAATGGACTGACAGTCAGGATGATAGTAATTGACTGGAACAGGACATGGATAGTTTAGCAGAATGCACAGACATTCAGGATGATAGTATTTGACTGAAACAGGACATTGATAGGTTAGCAGAATGGACAGACAGTCAGGATGATAGTATTTGACTGAAACAGGATATTGATAATTTAGCAGAATGGACAGACAGTCAGGATGATAGTAATTGACTGAAACAGGACATTGATAGGTTAGCAGAATGGACAGACAGTCAGGATGATAGTAATTGACTGAAACAGGACATTGATAGTTTAGCAGAATGCACAGACAGTCAGGATGATAGTATTTGACTGAAACAGAACATTGATAGGTTAGCAGAATGGACAGAGGATCAGGAAGATAGTAATTGACTGAAACAGGACATGGATAGTTTAGCAGAATGGACAGACAGTCAGGATGATAGTAATTGACTGAAACAGGACATTGATAATTTAACAGAATGGACAGACAGTCAGGATGATAGTAATTGACTGAAACAGGACATTGATATTTTAGCAGAATGCACAGACAGTCAGGATGATAGTATTTGACTGAAACAGAACATTGATAGGTTAGCAGAATGGATAGACAGTCAGGATGATAGTAATTGACTGAAACAGGACATTGATAGTTTAGCAGAATGGACAGACAGTCAGGATGATAGTAATTGACTGAAACAGGACATTGATAGTTTAGCAGAATGGACAGACAGTCAGGATGATAGTAATTGACTGAAACAGGACATTGATAGTTTAGCAGAATGGACAGACAGTCAGGATGATAGTAATTGACTGAAACAGGACATTGATAGTTTAGCAGAATGGACAGACAGTCAGGATGATAGTAATTGACTGAAACAGGACATTGATAGTTTAGCAGAATGGACAGACAGTCAGGATGATATTAATTGACTGAAACAGGACATTGATAGTTTAGCAGAATGGACAGACAGTCAGGATGATAGTAATTGACTGAAACAGGACATTGATAGTTTAGCAGAATGGACAGACAGTCAGGATGATAGTAATTGACTGAAACAGGACATTGATAGTTTAGCAGAATGGACAGACAGTCAGGATGATAGTAATTGACTGAAACAGGACATTGATAGTTTAGCAGAATGGACAGACAGTCAGGATGATAGTAATTGACTGAAACAGGACATTGATAGTTTAGCAGAATGGACAGACAGTCAAGATGATAGTAATTGACTGAAACAGGACATTGATAGTTTAGCAGAATGGACATACAGTCAGGATGATAGTAATTGACTGAAACAGGACATTGATAGTTTAGCAGAATGGACAGACAGTCAGGATGATAGTAATTGACTGAAACAGGACATTGATAGTTTAGCAGAATGGACAGACAGTCAGGATGATAGTAATTGACTGAAACAGGACATGGATAATTTAGCAGAATGGACAGACAGTCAGGATGATAGTAATTGACTGAAACAGGACATGGATAGTTTAGCAGAATGGACAGACAGTCAGGATGATAGTAATTGACTGAAACAGGACATTGATAGTTTAGCAGAATGGACAGACAGTCAGGATGATAGCAATTGACTGAAACAGGACATTGATAGTTTAGCAGAATGGACAGACAGTCAGGATGATAGTAATTGACTGAAACAGGACATGGATAGTATAGCAGAATGGACAGACAGTCAGGATGATAGTAATTGACTGAAACAGGACATTGATAGTTTAGCAGAATGGATAGACAGTCAGGATGATAGTAATTGACTGAAACAGGACATTGATAGTTTAGCAGAATAGACAGACAGTCATGATGATAGTAATTGACTGAAACAGGACATTGATAGTTTAGCAGAATGGACAGACAGTCAGGATGATAGTAATTGACTGAAACAGGACATTGATAGTTTAGCAGAATGGACAGACAGTCAGGATGATAGTAATTGACTGAAACAGGACATTGATAGGTTAGCAGAATGGACAGACTGTCAGGATGATAGTAATTGACTGAAACAGGACATTGATAGTTTAGCAGAATGGACAGACAGTCAGGATGATAGTAATTGACTGAAACAGGACATTGATAGATTAGCAGAATGGACAGACAGTCAGGATGATAGTAATTGACTGAAACAGGACATGGATAGTTTAGCAGAATGGACAGACAGTCAGGATGATAGTAATTGACTGAAACAGGACATTGATAGTTTAGCAGAATGGAAAGACAGTCAGGATGATAGTAATTGACTGAAACAGGACATTGATAGTTTAGCAGAATGGACAGACAGTCAGGATGATAGTAATTGACTGAAACAGGACATTGATAGTTTAGCAGAATGGACAGACAGTCAGGATGATAGTAATTGACTGAAACAGGACATGGATAGTTTAGCAGAATGGACAGACAGTCAGGATGATAGTAATTGACTGAAACAGGACATTGATACTTTATCAGAATGGACAGACAGTCAGGATGATAGTAATTGACTGAAACAGGACATTGATAGTTTAGCAGAATGGACAGACAGTCAGGATGATAGTAATTGACTGAAACAGGACATTGATAGTTCAGCAGAATGGACAGACAGTCAGGATGATAGTAATTGACTGAAACAGGACATTGATAGGTTAGCAGAATGGACAGACAGTCAGGATGATAGTAATTGACTGAAACAGGACATTGATAGGTTAGCAGAATGGATAGACAGTCAGGATGATAGTAACTGACTGACACAGGACATGGATAGTTTAGCAGAATGGACAGACAGTCAGGATGATAGTAATTGACTGAAAGAGGACATGGATAGTTTTGCAGAATGGACAGACAGTCAGGATGATAGTAATTGACTGAAACAGGACATTGATAGTTTAGCATAATGGACAGACAGTCAGGATGATAGTGAGTGACTGCAACAGGACATGGATAGTTTAGCAGACTGGACAGACAGTCAGGATGATAGTAATTGACTGAAACAGGACATGGATAATTTAGCAGAATGGACAGACAGTCAGGATGACAGTAATTGACTGAAACAGGACATTGATAGTTCAGCAGAATGGACAGACAGTCAGGATGATAGTAATTGACTGAAACAGGACATTGATAGTTCAGCAGAATGGACAGACAGTCAGGATGATAGTAATTGACTGAAACAGGACATTGATAATTCAGCAGAATGGACAGACAGTCAGGATGATAGTAATTGACTGAAACAGGACATTGATAGTTCAGCAGAATGGACAGACAGTCAGGATGATATTAATTGACTGAAACAGGACATTGATAATTCAGCAGAATGGACAGACAGTCAGGATGATAGTAATTGACTGAAACAGGACATGGATAGTTTAGCAGAATGGACAGACAGTCAGGATGATAGTAATTGACTGAAACAGGACATTGATAATTCAGCAGAATGGACAGACAGTCAGGATGATAGTAGTTGACTGAAACAGGACATGGATAGTTTAGCGGAATGGACAGACAGTCAGGATGATAGTAATTGACTGAAACAGGACATTGATAGTTTTGCAGAATGGACAGACAGTCAGGGTGATAGTAAATGACTGAAACAGGACATGGATAGTTTAGCAGAAAGGACAGAGGATCAGGATGATAGTAATTGACTGAAACAGGACATTGATAGTTTAGCAGAATGGACAGACAGTCAGGATGATAGTAATTGACTGAAACAGGACATTGATAGTTTAGCAGAATGGACAGACAGTCAGGCTGATAGTAATTGACTGAAACAGGACATGGATAGTTTAGCAGAATGGACAGACAGTCAGGATGATAGTAATTGACTGAAACAGGACATTGATAGTTTAGCAGAATGGACAGACAGTCAGGATGATAGTAATTGACTGAAACAGGACATTGATAGTTTAGCAGAATGGATAGACAGTCAGGATGATAGTAATTGACTGAAACAGGACATTGATAGTTTAGCAGAATGGACAGACAGTCTGGATGATAGTAATTGACTGAAACAGGGCATTGATAGTTTAGCAGAATGGACTGACAGTCAGGATGATAGTAATTGACTGAAACAGGACATGGATAGTTTAGCAGAATGGACAGACAGTCTGGATGATAGTAATTGACTGAAACAGGGCATTGATAGTTTAGCAGAATGGACAGACAGTCTGGATGATTGTAATTGACTGAAACAGGGCATTGATAGTTTAGCAGAATGGACAGACAGTCAGGATGATAGTAATTGACTGAAACAGGACATGGATAGTTTCGCAGAATGGACAGACAGTTAGGATGATAGTAATTGACTGAAACTGGACATGGATAGTTTAGCAGAATGAACAGACAGTCAGGATGATAGTAATTGACTGAAACAGGGCATTGATAGTTTAGCAGAATGGACAGACAGTCAGGATGATAGTAATTGACTGAAACAGGACATTGATAGTTTAGCAGAATGGACAGACAGTCAGGATGATAGTAATTGACTGAAACAGGACATTGATAGTTTAGCAGAATGGACAGAGAGTCAGGATGATAGTAATTGACTGAAACTGGACATGGATAGTTTAGCAGAATGGACAGAGAATCAGGGTGATAGTAATTGACTGAAACAGGACATGGATAGTTTAGCAGAATGGACAGACAGTCAGGATGATAGTAATTGACTGAAACAGGACATTGATAGTTTAGCAGAATGGACAGACAGTCAGGATGATAGTAATTGACTGAAACAGGACACGGATAATTTAGCAGAATGGACAGACAGTCAGGATGATAGTAATTGACTGAAACAGGACATGGATAGTTTAGCAGAATGGACAGACAGTCAGGATGATAGTAATTGACTGAAACAGGACATTGATAGTTTAGCAGAATGGACAGACAGTCAGGATGATAGTAATTGACTGAAACAGGACATGGATAGTATAGCAGAATGGATAGACAGTCAGGATGATAGTAATTGACTGAAACAGGACATTGATAGTTTAGCAGAATGGACAGACAGTCAGGATGGTAGTAATTGACTGAAACAGGACATTGATAGTTTAGCAGAATGGACAGACAGTCAGGATGACAGTAATTGACTGAAACAGGACATGGATAGTATAGCAGAATGGACAGACAGTCAGGATGATAGTAATTGACTGAAACAGGACATTGATAGTTTAGCAGAATGGATAGACAGTCAGGATGATAGTAATTGACTGAAACAGGACATTGATAGATTAGCAGAATAGACAGACAGTCAGGATGATAGTAATTGACTGAAACAGGACATTGATAGTTTAGCAGAATGGACAGACAGTCAGGATGATAGTAATTGACTGAAACAGGACATTGATAGTTTAGCAGAATGGACAGACAGTCAGGATGATAGTAATTGACTGAAACAGGACATTGATAGTTTAGCAGAATGGACAGACAGTCAGGATGATAGTAATTGACTGAAACAGGACATGGATAGTTTAGCTGAATGGACAGACAGTCAGGATGATAGTAATTGACTGAACCAGGACATTGATAGTTTAGCAGAATGGACAGACAGTCAGGATGATAGTAATTGACTGAAACAGGACATGGATAGTATAGCAGAATGGACAGACAGTCAGGATGATAGTAATTGACTGAAACAGGACATTGATAGTTTAGCAGAATGGATAGACAGTCAGGATGATAGTAATTGACTGAAACAGGACATTGATAGTTTAGCAGAATAGACAGACAGTCAGGATGATAGTAATTGACTGAAACAGGACATTGATAGTTTAGCAGAATGGACAGACAGTCAGGATGATAGTAATTGACTGAAACAGGACATTGATAGTTTAGCAGAATGGACAGACAGTCAGGATGATAGTAATTGACTGAAACAGGACATTGATAGTTTAGCAGAATGGACAGACAGTCAGGATGATAGTAATTGACTGAAACAGGACATGGATAGTTTAGCTGAATGGACAGACAGTCAGGATGATAGTAATTGACTGAACCAGGACATTGATAGTTTAGCAGAATGGACAGACAGTCAGGATGATAGTAATTGACTGAAACAGGACATTGATAGTTTAGCAGAATGGACAGACAGTCAGGATGATAGTAATTGACTGAAACAGGACATTGATAGTTTAGCAGAATGGACAGACAGTCAGGATGATAGTAATTGACTGAAACAGGACATTGATAGTTTAGCAGAATGGACAGACAGTCAGGATGATAGTAATTGACTGAAACAGGACATGGATAGTTTAGCAGAATGGACAGACAGTCAGGATGATAGTAATTGACTGAAACAGGACATTGATAGTTTAGCAGAATGGACAGACAGTCAGGATGATAGTAATTGACTGAAACAGGACATTGATAGTTTAGCAGAATGGACAGACATTCAGGATGATAGTAATTGACTGAAACAGGACATTGATAGTGCAGCAGAATGGACAGACAGTCAGGATGATAGTAATTGACTGAAACAGGACATTGATAGGTTAGCAGAATGGACAGACAGTCAGGATGATAGTAATTGACTGAAACAGGACATTGATAGTTTAGCAGAATGGACAGACAGTCAGGATGATAGTAATTGACTGAAACAGGACATGGATAGTTTAGCAGACTGGACAGACAGTCAGGATGATAGTAATTGACTGAAACAGGACATGGATAATTTAGCAGAATGGAAAGACAGTCAGGATGACAGTAATTGACTGAAACAGGACATTGATAGTTCAGCAGAATGGACAGACAGTCAGGATGATAGTAATTGACTGAAACAGGACATTGATAGTTTAGCAGAATGGACAGACTGTCAGGATGACAGTCATTGACTGAAACAGGACATTGATAGTTCAGCAGAATGGACAGACAGGCAGGATGATAGTAATTGACTGAAACAGGACATTGATAATTCAGCAGAATGGACAGACAGTCAGGATGATAGTAATTGACTGAAACAGGACATTGATAGTTCAGCAGAATGGACAGACAGTCAGGATGATAGTAATTGACTGAAACAGGACATTGATAGTTTAGCAGAATGGACAGACAGTCAGGATGATAGTAATTGACTGAAACAGGACATTGATAGTTTAGCAGAATGGACAGACAGTCAGGATGATAGTAATTGACTGAAACAGGACATTGATAGTTTAGCAGAATGGACAGACAGTCAGGCTGATAGTAATTGACTGAAACAGGACATGGATAGTTTAGCAGAATGGACAGACAGTCAGGATGATAGTAATTGACTGAAACAGGACATTGATAGTTTAGCAGAATGGACAGACAGTCAGGATGATAGTAATTGACTGAAACAGGACATTGATAGTTTAGCAGAATGGATAGACAGTCAGGATGATAGTAATTGACTGAAACAGGACATTGATAGTTTAGCAGAATGGACAGACAGTCTGGATGATAGTAATTGACTGAAACAGGACATGGATAGTTTAGCAGAATGGAAAGACAGTCAGGATGATAGTAATTGACTGAAACTGGACATGGATAGTTTAGCAGAATGGACAGACAGTCAGGATGATAGTAATTGACTGAAACAGGGCATTGATAGTTTAGCAGAATGGACAGACTGTCAGGATGATAGTAATTGACTGAAACAGGACATGGATAGTTTAGCAGAATGGACAGACAGTCAGGATGATAGTAATTGACTGAAACAGGACATGGATAGTTTAGCAGAATGGACAGACAGTCAGGATGATAGTAATTGACTGAAACAGGACATGGATAGTTTAGCAGAATAGACAGACAGTCAGGATGATAGTAATTGACTGAAACAGGACATTGATAGTTTAGCAGAATGGACAGACAGTCAGGATGATAGTAATTGACTGAAACAGGACATTGATAGTTTAGCAGAATGGACAGACAGTCAGGATGATAGTAATTGACTGAAACAGGACATTGATAGTTTAGCAGAATGGACAGACAGTCAGGATGATAGTAATTGACTGAAACAGGACATGGATAGTTTAGCTGAATGGACAGACAGTCAGGATGATAGTAATTGACTGAACCAGGACATTGATAGTTTAGCAGAATGGACAGACAGTCAGGATGATAGTAATTGACTGAAACAGGGCATTGATAGTTTAGCAGAATGGACAGACTGTCAGGATGATAGTAATTGACTGAAACAGGACATGGATAGTTTAGCTGAATGGACAGACAGTCAGGATGATAGTAATTGACTGAACCAGAACATGGATAGTTTAGCTGAATGGACAGACAGTCAGGATGATAGTAATTGACTGAACCAGGACATTGATAGTTTAGCAGAATGGACAGACAGTCAGGATGATAGTAATTGACTGAAACAGGGCATTGATAGTTTAGCAGAATGGACAGACTGTCAGGATGATAGTAATTGACTGAAACAGGACATGGATAGTTTAGCAGAATGGACAGACAGTCAGGATGATAGTAATTGACTGAAACAGGACATGGATAGTTTAGCAGAATGGACAGACAGTCAGGATGATAGTAATTGACTGAAACAGGACATTGATAGTTTAGCAGAATGGACCGACAGTCAGGATGATAGTAATTGACTGAAACAGGACATGGATAGTTTAGCTGAATGGACAGACAGTCAGGATGATAGTAATTGACTGAACCAGGACATTGATAGTTTAGCAGAATGGACAGACAGTCAGGATGATAGTAATTGACTGAAACAGGGCATTGATAGTTTAGCAGAATGGACAGACTGTCAGGATGATAGTAATTGACTGAAACAGGACATGGATAGTTTAGCTGAATGGACAGACAGTCAGGATGATAGTAATTGACTGAACCAGGACATGGATAGTTTAGCTGAATGGACAGACAGTCAGGATGATAGTAATTGACTGAACCAGGACATTGATAGTTTAGCAGAATGGACAGACAGTCAGGATGATAGTAATTGACTGAAACAGGGCATTGATAGTTTAGCAGAATGGACAGACTGTCAGGATGATAGTAATTGACTGAAACAGGACATGGATAGTTTAGCAGAATGGACAGACAGTCAGGATGATAGTAATTGACTGAAACAGGACATGGATAGTTTAGCAGAATGGACAGACAGTCAGGATGATAGTAATTGACTGAAACAGGACATTGAAAGTTTAGCAGAATGGACAGAGAGTCAGGATGATAGTAATTGACTGAAACTGGACATGGATAGTTTAGCAGAATGGACAGAGAGTCAGGGTGATAGTAATTGACTGAAACAGGACATGGATAGTTTAGCAGAATGGACAGACAGTCAGGATGATAGTAATTGACTGAAACAGGACATGGATAGTTTAGCAGAATGGACAGACAGTCAGGATGATAGTAATTGACTGAAACAGGACATTGATAGGTTAGCAGAATGGACAGACAGTCAGGATGATAGTAATTGACTGAAACAGGACATTGATAGTTTAGCAGAATGGACAGACAGTCAGGATGATAGTAATTGACTGAAACAGGACATGGATAGTTTAGCAGACTGGACAGACAGTCAGGATGATAGTAATTGACTGAAACAGGACATGGATAATTTAGCAGAATGGACAGACAGTCAGGATGACAGTAATTGACTGAAACAGGACATTGATAGTTCAGCAGAATGGACAGACAGTCAGGATGATAGTAATTGACTGAAACAGGACATTGATAGTTTAGCAGAATGGACAGACAGTCAGGATGACAGTCATTGACTGAAACAGGACATTGATAGTTCAGCAGAATGGACAGACAGTCAGGATGATAGTAATTGACTGAAACAGGACATTGATAATTTAGCAGAATGGACAGACAGTCAGGATGATAGTAATTGACTGAAACAGGACATTGATAGTTCAGCAGAATGGACAGACAGTCAGGATGATAGTAATTGACTGAAACAGGACATTGATAGTTTAGCAGAATGGACAGACAGTCAGGATGATAGTAATTGACTGAAACAGGACATTGATAGTTTAGCAGAATGGACAGACAGTCAGGATGATAGTAATTGACTGAAACAGGACATTGATAGTTTAGCAGAATGGACAGACAGTCAGGCTGATAGTAATTGACTGAAACAGGACATGGATAGTTTAGCAGAATGGACAGACAGTCAGGATGATAGTAATTGACTGAAACAGGACATTGATAGTTTAGCAGAATGGACAGACAGTCAGGATGATAGTAATTGACTGAAACAGGACATTGATAGTTTAGCAGAATGGATAGACAGTCAGGATGATAGTAATTGACTGAAACAGGACATTGATAGTTTAGCAGAATGGACAGACAGTCTGGATGATAGTAATTGACTGAAACAGGGCATTGATAGTTTAGCAGAATGGACAGACAGTCAGGATGATAGTAATTGAATGAAACAGGACATGGATAGTTTAGCAGAATGGACAGACAGTCTGGATGATAGTAATTGACTGAAACAGGGCATTGATAGTTTAGCAGAATGGACAGACATTCAGGATGATAGTAATTGACTGAAACAGGACATGGATAGTATAGCAGAATGGATAGACAGTCAGGATGATAGTAATTGACTGAAACAGGACATTGATAGTTTAGCAGAATGGACAGACAGTCAGGATGATAGTAATTGACTGAAACAGGACATTGATAGTTTAGCAGAATGGACAGACAGTCAGGATGATAGTAATTGACTGAAACAGGACATGGATAGTTTAGCAGAATGGACAGACAGTCAGGATGATAGTAATTGACTGAAACTGGACATGGATAGTTTAGCAGAATGGACAGACAGTCAGGATGATAGTAATTGACTGAAACAGGGCATTGATAGTTTAGCAGAATGGACAGACTGTCAGGATGATAGTAATTGACTGAAACAGGACATGGATAGTTTAGCAGAATGGACAGACAGTCAGGATGATAGTAATTGACTGAAACAGGACATTGAAAGTTTAGCAGAATGGACAGAGAGTCAGGATGATAGTAATTGACTGAAACTGGACATGGATAGTTTAGCAGAATGGACAGAGAGTCAGGGTGATAGCAATTGACTGAAACAGGACATGGATAGTTTAGCAGAATGGACAGACAGTCAGGATGATAGTAATTGACTGAAACAGGACATTGAAAGTTTAGCAGAATGGACAGAGAGTCAGGATGATAGTAATTGACTGAAACAGGACATGGATAGTTTAGCAGAATGGACAGACAGTCAGGATGATAGTAATTGACTGAAACAGGACATTGATAGTTTAGCAGAATGGACAGACATTCAGGATGATAGTAATTGACTGAAACAGGACATGGATAGTATAGCAGAATGGATAGACAGTCAGGATGATAGTAATTGACTGAAACAGGACATTGATAGTTTAGCAGAATGGACAGACAATCAGGATGACAGTAATTGACTGAAACAGGACATTGATAGTTTAGCAGAATGGACAGACAGTCAGGATGATAGTAATTGACTGAAACAGGACATGGATAGTTTAGCAGAATGGACAGACAGTCAGGATGATAGTAATTGACTGAAACTGGACATGGATAGTTTAGCAGAATGGACAGACAGTCAGGATGATAGTAATTGACTGAAACAGGGCATTGATAGTTTAGCAGAATGGACAGACTGTCAGGATGATAGTAATTGACTGAAACAGGACATGGATAGTTTAGCAGAATGGACAGACAGTCAGGATGATAGTAATTGACTGAAACAGGACATTGAAAGTTTAGCAGAATGGACAGAGAGTCAGGATGATAGTAATTGACTGAAACTGGACATGGATAGTTTAGCAGAATGGACAGAGAGTCAGGGTGATAGTAATTGACTGAAACAGGACATGGATAGTTTAGCAGAATGGACAGACAGTCAGGATGATAGTAATTGACTGAAACAGGACATGGATAGTTTAGCAGAATGGACAGACAGTCAAGATGATAGTAATTGACTGAAACAGGACATTGATAGGTTAGCAGAATGGACAGACAGTCAGGATGATAGTAATTGACTGAAACAGGACATTGATAGTTTAGCAGAATGGACAGACAGTCAGGATGATAGTAATTGACTGAAACAGGACATGGATAGTTTAGCAGACTGGACAGACAGTCAGGATGATAGTAATTGACTGAAACAGGACATGGATAATTTAGCAGAATGGACAGACAGTCAGGATGATAGTAATTGACTGAAACAGGACATTGATAGTTTAGCAGAATGGACAGACAGTCAGGATGATAGTAATTGACTGAAACAGGACATGGATAGTTTAGCAGAATGGACAGACAGTCAGGATGATAGTAATTGACTGAAACTGGACATGGATAGTTTAGCAGAATGGACAGACAGTCAGGATGATAGTAATTGACTGAAACAGGGCATTGATAGTTTAGCAGAATGGACAGACTGTCAGGATGATAGTAATTGACTGAAACAGGACATGGATAGTTTAGCAGAATGGACAGACAGTCAGGATGATAGTAATTGACTGAAACAGGACATTGAAAGTTTAGCAGAATGGACAGAGAGTCAGGATGATAGTAATTGACTGAAACTGGACATGGATAGTTTAGCAGAATGGACAGAGAGTCAGGGTGATAGTAATTGACTGAAACAGGACATGGATAGTTTAGCAGAATGGACAGACAGTCAGGATGATAGTAATTGACTGAAACAGGACATTGAAAGTTTAGCAGAATGGACAGAGAGTCAGGATGATAGTAATTGACTGAAACAGGACATGGATAGTTTAGCAGAATGGACAGACAGTCAGGATGATAGTAATTGACTGAAACAGGACATTGATAGTTTAGCAGAATGGACAGACATTCAGGATGATAGTAATTGACTGAAACAGGACATGGATAGTATAGCAGAATGGATAGACAGTCAGGATGATAGTAATTGACTGAAACAGGACATTGATAGTTTAGCAGAATGGACAGACAATCAGGATGATAGTAATTGACTGAAACAGGACATTGATAGTTTAGCAGAATGGACAGACAGTCAGGATGATAGTAATTGACTGAAACAGGACATGGATAGTTTAGCAGAATGGACAGACAGTCAGGATGATAGTAATTGACTGAAACTGGACATGGATAGTTTAGCAGAATGGACAGACAGTCAGGATGATAGTAATTGACTGAAACAGGGCATTGATAGTTTAGCAGAATGGACAGACTGTCAGGATGATAGTAATTGACTGAAACAGGACATGGATAGTTTAGCAGAATGGACAGACAGTCAGGATGATAGTAATTGACTGAAACAGGACATTGAAAGTTTAGCAGAATGGACAGAGAGTCAGGATGATAGTAATTGACTGAAACTGGACATGGATAGTTTAGCAGAATGGACAGAGAGTCAGGGTGATAGTAATTGACTGAAACAGGACATGGATAGTTTAGCAGAATGGACAGACAGTCAGGATGATAGTAATTGACTGAAACAGGACATGGATAGTTTAGCAGAATGGACAGACAGTCAAGATGATAGTAATTGACTGAAACAGGACATTGATAGGTTAGCAGAATGGACAGACAGTCAGGATGATAGTAATTGACTGAAACAGGACATTGATAGTTTAGCAGAATGGACAGACAGTCAGGATGATAGTAATTGACTGAAACAGGACATGGATAGTTTAGCAGACTGGACAGACAGTCAGGATGATAGTAATTGACTGAAACAGGACATGGATAATTTAGCAGAATGGACAGACAGTCAGGATGACAGTAATTGACTGAAACAGGACATTGATAGTTCAGCAGAATGGACAGACAGTCAGGATGATAGTAATTGACTGAAACAGGACATTGATAGTTTAGCAGAATGGACAGACAGTCAGGATGACAGTCATTGACTGAAACAGGACATTGATAGTTCAGCAGAATGGACAGACAGTCAGGATGATAGTAATTGACTGAAACAGGACATTGATAATTTAGCAGAATGGACAGACAGTCAGGATGATAGTAATTGACTGAAATAGGACATTGATAGTTCAGCAGAATGGACAGACAGTCAGGATGATAGTAATTGACTGAAACAGGACATTGATAGTTTAGCAGAATGGACAGACAGTCAGGATGATAGTAATTGACTGAAACAGGACATTGATAGTTTAGCAGAATGGACAGACAGTCAGGATGATAGTAATTGACAGAAACAGGACATTGATAGTTTCGCAGAATGGACAGACAGTCAGGCTGATAGTAATTGACTGAAACAGGACATGGATAGTTTAGCAGAATGGACAGACAGTCAGGATGATAGTAATTGACTGAAACAGGACATTGATAGTTTAGCAGAATGGACAGACAGTCAGGATGATAGTAATTGACTGAAACAGGACATTGATAGTTTAGCAGAATGGATAGACAGTCAGGATGATAGTAATTGACTGAAACAGGACATTGATAGTTTAGCAGAATGGACAGACAGTCTGGATGATAGTAATTGACTGAAACAGGGCATTGATAGTTTAGCTGAATGGACAGACAGTCAGGATGATAGTAATTGACTGAAACAGGACATGGATAGTATAGCAGAATGGATAGACAGTCAGGATGATAGTAATTGACTGAAACAGGACATTGATAGTTTAGCAGAATGGACAGACAGTCAGGATGATAGTAATTGACTGAAACAGGACATTGATAGTTTAGCAGAATGGACAGACAGTCAGGATGATAGTAATTGACTGAAACAGGACATGGATAGTTTAGCAGAATGGACAGACAGTCAGGATGATAGTAATTGACTGAAACTGGACATGGATAGTTTAGCAGAATGGACAGACAGTCAGGATGATAGTAATTGACTGAAACAGGGCATTGATAGTTTAGCAGAATGGACAGACTGTCAGGATGATAGTAATTGACTGAAACAGGACATGGATAGTTTAGCAGAATGGACAGACAGTCAGGATGATAGTAATTGACTGAAACAGGACATTGAAAGTTTAGCAGAATGGACAGACAGTCAGGATGATAGTAATTGACTGAAACAGGACATTGATAGTTTAGCAGAATGGACAGACAGTCAGGATGATAGTAATTGACTGAAACAGGACATTGATAGTTTAGCAGAATGGATAGACAGTCAGGATGATAGTAATTGACTGAAACAGGACATTGATAGTTTAGCAGAATGGACAGACAGTCTGGATGATAGTAATTGACTGAAACAGGGCATTGATAGTTTAGCAGAATGGACAGACAGTCAGGATGATAGTAATTGACTGAAACAGGACATGGATAGTTTAGCAGAATGGACAGACAGTCTGGATGATAGTAATTGACTGAAACAGGGCATTGATAGTTTAGCAGAATGGACAGACAGTCTGGATGATAGTAATTGACTGAAACAGGGCATTGATAGTTTAGCAGAATGGACAGACAGTCAGGATGATAGTAATTGACTGAAACAGGACATGGATAGTTTAGCAGAATGGACAGACAGTCAGGATGATAGTAATTGACTGAAACTGGACATGGATAGTTTAGCAGAATGGACAGACAGTCAGGATGATAGTAATTGACTGAAACAGGGCATTGATAGTTTAGCAGAATGGACAGACTGTCAGGATGATAGTAATTGACTGAAACAGGACATGGATAGTTTAGCAGAATGGACAGACAGTCAGGATGATAGTAATTGACTGAAACAGGACATGAATAGTTTAGCAGAATGGACAGACAGTCAGGATGATAGTAATTGACTGAAACAGGACATTGAAAGTTTAGCAGAATGGACAGAGAGTCAGGATGATAGTAATTGACTGAAACAGGACATGGATAGTTTAGCAGAATGGACAGACAGTCAGGATGATAGTAATTGACTGAAACAGGACATTGATAGTTTAGCAGAATGGACAGACATTCAGGATGATAGTAATTGACTGAAACAGGACATGGATAGTATAGCAGAATGGATAGACAGTCAGGATGATAGTAATTGACTGAAACAGGACATTGATAGTTTAGCAGAATGGACAGACAGTCAGGATGATAGTAATTGACTGAAACAGGACATTGATAGTATAGCAGAATGGACAGACAGTCAGGATGATAGTAATTGACTGAAACAGGACATGGATAGTTTAGCAGAATGGACAGACAGTCAGGATGATAGTAATTGACTGAAACAGGACATGGATAGTTTAGCAGAATGGACAGACAGTCAGGATGATAGTAATTGACTGAAACAGGGCATTGATAGTTTAGCAGAATGGACAGACTGTCAGGATGATAGTAATTGACTGAAACAGGACATGGATAGTTTAGCAGAATGGACAGACAGTCAGGATGATAGTAATTGACTGAAACAGGACATTGAAAGTTTAGCAGAATGGACAGAGAGTCAGGATGATAGTAATTGACTGAAACTGGACATGGATAGTTTAGCAGAATGGACAGAGAGTCAGGGTGATAGTAATTGACTGAAACAGGACATGGATAGTTTAGCACAATGGACAGACAGTCAGGATGATAGTAATTGACTGAAACAGGACATGGATAGTTTAGCAGAATGGACAGACAGTCAAGATGATAGTAATTGACTGAAACAGGACATTGATAGGTTAGCAGAATGGACAGACAGTCAGGATGATAGTAATTGACTGAAACAGGACATTGATAGTTTAGCAGAATGGACAGACAGTCAGGATGATAGTAATTGACTGAAACAGGACATGGATAGTTTAGCAGACTGGACAGACAGTCAGGATGATAGTAATTGACTGAAACAGGACATGGATAATTTAGCAGAATGGACAGACAGTCAGGATGACAGTAATTGACTGAAACAGGACATTGATAGTTCAGCAGAATGGACAGACAGTCAGGATGATAGTAATTGACTGAAACAGGACATTGATAGTTTAGCTGAATGGACAGACAGTCAGGATGACAGTCATTGACTGAAACAGGACATTGATAGTTCAGCAGAATGGACAGACAGTCAGGATGATAGTAATTGACTGAAACAGGACATTGATAATTTAGCAGAATGGACAGACAGTCAGGATGATAGTAATTGACTGAAATAGGACATTGATAGTTCAGCAGAATGGACAGACAGTCAGGATGATAGTAATTGACTGAAACAGGACATTGATAGTTTAGCAGAATGGACAGACAGTCAGGATGATAGTAATTGACTGAAACAGGACATTGATAGTTTAGCAGAATGGACAGACAGTCAGGATGATAGTAATTGACTGAAACAGGACATTGATAGTTTAGCAGAATGGACAGACAGTCAGGCTGATAGTAATTGACTGAAACAGGACATGGATAGTTTAGCAGAATGGACAGACAGTCAGGATGATAGTAATTGACTGAAACAGGACATTGATAGTTTAGCAGAATGGACAGACAGTCAGGATGATAGTAATTGACTGAAACAGGACATTGATAGTTTAGCAGAATGGATAGACAGTCAGGATGATAGTAATTGACTGAAACAGGACATTGATAGTTTAGCAGAATGGACAGACAGTCTGGATGATAGTAATTGACTGAAACAGGACATTGATAGTTTAGCAGAATGGACAGACAGTCAGGATGATAGTAATTGACTGAAACAGGACATGGATAGTTTAGCAGAATGGACAGACAGTCTGGATGTTAGTAATTGACTGAAACAGGGCATTGATAGTTTAGCAGAATGGACAGACAGTCTGGATGATAGTAATTGACTGAAACAGGGCATTGATAGTTTAGCAGAATGGACAGACAGTCAGGATGCTAGTAATTGACTGAAACAGGACATGGATAGTTTAGCAGAATGGACAGACAGTCAGGATGATAGTAATTGACTGAAACTGGACATGGATAGTTTAGCAGAATGGACAGACAGTCAGGATGATAGTAATTGACTGAAACAGGGCATTGATAGTTTAGCAGAATGGACAGACTGTCAGGATGATAGTAATTGACTGAAACAGGACATGGATAGTTTAGCAGAATGGACAGACAGTCAGGATGATAGTAATTGACTGAAACAGGACATGAATAGTTTAGCAGAATGGACAGACAGTCAGGATGATAGTAATTGACTGAAACAGGACATTGAAAGTTTAGCAGAATGGACAGAGAGTCAGGATGATAGTAATTGACTGAAACAGGACATGGATAGTTTAGCAGAATGGACAGACAGTCAGGATGATAGTAATTGACTGAAACAGGACATTGATAGTTTAGCAGAATGGACAGACATTCAGGATGATAGTAATTGACTGAAACAGGACATGGATAGTATAGCAGAATGGATAGACAGTCAGGATGATAGTAATTGACTGAAACAGGACATTGATAGTTTAGCAGAATGGACAGACAGTCAGGATGATAGTAATTGACTGAAACAGGACATTGATAGTTTAGCAGAATGGACAGACAGTCAGGATGATAGTAATTGACTGAAACAGGACATTGATAGTTTAGCAGAATGGATAGACAGTCAGGATGATAGTAACTGACTGAAACAGGACATTGATAGTTTAGCAGAATGGACAGACAGTCAGGATGATAGTAATTGACTGAAACAGGACATTGATAGTTTAGCAGAATGGACAGACAGTCAGGATGATAGTAATTGACTGAAACAGGACATGGATAGTTTAGCAGAATGGACAGACAGTCAGGATGATAGTAATTTACTGAAACAGGACATTGATAGTTTAGCAGAATGGACAGACAGTCAGGATGATAGTAATTGACTGAAACAGGACATTGATAGTTTAGCAGAATGGACAGACAGTCAGGATGATAGTAATTGACTGAAACAGGACATTGATAGTTTAGCAGAATGGACAGACAGTCAGGATGATAGTAATTGACTGAAACAGGACATGGATAGTTTAACAGAATGGACAGACAGTCAGGATGATAGTAATTGACTGAAACAGGACATTGATAGTTTAGCAGAATGGACAGACAGTCAGGATGATAGTAATTGACTGAAACAGGACATTGATAGTTTAGCAGAATGGACAGACAGTCAGGATGATAGTAATTGACTGAAACAGGACATTGATAGTTCAGCAGAATGGACAGACAGTCAGGATGATAGTAATTGACTGAAACAGGACATTGATAGGCTAGCAGAATGGACAGACAGTCAGGATGATAGTAATTGACTGAAACAGGACATTGATAGTTTAGCAGAATGGACAGACAGTCAGGATGATAGTAATTGACTGAAACAGGACATGGATAGTTTAGCAGACTGGACAGACAGTCAGGATGATAGTAATTGACTGAAACAGCACATGGATAATTTAGCAGAATGGACAGACAGTCAGGATGACAGTAATTGACTGAAACAGGACATTGATAGTTCAGCAGAATGGACAGACAGTCAGGATGATAGTAATTGACTGAAACAGGACATTGATAGTTTAGCAGAATGGACAGACAGTCAGGATGACAGTAATTGACTGAAACAGGACATTGATAGTTCAGCAGAATGGACAGACAGTCAGGATGATAGTAATTGACTGCAACAGGACATTGATAATTCAGCAGAATGGACAGACAGGCAGGATGATAGTAATTGACTGAAACAGGACATTGATAATTCAGCAGAATGGACAGACAGTCAGGATGATAGCAATTGACTGAAACAGGACATGGATAGTTTAGCAGAATGGACAGACAGTCAGGATGATAGTAATTGACTGAAACAGGACATTGATAATTCAGCAGAATGGACAGACAGTCAGGATGATAGTAGTTGACTGAAACAGGACATGGATAGTTTTGCAGAATGGACAGACAGTCAGGATGATAGTAATTGACTGAAACAGGAAATTGATAGTTTAGCAGAATGGACAGAGAGTCAGGATGATAGTAATTGACTGAAACAGGACATGGATAGTTTAGCAGAATGGACAGAAAGTCAGGATGATAGTAATTGAATGAAACAGGACATTGATAGTTTAGCAGAATGGACAGACAGTCAGGGTGATAGTAATTGACTGAAACAGGACATGGATAGTTTAGCAGAAAGGACAGAGGATCAGGATGATAGTAATTGACTGAAACAGGAAATGGATAGTTTAGCAGAATGGACAGACAGTCAGGATGATAGTAATTGACTGAAACAGGACATTGATAGTTTAGCAGAATGGACAGACAGTCAGGATGATAGTAATTGACTGAAAGAGGACATGGATAGTTTAGCAGAATGGACAGACAGTCAGGATGATAGTAATAGACTGAAACAGGACATTGATAGTTTAGCAGAATGGACAGACATTCAGGATGATAGTAATTGACTGAAACAGGACATGGATAGTTTAGCAGAATGGACAGAGTCTGGATGATAGTAATTGACTGAAACAGGACATTGATAGTTTAGCAGAATGGACAGACAGTCAGGATGATAGTAATTGACTGAAACAGGACATGGATAGTTTAGCAGAATGGACAGACAGTCAGGATGATAGTAATTGACTGAAACAGGACATTGATAGTTTAGCAGAATGGATAGACAGTCAGGATGATAGTAATTGACTGAAACAGGACATTGATAGTTTAGCAGAATGGACAGACAGTCTGGATGATAGTAATTGACTGAAACAGGGCATTGATAGTTTTGCAGAATGGACAGACAGTCAGGATGATAGTAATTGACTGAAACAGGACATGGATAGTTTAGCAGAATGGACAGACAGTCTGGATGATAGTAATTGACTGAAACAGGGCATTGATAGTTTCGCAGAATGGACAGACAGTCAGGATGATAGTAATTGACTGAAACAGGACATTGATAGTTTAGCAGAATGGACAGACAGTCTGGATGATAGTAATTGACTGAAACAGGGCATTGATAGTTTAGCAGAATGGACAGACAGTCAGGATGATAGTAATTGACTGAAACAGGACATGGATAGTTTAGCAGAATGGACAGACAGTCAGGATGATAGTAATTGACTGAAACTGGACATGGATAGTTTAGCAGAATGGACAGAGAGTCAGGGTGATTGTAATACACTGAAACAGGACATGGATAGTTTAGCAGAATGGATAGACAGTCAGGATGATAGTAATTGACTGAAACAGGACATTGATAGTTTAGCAGAATGGACAGACAGTCTGGATGATAGTAATTGACTGAAACAGGACATTGATAGTTTAGCAGAATGGATAGACAGTCAGGATGATAGTAATTGACTGAAACAGGACATTGATAGTTTAGCAGAATGGACAGACAGTCTGGATGATAGTAATTGACTGAAACAGGACATGAATAGTTTAGCAGAATGGACAGACAGTCAGGATGATAGTAATTGACTGAAACAGGACATTGAAAGTTTAGCAGAATGGACAGAGAGTCAGGATGATAGTAATTGACTGAAACAGGACATGGATAGTTTAGCAGAATGGACAGACAGTCAGGATGATAGTAATTGACTGAAACAGGACATTGATAGTTTAGCAGAATGGACAGACATTCAGGATGATAGTAATTGACTGAAACAGGACATGGATAGTATAGCAGAATGGATAGACAGTCAGGATGATAGTAATTGACTGAAACAGGACATTGATAGTTTAGCAGAATGGACAGAAAGTCAGGATGATAGTAATTGACTGAAACAGGACATTGATAGTTTAGCAGAATGGACAGACAGTCAGGATGATAGTAATTGACTGAAACAGGACATGGATAGTATAGCAGAATGGACAGACAGTCAGGATGATAGTAATTGACTGAAACAGGACATTGATAGTTTAGCAGAATGGATAGACAGTCAGGATGATAGTAACTGACTGAAACAGGACATTGATAGTTTAGCAGAATGGACAGACAGTCAGGATGATAGTAATTGACTGAAACAGGACATGGATAGTTTAGCAGAATGGACAGACAGTCAGGATGATAGTAATTGACTGAAACAGGACATTGATAGTTTAGCAGAATGGGCAGACAGTCAGGATGATAGTAATTGACTGAAACAGGACATTGATAGTTTAGCAGAATGGACAGACAGTCAGGATGATAGTAATTGACTGAAACAGGACATTGATAGTTTAGCAGAATGGACAGACAGTCAGGATGATAGTAATTGACTGAAACAGGACATGGATAGTTTAGCAGAATGGACAGACAGTCAGGATGATAGTAATTGACTGAAACAGGACATTGATAGTTTAGCAGAATGGACAGACAGTCAGGATGATAGTAATTGACTGAAACAGGACATTGATAGTTTAGCAGAATGGACAGACAGTCAGGATGATAGTAATTGACTGAAACAGGACATTGATAGTTCAGCAGAATGGACAGACAGTCAGGATGATAGTAATTGACTGAAACAGGACATTGATAGGCTAGCAGAATGGACAGACAGTCAGGATGATAGTAATTGACTGAAACAGGACATTGATAGTTTAGCAGAATGGACAGACAGTCAGGATGATAGTAATTGACTGAAACAGGACATGGATAGTTTAGCAGACTGGACAGACAGTCAGGATGATAGTAATTGACTGAAACAGCACATGGATAATTTAGCAGAATGGACAGACAGTCAGGATGACAGTAATTGACTGAAACAGGACATTGATAGTTCAGCAGAATGGACAGACAGTCAGGATGATAGTAATTGACTGAAACAGGACATTGATAGTTTAGCAGAATGGACAGACAGTCAGGATGACAGTAATTGACTGAAACAGGACATTGATAGTTCAGCAGAATGGACAGACAGTCAGGATGATAGTAATTGACTGCAACAGGACATTGATAATTCAGCAGAATGGACAGACAGGCAGGATGATAGTAATTGACTGAAACAGGACATTGATAATTCAGCAGAATGGACAGACAGTCAGGATGATAGCAATTGACTGAAACAGGACATGGATAGTTTAGCAGAATGGACAGACAGTCAGGATGATAGTAATTGACTGAAACAGGACATTGATAATTCAGCAGAATGGACAGACAGTCAGGATGATAGTAGTTGACTGAAACAGGACATGGATAGTTTTGCAGAATGGACAGACAGTCAGGATGATAGTAATTGACTGAAACAGGAATTTGATAGTTTAGCAGAATGGACAGAGAGTCAGGATGATAGTAATTGACTGAAACAGGACATGGATAGTTTAGCAGAATGGACAGAAAGTCAGGATGATAGTAATTGAACGAAACAGGACATTGATAGTTTAGCAGAATGGACAGACAGTCAGGGTGATAGTAATTGACTGAAACAGGACATGGATAGTTTAGCAGAAAGGACAGAGGATCAGGATGATAGTAATTGACTGAAACAGGAAATGGATAGTTTAGCAGAATGGACAGACAGTCAGGATGATAGTAATTGACTGAAACAGGACATTGATAGTTTAGCAGAATGGACAGACAGTCAGGATGATAGTAATTGACTGAAACAGGACATGGATAGTTTAGCAGAATGGACAGACAGTCAGGATGATAGTAATAGACTGAAACAGGACATTGATAGTTTAGCAGAATGGACAGACAGTCAGGATGATAGTAATTGACTGAAACAGGACATGGATAGTTTAGCAGAATGGACAGAGTCTGGATGATAGTAATTGACTGAAACAGGACATTGATAGTTTAGCAGAATGGACAGACAGTCAGGATGATAGTAATTGACTGAAACAGGACATGGATAGTTTAGCAGAATGGACAGACAGTCAGGATGATAGTAATTGACTGAAACAGGACATTGATAGTTTAGCAGAATGGATAGACAGTCAGGATGATAGTAATTGACTGAAACAGGACATTGATAGTTTAGCAGAATGGACAGACAGTCTGGATGATAGTAATTGACTGAAACAGGGCATTGATAGTTTTGCAGAATGGACAGACAGTCAGGATGATAGTAATTGACTGAAACAGGACATGGATAGTTTAGCAGAATGGACAGACAGTCTGGATGATAGTAATTGACTGAAACAGGGCATTGATAGTTTCGCAGAATGGACAGACAGTCAGGATGATAGTAATTGACTGAAACAGGACATTGATAGTTTAGCAGAATGGACAGACAGTCTGGATGATAGTAATTGACTGAAACAGGGCATTGATAGTTGAGCAGAATGGACAGAGAGTCAGGATGATAGTAATTGACTGAAACAGGACATGGATAGTTTAGCAGAATGGACAGACAGTCAGGATGATAGTAATTGACTGAAACTGGACATGGATAGTTTAGCAGAATGGACAGAGAGTCAGGGTGATTGTAATAGACTGAAACAGGACATGGATAGTTTAGCAGAATGGATAGACAGTCAGGATGATAGTAATTGACTGAAACAGGACATTGATAGTTTAGCAGAATGGACAGACAGTCTGGATGATAGTAATTGACTGAAACAGGACATTGATAGTTTAGCAGAATGGATAGACAGTCAGGATGATAGTAATTGACTGAAACAGGACATTGATAGTTTAGCAGAATGGACAGACAGTCTGGATGATAGTAATTGACTGAAACAGGGCATTGATAGTTTAGCAGAATGGACAGACAGTCAGGATGATAGTAATTGACTGAAACAGGACATGGATAGTTTAGCAGAATGGACAGACAGTCAGGATGATAGTAATTGACTGAAACTGGACATGGATAGTTTAGCAGAATGGACAGAGAGTCAGGATGATAGTAATTGACTGAAACAGGACATGGATAGTTTAGCAGAAAGGACAGACAGTCAGGATGATAGTAATTGACTGAAACAGGACATTGATAGTTTAGCAGAATGGACAGACAGTCAGGATGATAGTAATTGACTGAAACAGGACATTGATAGTGTAGCAGAATGGACAGACAGTCAGGATGATAGTAATTGACTGAAACAGGACATTGATTGTTTAGCAGAATGGACAGACAGTCAGGATGATAGTAATTGACTGAAACAGGACATTGATAGTTTAGCAGAATGGACAGACAGTCAGGATGATAGTAATTGACTGAAACAGGACATGGATAGTTTAGCAGAATGGACAGAGAGTCTAGATGATAGTAATTGACTGAAACAGGACATGGATAGTTTAGCAGAATGGACAGACAGTCAGGATGATAGTAATTGACTGAAACAGGACATTGATAGTTTAGCAGAATGGACTGACAGTCAGGATGATAGTAATTGACTGAAACAGGACATTGATAGTTTAGCAGAATGGACAGACAGTCAGGATGATAGTAATTGACTGAAACAGGACATTGATAGTTTAGCAGAATGGACAGACAGTCAGGATGATAGTAATTGACTGAAACAGGACATTGATAGTTTAGCAGAATGGACAGACAGTCAGGATGATAGTAATTGACTGAAACATGACATGGATAGTTTAGCAGAATGGACAGACAGTCAGGATGATTGTAATTGACTGAAACAGGACATTGATAGTTTAGCAGAATGGACAGACAGTCAGGATGATAGTAATTGACTGAAACAGGACATTGATAGTTTAGCAGAATGGACAGACAGTCAGGATGATAGTAATTGACTGAAACAGGACATTGATAGTTTAGCAGAATGGACAGACAGTCAGGATGATAGTAATTGACTGAAACAGGACATGGATAGTTTAGCAGACTGGACAGACAGTCAGGATGATAGTAATTGACTGAAACAGGACATGAATAGTTTAGCAGAATGGACAGACAGTCAGGATGATAGTAATTGACTGAAACAGGACATGGATAGTTTAGCAGACTGGACAGACAGTCAGGATGATAGTAATTGACTGAAACAGGACATGAATAGTTTAGCAGAATGGACAGAGAGTCAGGGTGATTGTAATAGACTGAAACAGGACATGGATAGTTTAGCAGAATGGACAGAGAGTCAGGGTGATTGTAATAGACTGAAACAGGACATGGATAGTTTAGCAGAATGGATAGACAGTCAGGATGATAGTAATTGACTGAAACAGGACATTGATAGTTTAGCAGAATGGACAGACAGTCTGGATGATAGTAATTGACTGAAACAGGACATTGATAGTTTAGCAGAATGGATAGACAGTCAGGATGATAGTAATTGACTGAAACAGGACATTGATAGTTTAGCAGAATGGACAGACAGTCTGGATGATAGTAATTGACTGAAACAGGGCATTGATAGTTTAGCAGAATGGACAGACAGTCAGGATGATAGTAATTGACTGAAACAGGACATGGATAGTTTAGCAGAATGGACAGACAGTCAGGATGATAGTAATTGACTGAAACTGGACATGGATAGTTTAGCAGAATGGACAGAGAGTCAGGGTGATAGTAATTGACTGAAACAGGACATGGATAGTTTAGCAGAAAGGACAGACAGTCAGGATGATAGTAATTGACTGAAACAGGACATTGATAGTTTAGCAGAATGGACAGACAGTCAGGATGATAGTAATTGACTGAAACAGGACATTGATAGTGTAGCAGAATGGACAGACAGTCAGGATGATAGTAATTGACTGAAACAGGACATTGATTGTTTAGCAGAATGGACAGACAGTCAGGATGATAGTAATTGACTGAAACAGGACATTGATAGTTTAGCAGAATGGACAGACAGTCAGGATGATAGTAATTGACTGAAATAGGACATGGATAGTTTAGCAGAATGGACAGAGAGTCTAGATGATAGTAATTGACTGAAACAGGACATGGATAGTTTAGCAGAATGGACAGACAGTCAGGATGATAGTAATTGACTGAAACAGGACATTGATAGTTTAGCAGAATGGACTGACAGTCAGGATGATAGTAATTGACTGAAACAGGACATTGATAGTTTAGCAGAATGGACAGACAGTCAGGATGATAGTAATTGACTGAAACAGGACATTGATAGTTTAGCAGAATGGACAGACAGTCAGGATGATAGTAATTGACTGAAACAGGACATTGATAGTTTAGCAGAATGGACAGACAGTCAGGATGATAGTAATTGACTGAAACATGACATGGATAGTTTAGCAGAATGGACAGACAGTCAGGATGATAGTAATTGACTGAAACAGGACATTGATAGTTTAGCAGAATGGACAGACAGTCAGGATGATAGTAATTGACTGAAACAGGACATTGATAGTTTAGCAGAATGGACAGACAGTCAGGATGATAGTAATTGACTGAAACAGGACATTGATAGTTTAGCAGAATGGACAGACAGTCAGGATGATAGTAATTGACTGAAACAGGACATTGATAGTTTAGCAGAATGGACAGACAGTCAGGATGATAGTAATTGACTGAAACAGGACATTGATAGTTTAGCAGAATGGACAGACAGTCAGGATGATAGTAATTGACTGAAACAGGACATTGATAGTTTAGCAGAATGGACAGACAGTCAGGATGATAGTAATTGACTGAAACAGGACATGGATAGTTTAGCAGAATGGACAGACAGTCAGGATGATAGTAATTGACTGAAACAGGAAATGGATAGTTTATCAGAAAGGACAGACAGTCAGGATGATAGTAATTGACTGAAACAGGACATTGATAGTTTAGCAGAATGGACAGACAGTCAGGATGATAGTAATTGACTGAAACAGGACATGGATAGTTTAGCAGACTGGACAGACAGTCAGGATGATAGTAATTGACTGAAACAGGACATGAATAGTTTAGCAGAATGGATAGACAGTGAGGATGATAGTAATTGACTGAAACAGGACATGGATAGTTAGCAGAATGGACAGACAGTCAGGATGATAGTAATTGACTGAAACAGGACATGGATAGTTTAGCAGACTGGACAGACAGTCAGGATGATAGTAATTGACTGAAACAGGACATTGATAGTTAAGCAGAATGGACAGACAGTCTGGATGATAGTAATAGACTGAAACAGGACATGGATAGTTTAGCAGAATGGACAGACAGTCTGGATGATAGCAATTGACTGAAACAGGGCATTGATAGTTTAGCAGAATGGACAGACAGTCATGATGATAGTAATTGACTGAAACAGGACATGGATAGTTTAGCAGAATGGACAGACAGTCAGGATGATAGTAATTGACTGAAACTGGACATGGATAGTTTAGCAGAATGGACAGAGAGTCAGGGTGATAGTAATTGACTGAAACAGGACATGGATAGTTTAGCAGAAAGGACAGACAGTCAGGATGATAGTAATTGACTGAAACAGGACATTGATAGTTTAGCAGAATGGACAGACAGTCAGGATGATAGTAATTGACTGAAACAGGACATTGATAGTGTAGCAGAATGGACAGACAGTCAGGATGATAGTAATTGACTGAAACAGGACATTGATTGTTTAGCAGAATGGACAGACAGTCAGGATGATAGTAATTGACTGAAACAGGACATTGATAGTTTAGCAGAATGGACAGAGAGTCAGGATGATAGTAATTGACTGAAACAGGACATGGATAGTTTAGCAGAATGGACAGAGAGTCTAGATGATAGTAATTGACTGAAACAGGACATGGATAGTTTAGCAGAATGGACAGACAGTCAGGATGATAGTAATTGACTGAAACAGGACATTGATAGTTTAGCAGAATGGACAGACAGTCAGGATGATAGTAATTGACTGAAACAGGACATTGATAGTTTAGCAGAATGGACAGACAGTCAGGATGATAGTAATTGACTGAAACAGGACATTGATAGTTTAGCAGAATGGACAGACAGTCAGGATGATAGTAATTGACTGAAACAGGACATTGACAGTTTAGCAGAATGGACAGACAGTCAGGATGATAGTAATTGACTGAAACATGACATGGATAGTTTAGCAGAATGGACAGACAGTCAGGATGATAGTAATTGACTGAAACAGGACATTGATAGTTTAGCAGAATGGACAGACAGTCAGGATGATAGTAATTGACTGAAACAGGACATTGATAGTTTAGCAGAATGGACAGACAGTCAGGATGATAGTAATTGACTGAAACAGGACATTGATAGTTTAGCAGAATGGACAGACAGTCAGGATGATAGTAATTGACTGAAACAGGACATTGATAGTTTAGCAGAATGGACAGACAGTCAGGATGATAGTAATTGACTGAAACAGGACATTGATAGTTTAGCAGAATGGACAGACAGTCAGGATGATAGTAATTGACTGAAACAGGACATTGATAGTTTAGCAGAATGGACAGACAGTCAGGATGATAGTAATTGACTGAAACAGGACATTGATAGTTTAGCAGAATGGACAGACAGTCAGGATGATAGTAATTGACTGAAACAGGACATGGATAGTTTAGCAGAATGGACAGACAGTCCGGATGATAGTAATTGACTGAAACAGGAAATGGATAGTTTAGCAGAAAGGACAGACAGTCAGGATGATAGTAATTGACTGAAACAGGACATTGATAGTTTAACAGAATGGACAGACAGTCAGGATGATAGTAATTGACTGAAACAGGACATGGATAGTTTAGCAGACTGGACAGACAGTCAGGATGATAGTAATTGACTGAAACAGGACATGAATAGTTTAGCAGAATGGATAGACAGTCAGGATGATAGTAATTGACTGAAACAGGACATGGATAGTTAGCAGAATGGACAGACAGTCAGGATGATAGTAATTGACTGAAACAGGACATGGATAGTTTAGCAGACTGGACAGACAGTCAGGATGATAGTAATTGACTGAAACGGGACATTGATAGTTAAGCAGAATGGACAGACAGTCAGGATGATAGTAATTGACTGAAACAGGACATGGATAGTTTAGCAGACTGGACAGACAGTCAGGATGATAGTAATTGACTGAAACAGGACATGGATAGTTTAGCAGAATGGACAGAGAGTCAGGATGATAGTAATTGACTGAAACAGGACATGGATATTTTAGCAGAATGGACAGACAGTCAGGATGATAGCAATTGACTGAAACAGGACATTGATAGTTTAGCAGAATGGATAGACAGTCAGGATGATAGTAATCGACTGAAACAGGACATTGATAGTTTAGCAGAATGGACAGACAGTCAGGATGATAGTAGTTGACTGAAACAGGACATTGATAGTTTAGCAGAATGGACAGACAGTCAGGATGATAGTAATTGACTGAAACAGGACATTGATAGTTTAGCAGAATGGACAGACAGTCAGGATGATAGTAATTGACTGAAACAGGACATGGATAGTTTAGCAGAATGGACAGATAGTCAGGATGATAGTAGTTGACTGAAACAGGACATTGATAGTTTAGCAGAATGGATAGACAGTCAGGATGATAGTAATTGACTGAAACAGGACATGGATAGTTTAGCAGAATGGACAGACAGTCAGGATGATAGTAATTGACTGAAACAGGACATGGATAGTTTAGCAGACTGGACAGACAGTCAGGATGATAGTAATTGACTGAAACAGGACATGAATAGTTTAGCAGAATGGATAGACAGTCAGGATGATGGTAATTGACTGAAACAGGACATTGATAGTTTAGCAGAATGGACAGACAGTCAGGATGATAGTAATTGACTGAAACAGGACATGGATAGTTTAGCAGAATGGACAGACAGTCAGGATGATAGTAATTGACTCAAACAGGACATTGATAGTTTAGCAGAATGGACAGAGAGTCAGGATGATAGCAATTGAATGAAACAGGACATGGATAGATTAGCAGAATGGACAGAGAGTCAGGATGATAGTAATTGACTGAAACAGGACATTGATAGTTTAGCAGAATGGACAGAGAGTCAGGATGATAGTAATTGACTGAAACAGGACATGGATAGTTTAGCAGAATGGACAGACAGTCAGGATGATAGTAATTGACTGAAACAGGACATTGATAGTTTAGCAGAATGGACAGACAGTCAGGATGATAGTAATTGACTGAAACAGGACATGGATAGTTTAGCAGAATGGGCAGACAGTCAGGATGATAGTAATTGACTGAAACAGGACATTGATAGTTTAGCAGAATGGACAGACAGTCAGGATGATAGTAATTGACTGAAACAGGACATGGATAGTTTAGCAGACTGGACAGACAGTCAGGATGATAGTAATTGACTGAAACAGGACATTGATAGTTAAGCAGAATGGACAGACAGTCAGGATGATAGTAATTGACTGAAACAGGACATGGATAGTTTAGCAGACTGGACAGACAGTCAGGATGATAGTAATTGACTGAAACAGGACATGGATAGTTTAGCAGAATGGACAGACAGTCAGGATGATAGTAATTGACTGAAACAGGACATTGATAGTTTAGCAGAATGGACAGACAGTCAGGATGATAGCAATTGACTGAAACAGGACATTGATAGTTTAGCAGAGTGGACAGACAGTCAGGATGATAGTAATTGACTGAAACAGGACATTGATAGCTTAGCAGAATGGACAGACAGTCAGGATGATAGTAATTGACTGAAACAGGACATGGATAGTTTAGCAGAATGGACAGAGAGTCAGGATGATAGTAATTGACTGAAACAGGACATTGATAGTTTAGCAGAATGGATAGACAGTCAGGATGATAGTAATTGACTGAAACAGGACATTGATAGTTTAGCAGAATGGACAGACAGTCAGGATGATAGTAGTTGACTGAAACAGGACATTGATAGTTTAGCAGAATGGATAGACAGTCAGAATGATAGTAATTGACTGAAACAGGACATTGATAGTTTAGCAGAATGGACAGACAGTCAGGATGATAGTAATTGACTGAAACAGGACATGGATAGTTTAGCAGAATGGACAGAGAGTCAGGATGATAGTAGTTGACTGAAACAGGACATTGATAGTTTAGCAGAATGGATAGACAGTCAGGATGATAGTAATTGACTGAAACAGGACATGGATATTTTAGCAGAATGGACAGACAGTCAGGATGATAGTAATTGACTGAAACAGGACATGGATAGTTTAGCAGAATGGACAGACAGTCAGGATGATAGTAATTGACTGAAACAGGACATGGATAGTTTAGCAGACTGGACAGACAGTCAGGATGATAGTAATTGACTGAAACAGGACATGAATAGTTTAGCAGAATGGATAGACAGTCAGGATGATGGTAATTGACTGAAACAGGACATTGATAGTTTAGCAGAATGGACAGACAGTCAGGATGATAGTAATTGACTGAAACAGGACATGGATAGTTTAGCAGAATGGACAGACAGTCAGGATGATAGTAATTGACTCAAACAGGACATTGATAGTTTAGCAGAATGGACAGAGAGTCAGAATGATAGCAATTGACTGAAACAGGACATGGATAGATTAGCAGAATGGACAGAGAGTCAGGATGATAGTAATTGACTGAAACAGGACATTGATAGTTTAGCAGAATGGACAGAGAGTCAGGATGATAGTAATTGACTGAAACAGGACATGGATAGTTTAGCAGAATGGACAGACAGTCAGGATGATAGTAATTGACTGAAACAGGACATTGATAGTTTAGCAGAATGGACAGACAGTCAGGATGATAGTAATTGACTGAAACAGGACATGGATAGTTTAGCAGAATCGGCAGAGAGTCAGGATGATAGTAATTGACTGAAACAGGACATTGATAGTTTAGCAGAATGGACAGAGGTTCAGGATGATAGTAATTGACTGAAACAGGACATGGATATTTTAGCAGAATGGACAGACAGTCAGGATGATAGTAATTGACTGAAACAGGACATTGATAGTTTAGCAGAATGGACAGACAGTCAAGATGATAGTAATTGACTGAAACAGGACATGGATAGTTTAGCAGAATGGATAGACAGTCAGGATGATAGTAATTGACTGAAACAGGACATGGATAGTTTAGCAGAATGGACAGACAGTCAGGAAGATAGTAATTGACTGAAACAGGACATGGATAGATTAGCAGAAAGGACAGACAGTCAGGATGATAGTAATTGACTGAAACAGGACATTGATAGTTAGCAGAATGGACAGACAGTCAGGATGATAGTAATTGACTGAAATAGGACATTGATAGGTTAGCAGAATGGACAGACAGTCAGGATGATAGTAATTGACTGAAACAGGACATTGATAGTTTAGCAGAATGGACAGACAGTCAGATGATAGTAATTGACTGAAACAGGACATTGATAGGTTAGCAGAATGGACAGACAGTCAGGATGATAGTAATTGACTGAAACAGGACATTGATAGTTTAGCAGAATGGACAGACAGTCAGGATGATAGTAATTGACTGAAACAGGACATGGATATTTTAGCAGAATGGACAGACAGTCAGGATGATAGTAATTGACTGAAACAGGACATTGATAGTTTAGCAGAATGGATAGACAGTCAGGATGATAGTAATTGACTGAAACAGGACATTGATAGTTTAGCAGAATGGACAGACAGTCAGGATGATAGTAATTGACTGAAACAGGACATGGATAGTTTAGCAGAATGGACAGACAGTCAGGATGATAGTAATTGACTGAAACAGGACATTGATAGTTTAGCAGAATGGACAGACAGTCAGGATGATAGTAATTGACTGAAACAGGACATGGATATTTTAGCAGAATGGACAGACAGTCAGGATGATATTAATTGACTGAAACAGGACATTGATAGTTTAGCAGAATGGACAGACAGTCAGGATGATAGTAATTGACTGAAACAGGACATTGATAGTTTAGCAGAATGGACAGACAGTCAGGATGATAGTAATTGACTGAAACAGGACATGGATATTTTAGCAGAATGGACAGACAGTAAGGATGATAGTAATTGACTGAAACAGGTCATTGATAGTGTAGCAGAATGGACAGACAGTCAGGATGATAGTAATTGACTGAAACAGGACATTGATAGTTTAGCAGACTGGACAGACAGTCAGGATGATAGTAATTGACTGAAACAGGACATTGATAGTTTAGCAGAATGGACAGACAGTCAGGATGATAGTAATTGACTGAAACAGGACATTGATAGTTTAGCAGAATGGACAGACAGTCAGGATGATAGTAATTGACTGAAACAGGACATGGATAGTTTAGCAGAATGGACAGAGAGTCAGGATGATAGTAATTGACTGAAACAGGACATTGATAGTTTAGCAGAATGGACAGAGAGTCAGGATGATAGTAATTGACTGAAACAGGACATGGATAGTTTAGCAGAATGGACAGACAGTCAGGATGATAGTAATTGACTGAAACAGGACATTGATACTTTAACAGAATGGACAGACAGTCAGGATGATAGTAATTGACTGAAACAGGACATGGATAGTTTAGCAGAATGGGCAGAGAGTCAGGATGATAGTAATTGACTGAAACAGGACATTGATAGTTTAGCAGAATGGACAGAGGTTCAGGATGATAGTAATTGACTGAAACAGGACATGGATATTATAGCAGAATGGACAGACAGTCAGGATGATAGTAATTGACTGAAACAGGACATTGATAGTTTAGCAGAATGGACAGACAGTCAGGATGATAGTAATTGACTGAAACAGGACATGGATAGTTTAGCAGAATGGATAGACAGTCAGGATGATAGTAATTGATTGAAACAGGACATGGATAGTTTAGCAGAATGGACAGACAGTCAGGAAGATAGTAATTGACTGAAACAGGACTTGGATAGATTAGCAGAAAGGACAGAAAGTCAGGATGATAGTAATTGACTGAAACAGGACATTGATAGTTTAGCAGAATGGACAGACAGTCAGGATGATAGTAATTGACTGAAATAGGACATTGATAGGTTAGCAGAATGGACAGACAGTCAGGATGATAGTAATTGACTGAAACAGGACATTGATAGTTTAGCAGAATGGACAGACAGTCAGATGATAGTAATTGACTGAAACAGGACATTGATAGGTTAGCAGAATGGACAGACAGTCAGGATGATAGTAATTGACTGAAACAGGACATTGATAGTTTAGCAGAATGGACAGACAGTCAGGATGATAGTAATTGACTGAAACAGGACATGGATATTTTAGCAGAATGGACAGACAGTCAGGATGATAGTAATTGACTGAAACAGGACATTGATAGTTTAGCAGAATGGATAGACAGTCAGGATGATAGTAATTGACTGAAACAGGACATTGATAGTTTAGCAGAATGGACAGACAGTCAGGATGATAGTAATTGACTGAAACAGGACATGGATAGTTTAGCAGAATGGACAGACAGTCAGGATGATAGTAATTGACTGAAACAGGACATTGATAGTTTAGCAGAATGGACAGACAGTCAGGATGATAGTAATTGACTGAAACAGGACATGGATATTTTAGCAGAATGGACAGACAGTCAGGATGATAGTAATTGACTGAAACAGGACATTGATAGTTTAGCAGAATGGACAGACAGTCAGGATGATAGTAATTGACTGAAACAGGACATTGATAGTTTAGCAGAATGGACAGACAGTCAGGATGATAGTAATTGACTGAAACAGGACATGGATATTTTAGCAGAATGGACAGACAGTAAGGATGATAGTAATTGACTGAAACAGGTCATTGATAGTGTAGCAGAATGGACAGACAGTCAGGATGATAGTAATTGACTGAAACAGGACATTGATAGTTTAGCAGACTGGACAGACAGTCAGGATGATAGTAATTGACTGAAACAGGACATTGATAGTTTAGCAGAATGGACAGACAGTCAGGATGATAGTAATTGACTGAAACAGGACATTGATAGTTTAGCAGAATGGACAGACAGTCAGGATGATAGTAATTGACTGAAACAGGGCATGGATAGTTTAGCAGAATGGCAGACAGTCAGGATGAAAGTAATTGACTGAAACAGGACATTGATAGTTTAGCAGAATGGACAGACAGTCAGGATGATAGTAATTGACTGAAACAGGACATGGATAGTTTAGCAGAATGGACAGACAGTCAGGAAGATAGTAATTGACTGAAACAGGACATGGATAGTTTAGCAGACTGGATAGACAGTCAGGATGATAGTAATTGACTGAAACAGGACATTGATAGTTTAGCAGAATGGACAGACAGTCAGGATGATAGTAATTGACTGAAACAGGACATTGATAGTTTAGCAGAATGGACAGACAGTCAGGATGATAGTAATTGATTGAAACAGGACATTGATAGTTTAGCAGAATGGACAGACAGTCAGGATGATAGTAATTGACTGAAACAGGACATTGATAGTTTAGCAGTATGGACAGACAGTCAGGATGATAGTAATTGACTGAAACAGGACATGGATAGTTTAGCAGACTGGACAGACAGTCAGGATGATAGTAATTGACTGAAACAGGACATGGATAGTTTAGCAGAATGGACAGACAGTCAGGATGATAGTAATTGACTGAAACAGGACATGGATAGTTTAGCAGAATGGACAGACAGTCAGGATGATAGTAATTGACTGAAGCAGGACATTGATAGTTTAGCAGAATGAACAGACAGTCAGGATGATAGTAATTGACTGAAACAGGACATGGATAGTTTAGCAGAATGGACAGACAGTCAGGATGATAGTAATTGAATGAAACAGGACATGGATAGTTTAGCAGAATGGACAGACAGTCAGGATGATAGTAATTGACTGAAACAGGACATTGATAGTTTAGCAGAATGGACAGACAGTAGGCATGATAGTAGTTGACTGAAACAGGACATGGATAGTTTAGCAGAATGGACAGACAGTCAGGATGATAGTAATTGACTGAAACTGGACATGGATAGTTCAGCAGAATGGACAGACAGTCAGGATGATAGTAATTGACTGAAACAGGACATTGATAGTTTAGCAGAATGGACAGACAGCCAGGATGATAGTAATTGACTGAAACAGGACATTGATAGTTTAGCAGAATGCACAGACAGTCAGGATGATAGTAATTGACTGAAACAGGACATTGATAGTTTAGCAGTATGGACAGACAGTCAGATGATAGTAATTGACTGAAACTGGACATTGATAAATTAGCAGAATGGACAGACAGTCAGGATGATAGTAATTGACTGAAACTAGACATTGATAAATTAGCAGAATGGACAGACAGTCAGGATGATAGTAATTGACTGAAACAGGACATTGATAGTTTAGCAGTATGGACAGACAGTCAGGATGATAGTAATTGACTGAAACTGGACATTGATAAATTAGCAGAATGGACAGACAGTCAGGGTGATAGTAATTGACTGAAACAGGACATTGATAGTTTAGCAGAATGGACAGACAGTCAGGATGATAGTAATTGACTGAAACAGGACATGGATAGTTTAGCAGAATGGACAGACAGTCAGGATGATAGTAATTGACTGAAACAGGACATTGATAGTTTAGCAGAATGGACAGACAGTCAGGATGATAGTAATTGACTGAAACAGGACATTGATAGTTTAGCAGAATGGACAGACAGTCAGGATGATAGTAATTGACTGAAACAGGATATTGATAGTTTAGCAGAATTGTCCGACAGTCAGGATGATAGTAATTGACTGAAACAGGACATGGATAGTTTAGCAGAATGGACAGACAGTCAGGATGATAGTAATTGACTGAAACAGGACATGGATAGTTTAGCAGAATGGACCGACAGTCAGGATGATAGTAATTGACTGAAACAGGACATTGATAGTTTAGCAGTATGGACAGACAGTCAGGATGATAGTAATTGACTGAAACAGGACATTGATAGTTTAGCAGAATGTGCAGGCGGTCAGGATGATAGTAATTGACTGAAACAGGACATTGATAGTTTAGCAGAATGGACAGACAGTCAGGATGATAGTAATTGACTGAAACAGGACATTGATAGTTTAGCAGAATGGACAGACAGTCAGGATGATAGTAATTGACTGAAACAAGACATTGATAGTTTAGCAAAATGGACAGACAGTCAGGATGATAGTAATTGACTGAAACAGGACATTGATAGTTTAGCAGAATGGACAGACAGTCAGGATGATAGTAATTGACTGAAACAGGACATTGATAGTTTAGCAGAATGAACAGACAGTCAGGATGATAGTAATTGACTGAAACAGGACATGGATAGTTTAGCAGAATGGACAGACAGTCAGGATGATAGTAATTGACTGAAACAGGACATTGATAGTTTAGCAGAATGGACAGACAGTCCGGATGATAGTAATTGACTGAAACAGGACATTGATAGTTTAGCAGAATGGACAGACAGTCCGGATGATAGTAATTGACTGAAACAGGACATGGATAGTTTAGCAGAATGGACAGACAGTCAGGATGATAGTAATTGACTGAAACAGGACATTGATAGTTTAGCAGAATGGACAGACAGTCAGGATGATAGTAATTGACTGAAACAGGACATGGATAGTTTAGCAGAATGGACAGAGAGTCAGGATGATAGTAATTGACTGAAACAGGACATTGATAGTTTAGCAGAATGGACAGAGAGTCAGGATGATAGTAATTGACTGAAACAGGACATGGATAGTTTAGCAGAATGGACAGACAGTCAGGATGATAGTAATTGACTGAAACAGGACATTGATAGTTTAGCAGAATGGACAGACAGTCAGGATGATAGTAATTGACTGAAACAGGACATGGATAGTTTAGCAGAAAGGGCAGAGAGTCAGGATGATAGTAATTGACTGAAACAGGACATTGATAGTTTAGCAAAATGGACAGAGGTTCAGGATGATAGTAATTGAATGAAACAGGACATGGATATTTTAGCAGAATGGACAGACAGTCAGGATGATAGTAATTGACTGAAACAGGACATTGATAGTTTAGCAGAATGGACAGACAGTCAGGATGATAGTAATTGACTGAAACAGGACATGGATAGTTTAGCAGAATGGATAGACAGTCAGGATGATAGTAATTGACTGAAACAGGACATGGATAGTTTAGCAGAATGGACAGACAGTCAGGAAGATAGTAATTGACTGAAACAGGACATGGATAGATTAGCAGAAAGGACAGACAGTCAGGATGATAGTAATTCACTGAAACAGGACATTGATAGTTTAGCAGAATGGACAGACAGTCAGGATGATAGTAATTGACTGAAATAGGACATTGATAGGTTAGCAGAATGGACAGACAGTCAGGATGATAGTAATTGACTGAAACAGGACATTGATAGTTTAGCAGAATGGACAGACAGTCAGATGATAGTAATTGACTGAAACAGGACATTGATAGGTTAGCAGAATGGACAGACAGTCAGGATGATAGTAATTGACTGAAACAGGACATTGATAGTTTAGCAGAATGGACAGACAGTCAGGATGATAGTAATTGACTGAAACAGGACATGGATATTTTAGCAGAATGGACAGACAGTAAGGATGATAGTAATTGACTGAAAGAGGACATTGATAGTTTAGCAGACTGGACAGACAGTCAGGATGATAGTAATTGACTGAAACAGGACATTGATAGTTTAGCAGAATGGACAGACAGTCAGGATGATAGTAATTGACTGAAACAGGACATTGATAGTTTAGCAGAATGGACAGACAGTCAGGATGATAGTAATTGACTGAAACAGGACATGGATAGTTTAGCAGAATGGACAGACAGTCAGGATGATAGTAATTGACTGAAACAGGACATTGATAGTTTAGCAGAATGGACAGACAGTCAGGATGATAGTAATCGACTGAAACAGGACATGGATAGTTTAGCAGAATGGACAGACAGTCAGGAAGATAGTAATTGACTGAAACAGGACATGGATAGTTTAGCAGACTGGATAGACAGTCAGGATGATAGTAATTGACTGAAACAGGACATTGATAGTTTAGCAGAATGGACAGACAGTCAGGATGATAGTAATTGACTGAAACAGGACATTGATAGTTTAGCAGAATGGACAGACAGTCAGGATGATAGTAATTGACTGAAACAGGACATTGATAGTTTAGCAGAATGGACAGACAGTCAGGATGATAGTAATTGACTGAAACAGGACATTGATAGTTTAGCAGTATGGACAGACAGTCAGGATGATAGTAATTGACTGAAACAGGACATGGATAGTTTAGCAGACTGGACAGACAGTCAGGATGATAGTAATTGACTGAAACAGGACATGGATAGTTTAGCAGAATGGACAGACAGTCAGGATGATAGTAATTGACTGAAACAGGACATGGATAGTTTAGCAGAATGGACAGACAGTCAGGATGATAGTAATTGACTGAAGCAGGACATTGATAGTTTAGCAGAATGAACAGACAGTCAGGATGATAGTAATTGACTGAAACAGGACATGGATAGTTTAGCAGAATGGACAGACAGTCAGGATGATAGTAATTGAATGAAACAGGACATGGATAGTTTCGCAGAATGGACAGACAGTCAGGATGATAGTAATTGACTGAAACAGGACATTGATAGTTTAGCAGAATGGACAGACAGTCAGCATGATAGTAGTTGACTGAAACAGGACATGGATAGTTTAGCAGAATGGACAGACAGTCAGGATGATAGTAATTGACTGAAACTGGACATGGATAGTTCAGCAGAATGGACAGACAGTCAGGATGATAGTAATTGACTGAAACAGGACATTGATAGTTTAGCAGAATGGACAGACAGCCAGGATGATAGTAATTGACTGAAACAGGACATTGATAGTTTAGCAGAATGCACAGACAGTCAGGATGATAGTAATTGACTGAAACAGGACATTGATAGTTTAGCAGTATGGACAGACAGTCAGATGATAGTAATTGACTGAAACTGGACATTGATAAATTAGCAGAATGGACAGACAGTCAGGATGATAGTAATTGACTGAAACTAGACATTGATAAATTAGCAGAATGGACAGACAGTCAGGATGATAGTAATTGACTGAAACAGGACATTGATAGTTTAGCAGTATGGACAGACAGTCAGGATGATAGTAATTGACTGAAACTGGACATTGATAAATTAGCAGAATGGACAGACAGTCAGGGTGATAGTAATTGACTGAAACAGGACATTGATAGTTTAGCAGAATGGACAGACAGTCAGGATGATAGTAATTGACTGAAACAGGACATGGATAGTTTAGCAGAATGGACAGACAGTCAGGATGATAGTAATTGACTGAAACAGGACATTGATAGTTTAGCAGAATGGACAGACAGTCAGGATGATAGTAATTGACTGAAACAGGACATTGATAGTTTAGCAGAATGGACAGACAGTCAGGATGATAGTAATTGACTGAAACAGGATATTGATAGTTTAGCAGAATTGTCCGACAGTCAGGATGATAGTAATTGACTGAAACAGGACATGGATAGTTTAGCAGAATGGACAGACAGTCAGGATGATAGTAATTGACTGAAACAGGACATGGATAGTTTAGCAGAATGGACCGACAGTCAGGATGATAGTAATTGACTGAAACAGGACATTGATAGTTTAGCAGTATGGACAGACAGTCAGGATGATAGTAATTGACTGAAACAGGACATTGATAGTTTAGCAGAATGGGCAGGCAGTCAGGATGATAGTAATTGACTGAAACAGGACATTGATAGTTTAGCAGAATGGACAGACAGTCAGGATGATAGTAATTGACTGAAACAGGATATTGATAGTTTAGCAGAATTGTCCGACAGTCAGGATGATAGTAATTGACTGAAACAGGACATGGATAGTTTAGCAGAATGGACAGACAGTCAGGATGATAGTAATTGACTGAAACAGGACATGGATAGTTTAGCAGAATGGACCGACAGTCAGGATGATAGTAATTGACTGAAACAGGACATTGATAGTTTAGCAGTATGGACAGACAGTCAGGATGATAGTAATTGACTGAAACAGGACATTGATAGTTTAGCAGAATGGGCAGGCAGTCAGGATGATAGTAATTGACTGAAACAGGACATTGATAGTTTAGCAGAATGGACAGACAGTCAGGATGATAGTAATTGACTGAAACAGGACATTGATAGTTTAGCAGAATGGACAGACAGTCAGGATGATAGTAATTGACTGAAACAAGACATTGATAGTTTAGCAGAATGGACAGACAGTCAGGATGATAGTAATTGACTGAAACAGGACATTGATAGTTTAGCAGAATGGACAGACAGTCAGGATGATAGTAATTGACTGAAACAGGACATTGATAGTTTAGCAGAATGGACAGACAGTCAGGATGATAGTAATTGACTGAAACAGGACATTGATAGTTTAGCAGAATGGACAGACAGTCAGGATGATAGTAATTGACTGAAACAGGACATTGATAGTTTAGCAGAATGGACAGACAGTCCGGATGATAGTAATTGACTGAAACAGGACATGGATAGTTTAGCAGAATGGACAGACAGTCAGGATGATAGTAATTGACTGAAACAGGACATTGATAGTTTAGCAGAATGGACAGACAGTCAGGATGATAGTAATTGACTGAAACAGGTCACTGATAGTTTAGCAGAATGGACAGACAGACAGGATGATAGTAATTGACTGAAACAGGACATTGATAATTTAACAGAATGGACAGACAGTCAGGATGATAGTAATTGACTGAAACAGGACATGGATAGTTTAGCAGAATGGATAGACAGTCAGGATGATAGTAATTGACTGAAACAGGACATTGATAGTTTAGCAGAATGGACAGACAGTCAGGATGATAGTAATTGACTGAAACTGGACATGGATAGTTTAGCAGAATGGACAGAGAGTCAGGATGATAGTAATTGACTGAAACAGGACATTGATAGTTTAGCAGAATGGACAGACAGTCAGGATGATAGTAATTGACTGAAACAGGACATTGATAGTTTAGCAGAATGGACAGACAGTCAGGATGATAGTAATTGACTGAAACAGGACATGGATAGTTTAGCAGAATGGACAGACAGTCAGGATGATAGTAATTGACTGAAACAGGACATTGATAGTTTAGCAGAATGGACTGACAGTCAGGATGATAGTAATTGACTGAAACAGGACATGGATAGTTTAGCAGAATGGACAGACAGTCAGGATGATAGTAATTGACTGAAACAGGACATGGATAGTTTAGCAGAATGGACAGACAGTCAGGATGATAGTAATTGACTGAAACAGGACATTGATAGTTTAGCAGAATGGACCGACAGTCAGGATGATAGTAATTGACTGAAACAGGACATTGATAGTTTCGCAGAATGGACAGAGAGTCAGGATGATAGTAATTGACTGAAACAGGACATTGATAATTTAGCAGAATGGACAGACAGTCAGGATGATAGTAATTGACTGAAACAGGACATGGATAGTTTGGCAGAATGGACAGACAGTCAGGATGATAGTAATTGACTGAAACAGGACATTGATAGTTTAGCAGAATGGACAGACAGTCAGGATGATAGTAATTGACTGAAACAGGACATGGATAGTTTAGCAGAATGGACAGACAGTCAGGATGATAGTAATTGACTGAAACAGGACATTGATAGTTTAGCAGAATGGACAGACAGTCAGGATGATAGTAATTGACTGAAACAGGACATGGATAGTTTAGCAGAATGGACAGACAGTCAGGATGATTGTAATTGACTGAAACAGGACATTGATAGTTTAGCAGAATGGACCGACAGTCAGGATGATAGTAATTGACTGAAACAGGACATTGATAGTTTAGCAGAATGGACAGAGAGTCAGGATGATAGTGATTGACTGAAACAGAACATTGATAGTTTAGCAGAATGGACAGACAGTCAGGATGATAGTAATTGACTGAAACAGGACATTGATAGTTTAGCAGAATGGACAGACAGTCAGGATGATAGTAATTGACTGAAACAGGACATGGATAGTTTAGCAGAATGGACAGACAGTCAGGATGATAGTAATTGACTGAAACAGGACATTGATAGTTTAGCAGAATGGATAGACAGTCAGGATGATAGTAATTGACTGAAACAGGACATTGATTGGTTAGCAGAACTGCCAGATGTATTTTCGAGAAGCAATATAGACTTAATAACACATTGCTGAATGATTTGCAGGAATAGAGGGACTTGCGGGTGCATATACATCAATGTTTGAAGGTGGCAGGACATACTGAGAGATTGATTAGTAAATCGTATTGGATCTTCTCCTTAATAAATAGAGTCATTCAGCACTAAAGCAGTGAAGATATGCTGAACACTTATAATGCTCTGGTTCGGCTACAACTACAGTATCTAGGCCATTTCTGTTCACCAGACTTTTGGAAAGATGTGCGGTTCCTTGAAAGGGTGCAGTTGAGATTTACCAGAATGATTCCAGGGATGGGAATGTTTGTTACAAGGTTAGGTTAGTAAAACTGGGTTTCTTCCCCTTTGAACAAAGGAGATTGAGGGGAGATTTGATTAAAATGTAGATAATTATGACAGGCTTAGATAAGTTAGACACGGAAAATGTCTCTATTAACTAATGGTATGAGGACTTGGGGCCACAGATTTAAAGTTCTGGACAAGAGATGCAGGGAGAATGTGCGGAATAACTTTTTTTATGCAGCAGTTGTTGTTGATATGTGTCACAAATGGATGGAAACCAACTGCAAATTGTATTTTCGTGCTCTTGGATGTTATTGTAAGCTGCCACTTCTGTGTTCAACTTGTTTAAACATGGTGGGGGAGCAGATACCTTCAACAACAGTACCTGGGACAGTTACTTTAAGGGTTCCAATCACATGACCCAGATGCCATCCTTTTAAGCCTATCTGGTTTTGAAACCGTTTTAGTTGGAGGGAACAGCTCTTACAGGTAATCAGCTGCCTGGAAGGTTTGCAGCTGGCTATCCCTGTGGTCTGCCTGCAAGAAGGAAATAAGATGCCACAGTCTGCAAAGCAGCAAGAAAATAATTCTGCTCTCTACCAGATTCTCGTCATAAAAAAGCCTCATCTTATCCCCGAAAGTGCAAGAAGAAACATTGAGAGTAGAGATTTCCTGCAACTCCGACTCCACTCAGCATTTCCAGTTGGTTAATTCCAGCTTTGAACTTTATGTCAGTGAAAAAACGGACTCTATTTTCAACTGGAACCTCCTTCAGTTTGTAATTAAGCTATTTTTTCTACTTGGTAAATGTTCTTACCCTTTTGATGCCTTTACGATTCCCTGTATGCTTATGAATGTACGTTGCGAAGGTAACCCCCTTCCTGAGTTTGAGTATGTAGTAATAAATCCTACTTCTATTTTTAACTTTAACACCAGTGTTGTTGCAGTCCTTTAAAAGTCAGGGTTCGCAAGCTGAGGGAGTGGAGAAATACGGAATCAGGATTTTCCTTGTTTTAAAAAAGGGGGAAAATTAACTACAATCTGCTTACAGACAGGTTGTTGGACAGAAAGAGACATTTGTTCTCAAAATTCTCGACCTCTTTGTAACACCTGGAACTCGCTGCCCACGAGGGTGATGGAAGTGAAGACAATCAATGATTTCAAAAGGAAATTGGATGGACACTTGAAGGAAATGACAATATGATGGGTGCATCAGCTGCTCCTGCCTGGAAAGATCCAGATCCATAGAAGTTCAATGAAACTGTGACCTTAACAGCCTCACCCTGGTGTGAGGCTCCAGGTCGTGTGACAGGAGGTGACACAGTTCTGTGACCACCTCCTTACTGAATCAGAGTCACCTCACACACTGCTTCTGGGTTAGGTGTAGGTAGGAAAAGTGCTCTGGAAAACCCGGGGAGCATAGTGCAGAGGCCCCTCCTCCTCCCTCTTTACAGACCTTCCCCTCTCTGCAGCCTCTGCTCCATTTGGTGGTCATGTTACAGACCAAGAGACACTGTAACTACAGTCCCCATACCTCGTCCAGAGTTGGGTCACCAAATCCTCGGTCCTTCCTGAATGTCTGCAGCAGCTCAAAACACAACCTCAAGAAAACCATCCACAGTACCTCCACTAACTTTACAATAGCAGAAATAAGTCAAATGTCTAGTCCTTTTAAATAACCCTAGAGGGGGTTCCTCGTGTTGCTGAATGTATGTTCAGCTGAGAGTGACTAACACAGGCATTCAGTGGACATGCACAGATCAAGTTTCAAAGTCGTACATCAAAGCTACTGAAATGGCTGATTGACATCATATTCAGGCCCCGCCTCACACAACAGACACACACACACACATTACACCGACACCAGCACCCCGGCCAGCCCGGGTGTCCTGTACAATGTGCTGGATGTGACCGGCAGTCACACCATTTTATGGATCCAAATTTCCACAGCATGAGTGGAGCAGGAGAGATGAAATGTGTGGTCAGGGAGAGAGACGGGGGTGGGGGGGGGGGAACTCTCTTTAAAAAGGGAATTAGAAAAGGACTTTAAGATCAACAAGTTTCAGGGATATTGGAAATTGACAGGGGACTGGGATAATCAGAGGGGTGAGGCCATGGAGGGATTTGATCACATGATGGGAATATTAAAATTGAGATGTTTCTACACATAGGAACTTGGGACTGAGGAGCAGGAGGAGGCCATTCGGCCCTTTGAGCCTGCTCCACCATTCGATATGATCATGGCTGAACATTTATTTTTCGCTTTATCCCCTAGTTCCAGTCTTCCCAACAAGAGGAAACATCCTCTCGGTATCCACTCTATCAAGGTTACTCAGGATCAGCTATGTTTCAATAAGACATCTCTCATTCTTCTAAACTCCACCCTCTTGAACCTTTCTTGATAAAATAAGCCCTTCATTCACGAAACGAATCAACTGAACTTTCGTTCACCTGCTTCGTATGCAATTATATAGTTTTATCAAAGAAGGAGACCAAAAGTATACACAATATTCCTGATGTGGTCTCACCAAAGCCCTGCACATCTGCAGTAAAACTTCTCCACTTTTATACTCGATTCCCTTTGCAATAAACACTAACATTCCATTTGCCTTCCTAGTCACTTGCTGTCCCTGTATACTGACTCTTTCTGATTCATGTACCAGGACACCCAGATCCCGCTGTACCACCGAGTTGTGCAATCTCTCTACATTTAAATAGCATCCTGCTTTTCTATTCTTCCTGCCAAAGTGGACAAGTCCACATCTTACCACATGATACTCCATCTGCCAAAGTTTTGCATACTTACTGAACCTATTTAAAAAAAAAACAAAGAAAATTACAGCACAGGAACAGGCCCTTCAGCCCTCCAAGCCTGCACCGATCCAGATCCTCTCTCTAAACATGTCGCCTATTTTCTAAGGTTCTGTATCTCTTTTCTTCCTGCCCATTCATGTATCTGTCTAGATACATCTTAAAAGACTCCATCGTGCCCGCATCTACCACCTCCGCTGGCAATGCGTTCCAGGTGCCCACCACCCTCTGCGTAAAGAACTTTCCACGCATATCCCCCCTAAACTTTTCCCCTTTCACTTTGAACTCGTGTCCTCTAGTAATTGAAACCCCCACTCTGGGAAAAAGCCTCTTGCTATCCACCCTGTCTATACCTCTCATGATTTTGTACACCTCAATCAGGTCCCCCCTCAACCTCCGTCTTTCTAATGAAAATAATCCTAATCTGCTCAACCTCTCTTCATAGCTAGCGCCCTCAATACCAGGCAACATCCTGGTGAACCTCCTCTGCACCCTCTCCAAAGCATCCACATCCTTTTGATAATGTGGCGACCAGAACTGTACGCAGTATTCCAAATGTGGCCGAACCAAAGTCCTATACAACTGTAACATGACCTGCCAACTCTTGTACTCAATGCCCCGTCCGATGAAGGAAAGCATGCCGTATGCCTTCTTGACCACTCTATTTACCTGCGTTGCCACCTTCAGGGAACAGTGGGCCTGAACACCCAAATCTCTCTGGACATCAATTTTCCCCAGGACTTTTCCATTTACTGTATAGTTCACTCTTGAATTGGATCTTCCAAAATGCATCACCTCGCATTTGCCCTGATTGAACTCCATCTGCCATTTCTCTGCCCAACTCTCCAATCTATCTATATTCTGCTGTATTCTCTGACAGTCCCCTTCACTATCTGCTACTCCACCAATCTTAGTGTCGTCTGCAAATTTGCTAATCAGTCCACCTATACTTTCCTCCAAATCATTAATGTATATCACAAACAACAGTGGTCCCAGCACGGATCCCTGTGGAACACCACTGGTCACACGTCTCCATTTTGAGAAACTCCCTTCTACTGCTACTCTCTGTCTTCTGTTGCCCAGCCAGTTCTTTATCCATCTAGCTAGTACACCTTGGACCCCAACCGCCTTCACTTTCTCCATCAGCCTGCCATGGGGAACTTTATCAAACGCCTTACTGAAGTCCATGTATATGACATCGACAGCCCTTCCCTCATCAATCAACTTTGTCACTTCCTCAAAGAATTCTATTTATATCCCTTTGTAGACTGTTTACCTCCTCTTGACAACGTACAGTAAATGGGCTCACAGGCAGGACAATCTTTTGGAGGTGGCCAATGTTAAGAACAGCAAAACAGTTAATTATCGTTTATAGGATTAATAGCTTGATAGAGAGACTTACCAGGGACACCAACAATAGCGAGTATGGGATAATAAATGTATTGAGTCATCCTCAGTGCACAATAGATCCGATCCACTAATGTCATCCAAGAATAATCTGCAGTAAGATAGCCAAACCAATAGGATAAACTCCTGTCCGTTGTTGTAACATTCCGATCTATTGTTCTCAGATTCTGATCCATTGTTGTAACATTCCGATCTATTGTTCTCAGATTCTGATCCATTGTTGTAACATTCCGATCTATTGTTCTCAGATTCTGATCTATCCTTTCACTCTCGCTGGAGCCGGTGATCCCTGTTAGTGCCGGAGACGATGCTCTGGCTGACACTATAAGATAACACATTGGAAGGAATCTCTTATTAATAGAAAAAGGAAATGCTCCAGTGACACAATTAGAGTCCATGGAGACTGACATTAAATCCAGTCACTGTTGGAGAAAATCCAGATTGTGCCCTATTGTTGAACAAATTCTCCGGACTCAAACGTTGAGAATAAAACCCTTTATTGCATGATATCATGGGGGATAACACCTTACCTAAATGCGGTCCAGTGCTACTCCCAAAGAGCTACAGATCGCCGTGGACTTATATAGTATAGAAAAGTCAGAGCTAACACTTTCACAATTAGATAAGCACCCACAAGACTGCCTACGTAATGGTGCACCATGCAGGGTCCGAGGTCAGCGAAACATCAGTTTCAACAATAACAAGCTAGTTCCTTAATTCAATGCCCACTCCAGACACCATATCTGGCCGTAATGTCTGATTGTGGTTAGCTGCTCTGTCTCCAATTTATGACCGTTGGTTGTGGTTAGATTAGCTACAAGCTGTGTCCTGCTTTTCTGCTTCTACAAAGTTATGTAATAATTAGCAAAGCTCAGAAAATTTCTCCAACAGTCACTGAACAAACAGGTTCAATGAAAGCCTTTCAATCCAACACTTTTGTTCAGAAATAATGAAAATAGCAGAGGGACTCGCCAGAATCTTCCAATCCGTGGCAGAGGACTGGAGAGTTGTAAATGTCACACCCCATTTAAAAAAGTAGAGCTGGAATAAACCCTGTATTTACTGACCTGTCAGACGAGTATCCCTGGTGGGGAAATTACAACCATCAACCTGTCAGAGATACCCGCTGTTTTTAAACACAATGGTTTAGAAGAAGAAGAAGAAGAAAATTACAGCACAGGAACAGGCCCTTCAGCCCTCCAAGCCTGCACCGATCCAGATCCTCTATGCTTTCCAGGTACCCACCACCCCCTGCGTAAAGAACTTTCCACGCATATCCCCCCTAAACTTTTCCCCTCTCACTTTGAACTCGTGACCCCCAGTAATTGAATCCCCCACTCTGGGAAAAAGCTTCTTGCTATCCAACCTGTCTATACCTCTCATGATTTTGTACACCTCAATCAGGTCCCTCCTCAACCTCCGTCTTTCTAATGAAAATAATCCTAATCTACTCAACCTCTCTTCATAGCTAGCGCCCTCCATACCAGGCAACATCCTGGTGAACCTCCTCTGCACCCTCTCCAAAGCATCTACATCCTTTTGGTAATGTGGCGACCAGAACTGCATGCAGCATTCCAAATGAGGCCGAACCAAATGTAACATGACCTGCCAACTCTTGTACTCAATACCCTGTCCGATGAAGGAAAGCATGCCGTATGCCTTCTTGACCACTCTATTTACCTGCGTTGCCACCTTCAGGGAACAATGGAACTGAACACCCAAATCTCTCTGGACATCAATTATCCCCAGGACTTTTCCATTTACTGTATAGTTCACTCTTGAATTGGATCTTCCAAAATGCATCACCTCGCATTTGCCCTGATTGAACTCCATCTGCCATTCCTCTGCCCAACTCTCCAATCTATCTATATTCTGCTGTATTCTCTGACAGTCCCCTTCACTATCTGCTACTCCACCAATCTTAGTGTCGTCTGCAAACTTGCTAATCAGACCACCTATACTTTCCTACAAATCATTTACGTATATCACAAACAGTGGTCCCAGCACGGATCCCTGTGGAAAACCACTGGTCACACGTCTCCATTTTGAGAAACTCCCCTCCACTGCTACTCTGTCTCCTGTTGCCCAGCCAGTTCTTTATCCATCTAGCTAGTACACCTTGGACCCCATGCCACTTCACTTTCTCCATCTGCCTACCATGGGGAACCTTATCAAACGCCTTACTGAAGTCCATGTATATGACATCTACAGCCCTTCCCTCATCAATCAACTTTGTCACTTCCTCAAAGAATTCTATTAAGTTGGTAAGACATGACCTTCCCTGCACAAAACCATGTTGCCTATCATTGATAATCCCATTTTCTTCCAAATGGGAATAGATCCTATCCCTCAGTATCTTCCCCAGCAGCTTCCCTGCCACTGATGTCAGGCTCACTGGTCTATAATTACCTGGATTATCCCTGCTACCCTTCTTAAACAAGGGGACAACATCAGCAATTCTCCAGTCCTCTGGGACCTCACCCGTGTTTAAGGATGCTGCAAAGATATCTGTTAAGGCCCCAGCTATTTCCTCTCTCACTTCCCTCAGTAATCTGGCATAGATCCCATCCGGACCTGGGGACTTGTCCACCTTAATGCCTTTTAGTATACCCAACACTTCCTCCGTCCTTATGCCGACTTGACAGAGAGTAATCAAACATCTATCCCTAACCTCAACATCCATCATGTCCCTCTCCTCGGTGAATACCGATGCAAAGTACTCGTTCAGAATCTCACCCATTTTCTCTGACTCCACGCATAACTTTCCTCCTTTGTCCTTGAGTGGGCCGATCCTTTCTCTCATTACCCTCTTGCTCCTTATTTGTGAATAAAAGGCTTTGGGATTTTCCTTAACCCTGTTTGCTAAAGATATTTCATGACCCCTTTCAGCCCTCTTAATTCCTCGTTTCAGATTGGACCTACATTCCCGATATTCTTCCAAATCTTCGTCTTTCTTCAGCCGCCTAGACCTTATGTATGCTTCCTTTTTCCTCTTAGCTAGTTTCACAATTTCACCTGTCATCCATGGTTCCCTAATCTTGCCATTTCTATCCCTCATTTTCACAGGAACATGTCCCTCCTGCACGCTAATCAACCTCTCTTTAACAGCCTCCCACATATCAAATGTGGATTTACCTTCAAACAGCTGCTCCCAATCTACATTCCCCAGCTCCTGCCGAATTTTGGTATAGTTGGCCTTCCCCCAATTTAGCACTCTTCCTTTAGGACCACTCTTGTCTTTGTCCATGAGTATTCTAAAACTTACGGAATTGTGATCACAATTCCCAAAGTAGTCCCCTACTGAAACTTCAACCACCTGACCGGGTTCATTCCCCAACACCAGGTCCAGTATGGCCCCTTCCCGAGTTGGACTATTTACATACTGCTCTAGAAAACCCTCCTGGATGCTCCTTACAAATTCTGCTCCATCTGGACCTCTAACACTAGTGAATCCCAGTCAATGTTGGGAAAATTAAAATATCCTACCACCACCCTGTTGCTCCTACATCTTTCCATAATCTGTTTACATATTTGTACCTCTATCTCACGCACGCTGTTGGGAGGCCTGTAGTAAAGCCCCAACATTGTTACCAGACCCTTCCTATTTCTGAGTTCTGCCCATATTGCCTCACTGCTCGAGTCCTCCATAGTGCCATCCTTCAGCACAGCTGTGATATCCTCTTTGACCAGTAATGCAACTCCTCCACCCCTTTTACCAACCTCTCTATCCCGCCTGAAGCATCGATATCCTGGGATATTTAGTTGCCAATCATGCCCTTCCCTCAACCAAGTCTCAGTAATAGCAATAACATCATACTCCCAGGTACTAATCCAAGCCCTAAGTTCATCTGCCTTACCTACTACACTTCTTGCATTAAAACAAATGCACCTCAGACCACCACTCCCATTGCGTTCATCATCTGCTCCCTGCCTACTCTTTCTCTTAGTCACGCTGACTTCATTATCTAGTTCCTTACAGGCTTTAGTTACTACCTCCTTACTGTCCACTGACCTCCTCATTTGGTTTCCAACCCCCTGCCACATTAGTTTAAACCCTCCCCAACAGCGTTAGCAAAAGCACCTCCAAGGACATTGGTTCCAGTCCGGCCCAGGTGTAGACCGTCCAATTTGTAATAGTCCCACCTCCCCCAGAACCGGTCCCAATGTCCCAAAAATCTGAACCCCTCCCTCTTGCACCATCTCTCATTTATAAATGTCAGCTACCATGAACAGGTTAAAGGCAAATTGTACCTAACAAACCTAAAGGATGTATTTGATATAGTATTAGAGGGGACTGATGAGGGTGGCACAGCTGGTGTTATGTATATAAACTTTCAAAAGGTGTTTGACCAAGTGTCATTTAATATACTTCTTAGGAAAACTGAAACCAATGGATCAAAGTGGCAGTGGTTGTTTGAATATCCAATTGGCTGAGGCACAGAACATATATTGTTTTTCAGGCTGGGGGAAGTATACAGTGCTGTTCCAAAGCCATCAAAACAATAACAGCATATATTTACGTACAAACATATGAATTAGGAGTAGGAGTTGGCCACTCGGCCCTTCGAGCCTGCTGCACCGTTCAATAAGTTGCTGGCTGAACTGATTACTCCACATTTCCACCTACCCCCAATAACCTTTTTCCCCCTTGCTTATCAGGAATCTATCCAACTCTGCATTAAAAATATTCAAAGACTCTGCCTTTTGAGGAAGATAATTTCAAAGACTCGACACTCTGAGAGGAAACAATTTCTCCTCATCTCTGTCTTAAATGGGCGACTCCTTATTTTTAAACAGTGACACCTTCCCCTCTCTATTGCGGAATGATCTGTACATAGCAAACAACTGTTTGAACCCCTAATACTCCAACCTCAATTCATTTCACGCTCAGCATGACGTGGAGCTCTTTTCTGTCACCATCGCCTCTTGCTCAATTGTTCGGACAGGGATCCTTTCCCTGACCAGTGGACCTACTCAGGCACCTCCGGTATTCTCCCTCCACCTGCACCCCTCCTTCTGGCCTCTTACCCAGTCTTGATCTTTTCATTGAGAACTGTCGGCGAGACATATGCCATTCAATTTCTCTGCTCCCCTTAATGTCTAATCCCGACATTGTGATCAAACCTGCAGACAAGGGTGGTGCTGTTGTTGTCTGGCGTACTGACCTCTGCCTTGCAAAGGCTCAGTGCCAACTCTCAGACACTTCTTCCTACTTTCCCCTGGACCATGACCCCACCACAAAACATCAAGCCGCAGTCTGCAGGACACTGTCATTGACCTCATCTCCTCCAGGCATCTTCCCTCGACAGCATCCAACCTTAGTCACAGAACCCCGGACAGCCCACTTCTACCTCATTCAGAAAATTCACAAAGAGGACTACCCTGGTCAAGCCATTGTTTCAGATTGCTCCTATCGCACTGAACTTATTTCTTCCTATCTTGACTCGATTTTTTCTCCCCTTGTCCAGTCTCTTCCCTCCTACATATGTGACGCTTTGGACGCCCTTCGTCATTTTGACAATTTCCATCTTCTTGGCACTAACCACCTCCACTTCACTATGGACGTCCACTCTCTCTACACCTCCATCCCATGCCAGGATGGATTGAGGGCTCTCTACATCTTCCTTGAACAGAGGCCGAGCCAGTCCCCATCCACCACCACCCTCCTTCGCCTGGCTGAACCTGTTCTCACATTGAACAACTCCTCCTTGAACTCCACTTAGTTCATTGAGTCAGAGAGTTATCAAACACAGAAATAGGTCCTTCAGCCCATTGTGTCAATGCTGGCCATCAAGCACCTCACTATTCTAATCCCATTTTCCAACATTTGGCCGTAGCTTTGGATGCTGTGGCGTTTCAAGTGCTCGTCTAAATACTTCTTGTGAGCGTTCCTGCCTCTGCCACCCCTTCAGGCAGTGGGTTCCAGATTTCAACTGGCAACATTTGTCCTCAAATCGCCTCTAAAACTCATGCCTTTACCTTAAATCTCTGTCCCCTGGTCATTGACACCTCCACTAAGGGGAAGAAAGTTTCTTCCCATCTACCCTATAATTTTGTTTACCTCAATCAGGTCCCCCCTCAGCCTTCTGTGCTCTAAGGAAAACAACCCTAGCCTGCCCAGTCTCTCTTCACAGCTTAACTTCAAGTAAATGGTATTGCTATGGGTACCCGCATGGGTCTTAACTATGCCCTTGTTAACGCATATGTTGGACATTCCTTGATCCAGTCCGACTCAGGTACCCTCCCTGAGCTCTTTTTTCTGGTGCATTGATAACTATATGGTTGCTGTTTCCTGCTCCCATATCGAACTGGAAAACTTTATCAACATTGCTTCCAATTTTCACCCTTCACTCACCTTCTTGTTGTCCATCTCCAACACTTCCCTTCCTCGACTCTTCAGTCTCCATCTCTTGGGATAGGCTGCCCAATCATATCCATTATAAGCCCACCGACTCTCACAGCTACCTCGACTACATTTCTTCACACCCTGCCTACTGTAAGGACTCCATTCCATTCTCCCAATTTCTCCATCTCCATCGCATCTGCTCTGATGATGCAACCTTCCAGAACAGCATTTCGGTTATGTCTTCCTTTTTCCTCCACTGAGGATCCCCCCTACTGTGGTTGACAGGGCCCTCAGCCGGGTCCGGCCCATTTCCCGCACTTCTACCCTCATCCCTTCCCCTCCCTCCCAGACCTGTGAAAGGGTTCATCTTGTCTTCACTTTCCACCCTATCAGCCCCCACATCCAAAGTATCACTTTCCACCATTTCTGCCACCTCCAGTGTGATGCCACTGCCAAGCACTCCTTCCCCCCACCCTCCCAAGTCATCATTCCGAAGAGATTGTTCCCTCCGTGACACCCTGGACCACTCCTCCCTCACCCCCAACACCTTGTTCCCTTCCCACAGCACCTTCCCATGCAATCACAGAAGGTGTCATACCTGCCCTTTCCCCTCCTCTAGCCTCACTATCCAAGACCTCAAACACTCCTTTCAGGTGAATCAGCATATTAACTTGTACTTCTTTCAATTTAGTATACTGTATTCGCTGCTCACAATGCGGTCTCCTTTCCATTAAGGATCGCCAATAAATGCTGTCCTCGTCAGCGATGCGCACATCCCATGAATAAATAATAATAAAGATAATTGTGGAGACCAAATACAGATTGGATGACGCTTTGTGGAACCTGTCCACTCAGTCCACAAGCATGTCACTGAACTTCTGGTCACTTGCCATTTTAATTCACTGCCCTGCTCCCACACTGACATTTCTGCTCTCCACATTCTGCACTGTTCCAGTGAAGCTCAAGACAAGCTTGAGGAACAGAACCTCATCTTCCAATTGCACACTTTAGAGCCTCTGGATCAGCACTGAGTTCAACAATTTCACACCGGCACCTGGTCTTAAACTTGTTTTTCATACTTTTGCTTTCGGACAGAGCAGTTCATTATTCAGCCATTAACACCCTCCCTGGACAAATGCTTTGTCCCTTAAAACAAATGTTACCACTCCCTTTGCCTTGTTCTTTGTCATTTAGTCTCCCCATCCTCGGCCTATCACAGATCTTCCCTTTTGTTGCTCTTCCCCACCTTTCACTTTTTCAATACCGATTACATTTCTAATCATTGCCGGTTCTGATGAAATGCTATCAACATGAAACGTTAACTTTGCTTCTCTTTCCACAGATGCTGCCAGACAAGCTGAGTATTTACAGCATTTTCTGTTATTTTAGCTATGAATGGAACGTAGCTAAGCAGAAGTCAATGGGAGAAATCAACTGGTTGGAGTCATTCCTAACCTAGCATAAAGGAAGATGGTTGTGGTTGTTGGAGGTCAATCATCTCAGTTCCAGGACATCACTGCAGGAGTTCCTCAGGGTAGTGTCCTAGGCCCCAACATCTTCAGCTGCTTCATCAATGACCCTCTTCAATCATAAGGTCAGAAGTGGGAAAGTTCACTGATGACTGTACAATGATGATCACTAGTCAAAACTGCACAGATACTGAAGACAGACATATGCAGCAAGACCTGGACAACATTCAGGCTTGAACTGAAAAGTGGCAAGTAACATTCATGACACACAAGTGCCAGGACACTATCATTTCCAATAAGAGAGAATCTAACCATCTCCCCTTGACATTAAACGGCATTACCATCGCTGAATCTCCCACTATCAGCATCCTAGGGGTTACCATTGAACGGAAGCTGAATTGCAGCGACAAGAGCAGGTCAAAGGCTCGGAATGCTGCGGAGAGTAACTCACCTCCTGACTCCCCAAAGCCTCTCCACCATTTGCAAGGCACAAGTCAGGAGTGTTATGGAATACTGTCCACTTGCCTGGATGAGTGCAGCACCCACAACACTCCAGAAGGTCAACACCATTCAGGACAAAACCGCCCACTTGTTTGTTGTGATTGGGGTGTCATGCACTCCCTCACCACCAGCACAGGAGCAGCAGTGTGTACCATCTACAAGATGCACTGCAGCAACGCACCAAGGCTTCTTAGACAGCACCTTCCAAACCCACGACCTCTACAACTTAGAAGGACAATGGCAGCGATGCATGGGAACACCACCACCTGCAAGTTCCCCTCCAAGTCATATACCATTCTGAAATGAAACTATATCGCTGTTCCTTTATGTCACTGGGTCAAAATCCTGGAACTCCCTTCCTAAATAGTACTGTGGGTGTACCGGCACCAGATGGACTGCAGCGGATCAAGGAGGCAGCTTAATACCACCTTTTCAAAGGCAATTAGCGATGGGCAATGAATGTTGGTTTAGCCAGCGATGCCCACATCCCATGAAATAATAAAAAGGTAACAGCATTTCCTTCCAGCTGGACGACAATGGAGAGGTGTGGGAGAAAGATGGTGTTACGAACATTGTCACAGACTGCAGTAAGTTTGTGAAGGATAAGGAGGGATAGTTTGTCTTTGAAACAGTCACACAGCATGTCATTTTTAACAAGCTCATCTATATGTCCTGCCATTGAACTATTCACATGCATCTACTCTGTTGCTGCACCCCCATTAAAATTACACCCTTTATTTTCCATTGCCTCTCCTCTCCGTCCTATGTAAATGTATCAATTTGCGCTTCGGTTAAAGTTTATCTGCCATGTGTCCGTCCATTCCACCAACCTGTCTACATTCACTTGATGTCTGTTACGATCATCCTCATTGCGCAGTACACTTCCAAATTTTGTGCCAAGTCTACATTTTGAAATTGTTCCATTTACACTCAAGTCCAAGTGTTTAATATATATCATGAAAAGTAGCAGACCCAGTAACGACCCCTGGGGAAACTTCCTCCAGTCTAAAAACAACCTTTCACCCCCTCTCTCCGCTTCCTGTCATGCAGGCAACTTTGTCCCTTTTATTCCATGGGCTTTATCTTTATTGACAAGCCTGTTAAATGACACTTCATCGAATTCTGTTTGGAAGTAATGGGGAACAAAGAAATGGCAGACCAATTAAATACATACTTTGGTTCTGTCTTCACAAAGGAGGACACAAATTACCTCCCAGTAATGTTGGGGAACATAGGGTCCAGTGAGAAGGAGGGACTGTATGAAATCAGTATTAGTAGGGAAATGGTGTTGGGTAAATTGATGGGATTGAAGGCTGATAAATCCCCAGGGACTGATAATGTTCATCCCAAAGTACTTAAGGAAGTGACTCTAGAAATAGTAAATGCATTGCTGGGCAGTCTTCAAATTTCTATAGACTCTGGAAGAGTTCCAATGGATTGCAGGTTAGCTAATGTAACACCACTATTTAAAAACGGAGGTAGAGACACAACAGGGAATTATTGATCAATTAGCCTGACATAAGTAGTGGGGAAAATGCTAGAGTACATTATAAAAGATGTAATAACAGAGCACACGCAGAACAATGACAGGATCGGACACAGTCAACATGGATTTACGAAAGGGAAATCATGCTTGGCAAATCTACTGGAATTTTTTGAGGATGTAACTCATAGAATAGATATGAGAGAACGAGTGGATGTGATGTATTTGGACTTTCAGAAGGATTTTGATAAGTTCCCACGTAAGACATTAGCGTGCAAAATTAAAGCACATGGGATTCAATGAAGAGTGTAGGAGGGGATGCCAGGAGTAGCACCAGGCATACCTCAAAACCAGGTGTCAACGTGGTGAAGCCACAACACAAGAGTATCTGCGTGCCAAACTGCATAAGCAGCATGTGATAGACAGAGCTCAGCGATCCCATAACCAACGGATCAGATCTAAGCTCTGCAGTCTTGCCACACGCAGCCGTGAATGGTGGTGGACAATTAAACAACTAACTGGAGGAGGCAGCTCCACAAATATCCCCATCCTCAATGATGGGAGAGCCCAGCACATCAGTACAAAAAAAAAGGCTGAAGCATTTGCAACAATCTTCAGCCAGAAGTGCCGAGTTGATGATCCATCTCGGCCTCCTCCTGAAATCCCCAGCATCACAGATGCCAGACTTCAGCCAATTCGATTCACTCCACGTGATATCAAGAAACGATTGAAGGCACTGGATACTGCAAAAGCTATGGGCCCTGATAATATTCCCGCAATAGTACTGAAGACCTGTGCTTCAGAACTTGCAGTGCCCCGAGCCAAGCTGTTCCCGCGCAGTCACAACATTGGCATGTACCCTGCAATGTGGAAAATTACCCAGGTAAGTCCTGTACACAAAAAGCAGGACAAGTCCAAACCGGCCAACTTCCGCCCCATTAGCCTACTCTCAATTATCCGTAAAGTGATGGACGGTGTCATCAACAGTGCCATTAAGCGGCACTTGCTTCGCAATAACCTGTTCAGTGATGCTCAGTTTGGGTTCCGCCAGGGCCATTCAGTTCCTGACCTCATTACAGCCTTGGTTCAATCATGGACAAAAGAGCTGAACTCAAGTGGTGAGGATAGAGTGACTGCCGTTGATATCAAGTCAGCATTTGACCGAGTATGGCGTCAAGGAGGCCTCGCAAAACTGAAGTCAATGGGAATCAGGGGGAAAACCATCTGCTGGCTGGAGTCATACCTAACACAAATGAAAATGGTTGTGGTTGTTGGAGGTCAATCATCCGAGCTCCAGGACATCACTGCAGGAGTTCCTCAGGGTAGTGTCCTGGGCCCAACCATCTTCAGCTGCTTCATCAATGACCTTCCTTCAAGCATGAGGTCAGAAGTGGGTATGTTTGCTAATGATTGCACAATGTTCAGCACCATTCGTGACTCCACAGATACTGAAGCAGTCCGTGTAGAAATGCAGCAAGACCTGGACAATATTCAGGCTTGGGCTGGTAAGTGGCAAGTAACATTTGCGCCACACAAGTGCCAGGCAATGACCATTTCCATCAAGAGAGAATCTAACCATTTCCCCTTGACATTCAACGGCATTGC